>NC_134485.1:182720571-183020571 GCF_040206685.1 Ascaphus truei
ACTTTGTGGATAGAAACAAGCAGTGGAGATAAAATTATAAAGAAAATGTTTGTGGGAATATGCTATAAACCACCAAATATCTGTGAGATTAAGGAAGCTAAAATACTTTTGCAAATGGAAAAGGCATCAAAACTGGGTCATATTTGCATAATGGGGGATATTAATTATCCAGACATAGACTGGGGCAATGAGATTAGCGTTACAACAAAATGAAACAGGTTTTTGGGGGTGCTTAAAGACAATTATATGGCCCAAATTATCGAGGAACCAACCAGGAGAGGGGCAATACTGGATTTGGTCATATCAAACAATGTAGAAGTAATAACAAATATTCAAGTCCTGGAACATTTGGGTAACAGTGATCAATAACATGGTCTCATTTGAGATAAATGATCAAAAAATAGATTTCTTGGGTTCAACAAAGACTTTAAACTTTAGAAAAGCAGATTTTAATAAACTGAGGTCTAATCTAGTAGTAATACAATGGGATGATGTTTTCGCAGGGAAAATGTAGAAGATAAACGGGCAGTCTTTAAAACATTGTTAGAAAAGCACACTTAGGCAGTGTATACCCTTGGGTAATAAGTATAAAAGAATTAAGTCAAAACCAATGTGGCTAAATAAACAGGTAGGGGAGGAAATGGACAAGAAGAGGAAGGCGTTTAGATTCTTTAAGTCAGAAGGGAAGGAGACATCGTATCAGAATTATAAGGAATGTAACAAAAATTGCAAAAGGGCAATCAAATTAGCAAAAATGGATAATGAAAAAAGGATTGCAATAGAAAGTAAGGTCAACCCTAAAAAGTTCTTTAAGTACCTTAATAACAAAAAAATGATTAAAGAAAATATAGGACCCTTTCAGTGTGAGATGAGTAGGCAGATTATTGGAGATAAGGAAAAAGTTTAAGTATTAAACAAATTCTTTGCCTCTGTGTTTACCTGGGAAGAATCAAGTTCAATAGTAGCGCCGCAGGAGGAAGCCACAACCTCCATATTAATGAACAATTGGTTAACTGAGGAAGAAGTTCATAAGCGACTTGAAAAAATTTAAGTAAATAATACACCTGGCCCTGATGGCATACATCCAAGAGTTCTCAAGGAGTTAAGCTCAGTAATAGCAAAACCATTATATTTAATATTCAAGGACTCCATTTCCACAGGCTCAGTACCACAAGATTGGTGTAAAGCAGATGTGGTGCCTATATTTAAAAGGGAGCTAGATCACAACCGGGAAATTACAGACCTGTAAGTCTGACTTCAATAGTAGGGAAACTACTTTAAGGTTTAATACAGGATAATATTCAGGAATACCTAATGGAAAACAAAATTATTAGTAATAGTCAGCATGGATTTATGAAGGATAGATCATGCCAAACTAACCTTGTCCTTGAGGAGGTCAGTAGGAATTTAGACCAGGGTAATGCAGTTGATGTGGTCTACTTAGATTTTGCAAAGGCTTTTGATACGGTTTCACACAAGAGGTTGGTGTACAAAATAAAGAAAATTGGACTCCGTAATAATATATGCACCTGGATTGAAAACTGGTTAAAGGACAGACAACAGAGGGTTGTCATAAATGGAACTTTTTCAGGTTGGGCTAAAGTCGTGAGTGGAGTACCTCAGGGATCGGTACTGGGACCCCTGCTTTTTAACTTGTTTGTTAATAACCTTGAGGTTGGGATCGAGAGCAAAATCTCCATCTTTGCTGATGATACTAAGGGGCCTATGCAGAGAGGTAATAACGCCATGTATTTGCCAAAATTAGCTACCCTTATGCAGAGAAAAGTGTACTAGTGGCGAGTTTCCAGTATATCGCCAAAAAAATGCGCTAGTTTCACTGAGATAGCAAATGTGTTGGCGAATTATACAATTTTCAGTCATTTCGCAATTTTCCCAGTTTCGCCAAATGCAGGGACGCAATGTTGGACATTTCCGCCACGTTCAGCTCCGTTATGTGCGCTATAAACGCCAAAATTGATCGCCAGAAAATACTGGCATAAACACTTCTTTGCCGTCTAACGCTTTCTGCAATTCAATTACTTTGCTCGCGCCACAATTCTATTCTCCGTTTATGTTAACCCCGCCCCCTCCCTCCCACCAGTGCACGTAGGTGATTTCGTATTGTGCACGTGATGCAATTTACAAATCACTCACTTCCGCGTTCGCTGCTAATGCAGCATGTTTGTGCAGTTATGTGTGTTGTCTCCCCCCCCCCAATTCCCACTACCCCCGTGGGAACTGCTGCCACGGCTGTGTGTCCTGTTGCAGGCAGCCCCCGGCGACACGGTGGTCCCGTCAACCCCCTCCACCCCCCCCCTGTTCCCGATACAGAAGCATGACGGCGGCCGGTGTGGAGGAGCAATGGTGTTGAGCGGGTGGAGGGGGACAACCCTACTGTATGTATCTAAACCTACTGTATGTGCGGTAATGGCAGAATAGTTTATTTACAGCTATACATCTCATAACACTTTAATTTAACATGTAATTTGTTAGGCAGCTTAAATGTGTACATTAAAATATATAAACACAGTATGCATCATAAACTTAGAATAGATAATCGTGCAATTCCGAGTAAGGAAAAGGTAAAATAAATTATTAAGACTCACAGTTTTTTTGTGTTTAATTAACTAATATAATTGTATTTTTCGTTTCATGTACAGTAATCCCGTGTGCACTTACAATGTTCCGTATGAAAATCAGACTCATACCTAGTTTGGCTGTTAAGCAATGAATAGAGTACAATTGGCCTTTAAATTAATGTGAGAATAACAGCAGATACATTTCATATTAACAGCTGCTCAATGGGTTTCAGGAGATACGTTTAAAAGTTTTACTTGGAAACTGTAACCAATGACATTTGCAATATTAGAATATTTCCTCCTTTCAGTTTTTCTTAGTTCCGTGTGTGATGCTGATAAATCACATTCAAGTTTCAAAGAAAATAAGGGACAAGGGTTAATGTGTGAAAGCTGTATTTACGTATGTGATGCCCGAACGTACGGGCTGCCCACTTCCACTACAGCCACTGTTTCAGTGGCATCCCTGGCCCAGGACCAAATAAAATATGGATCTTTAAAATGCAACAACACCTGTAACAAATTTTTGCGCGTAACCCTCAAAGTCCATTAACTAAAAAGGGGCCAAATCATTCATCTTATCAGATTTCACGGGTTCTTTATGCTCTAAGATGAAAGTAAGTAAAGATATCTTGTTTTTCCCCTTTTCAAATACACTTCTTTACAGAAGGGATACGATTCAACTGAAACTGGCTAGTGATAAGATATGGCAAGCATTTTGCTTAAGTTTGCGAACCGGGTGAGATGTGCACTTTTTTGTTCACGGAAAAAGATTGCAAAATTATCCATGTTTGCAGGGTACTAATCAACCAGATTTGCCCTCATCCAGAAATGTGAAGAGAGCGTTAGAAAGAATGCTAAATATATTCAAATGGAGTAACTCCCAAATATCTGAGATGTGTTTAAATGCATCTCTGTGTTTCTCTCTCTCCGTTCATCTTTTTCTCCCCCCTCCTCAACACCTTTGCTTTCCTCCACCTCAGTAGTGTAGAATCACCTGGGGTAATCATGGAATGCTGGAGTTTGGAGTGCAGATGCAACTGGGAACAGAGAGTTTCCGGGAGGAGAAGTGAAAACAGGTAGTCAGGCCAGCTGGGGTGAAGGTGGACAGCAAGCAGGAGAAACGTTGGATGAACCGGTGTCAGAGCAGGCGACACGGTGGTCCCGTCAACCCCCTCCACCCCCCCCCCCCTGTTCCCGATACAGAAGCATGACGGCGGCCGGTGTGGAGGAGCAATGGTGTTGAGCGGGTGGAGGGTGTAGGAGCGATTGTGTTGAGCGGGTGGAGGGGGGAGAAGGCAGGATGTAGATAGGGTGGTGTTGTGAGGGGCAAATGTTGGAAAAAGCGATGGTCATTAAACCACACTGCTGTATACATGTTTTTTTTTTTTTTCAAATAGTACTCATTCATGTACTTGCAATGAAAATGAAAAAATTGCTTATTTAATTTGTTAAATGCATGCATACATTGCAGCTATTTTAAAATCTATTTTAAAATGTACTGCATTAATTACATAATGGAGTAAACGTCTATTTAGATGTCTTATATTTAACGTTGTCAATTGGTAAAAGTTTTTTTGAAACAAATGCTTTTCAAATGCTTTTCAGTTACACTTGCAACACAACATGAGTAAAAATGAACTTTACACACGTGCATAACTAATTGTCTGAATGTCGTTAAAGTGTACTGCAATTTACAATGGTCTGTAACACAATTTAGTTAATTTACTCGGCAAAAGTGATGATTTCTATAATGAAAACATATCAGCATATTTACATGCTTATCTTATGCAATTAATTAATTAATTAACTGTTGCATGCAATAAACAAATTTCAAACATTGCAATTGTTCATGAAGACAAAATTTTGCTCCACTGCAATAAATAAGTTTTTACATGTAACATACTGAATTATAATTTTTAAATTGACATACACCTTGCATTATATTTATTTAAAAATTCCTTCACTTTAAAGAAACCCAATATGAAAAAGTTTAACAAAATCTTCACAATATTTTACATGTGTGAATAAACATATACACTGGCGACACACTTTATCGCAGTGCGGCCAGATCCGCAAGCCGGGAGATTTCCCGGCTTGCTAGTGGCCGCCCCTCGGCGTGCCGCGCGTCATAGACGCACGGTCACGCGTCTTCGGGAGCCTGCGCCCCCTGCACGCGCGTCCAGGGCTCCCCGAGGGAGCCCTGGTGTCCCGCGATGATCGCGGGACAGTGGCAGGGGGTTCCGGGGGACCCGGCGGACCCGGCAGCGGTAGGGAGAGCGCCCCGATCGGAGGGCGCTCTTCCGCTGCTTCGGCGCGCGCCCGTCACACTCGGGCGCGCGCCAGGCTACTGCTGCGGCACAGAACGGGCAAATGCTCGAATAAACTGTGCCGCAGCAGTAGCAATCAAATTTAAACACTGTGTAAAGTATTTAAATATCAGTATATGATATAACCTTCCACATTCCTGAAATTGCAGCTTCAGGTTCAACATGAGAACACGAATTCAATTTCCAAGCAGTGTTCTTTTGTCCTTCTTGACTACTTGTTCGAATGAAGTATGTATGTGAATTGTGATGCAATTTATAATAATCATATTGGTCTTCTGCATACGCATAAATTTGCTGTTCTGTGGCTATTTTATCATCCTGACCAGAAATTGCAGCAATTATAATGATCAGTGTGTGTGTGTTATTCTGTATTCACTTTGGTTTCTTTGCTTAGAATACAACCAACTAGCCGTTTTATCATAGTTATCAAGTTTTCAAGGTAAAAATACAAAGGGTAATGTGTAAGGATTCAAACCTCCCAAACACAGATGTTCAATGTGGCCTTGCATAGAAATGGAACAGGCTGAAAAGTTTAGTTTTAAAAATGTATTTTCTCGTGAACAGGACATAACAATATGAACAATGGCTATTAGTATAACTGAAATTAATGTCTTCAAACATCAATGTAAGCATGAATAAGAATTTATCTCATAAACATTTTATAACTAAAACTACTTATAAAGTAATAACAATTGTTAATCTTTGTGTCATTATATATTATAGAACTGTTGCATGACACAATGGTGACAATTGGACTTATAGTATACAGTAGGACATATTACATTGTATTGTAAGTTACAAATACACAAAGTAAATGTAAATGTTTACATTTTTATATAGTTATGCAAAATTCCACCATGTGTGAATATGCTCTAGCATTACAAATGCACACGAAACAATATTAATAACATACAAAACATTTCATGAAAATCAATACAATGTATAAATTTGCTCCAGGATAATAGTACATCACAGTTCATTAACTGGGTGCTTTGAACGAGTATTTCGACCTGTGCCAGTGCTAGTTGCAATAATGTTTCTTTTTAGACCTTTACATTGTTGTTTTTTATAAACATTTTTCTGTACACCAATGCTGAGAACAGTGTTTTCAAATTTTTCAGTATTGTCAGTTATGTTTGATATCAAAGTGTTATTTTCACTAATTGTTGTTGATAATGTGTTTGTGCGAACATTTATTGGTGCACTTGTTGCATGTTCGTTTTCAATATGTTCAGCACATGGCACAGAACTCTGATTTTGTAATGGAATCGATTGCATGTCATTTTCAGTTACATTGTTTTCATGTGCCTCACATGACCCTGGCAGTTGTGTACCAATAGTAGGGATTGTGTCAAATAGTTGATCGCTACTGTTTGGTAAAAACTCTGCAGCCTCCAATGTTGCAACATAGGTGGAGGGCAAAAAAGTCGGTATAACATTAGAACTTTGTAGTTCATTATGTTTCATTAAGCATGTTATTATGGCCTCCATGTGAATATTATGTTTCCGTAATTCGGACACTGTACAGCGCAGAATGTCTTTTACTTCAGTAATTTCAGCCAGCATTTTTTCCTGTACACACATTATTTGAATGTGATTGTCAGAACTGTTTTTTATTGAACGCTCTTCAGCATCCTGTATTGACATGAGTTGATGATGTTGGGCATTTTCACATTGGACATTTTCACAATCTATTCTTTCCTCATTAGTAGCTGTTCCTTCCTCTGAGTCAGCTGGACAATCATCATGCACAATATTCGTGTCCATCAAGCTCACTTCCATCTCGATGTCTATGAAAAGAAAGAATTGCCACATTTGTAAAGTATTAAAATAAGTATTTTTGTATTCTAAAGTAATTTTTATACACTACATAAATTTCAATTGTGTGTACTCCATTCTAATGCGCATCAACAATACTTAAATTTTGCAACAATGAAGAGATGTTATTAATTAAAATTAATAATTCGTGTTATAGATACTTAATTACTTCAACAATGGCCTTATGATATGATTCTTATTGCATAAATCAGTATTAGGTTACATCAGTAGCCGTGATTAATAAATGTGTTGCAGTTTCATGTAACACAGCATACTGTTGCACAAAATAACTGCAAAACATGTGTTAATTTCATAATTTTATGATACTACATGTTAAAACCAGATGTTTAATTTAATTTCAACATTACAATGTAGTACAATATTCACCTTCCACATTTGCATCAGAGTGCTGGGTTACATTCAATTGTGTTTCCATACTGTCAGTAGCTTCTGTAGATTCCTCATCTGCATAATGTAACTCTGTTGACGGAGAAATATGAAAAATATATAGTTACTGTACAATGCGCATACACATTACATGGGTCATAGTACATACTTTGTACATAAAATTGTAAACTATGTTGTAGTAAAAATTAAAAATTAACTTGTATGACATTAGTGAGACATACCGTTTACTCTATTATGTAAACTTAGACAACAGTAGCAAAGGTGACAACTATGTAGATGTTTCATAAAGTAATAACTTGCCAAAAACCACGTCACATTTATAAACAACTTCATTTGATAACTATGACATAGCACATACTGTATACGTGAACAACAATTATAGTAATTTTCCTGTCACAGTTGCCATGTTTGTCTCCATATTACTTAATTCACATTACGAACATTTAACACATACAATTTACCATGCTGAAAATCATCCTGATTAACTCCAATATCAAAATCTCCTTCAAATCCTTGTATTTGTATAGAAGGTAACTTTGCGCTTAACTGCTCCTCAAAAGGTGTTAGGTTCAATGGTGTAGCAGGTGGGCCTCCACCTGTGCCTCTGGCATGCTTGGAGTATTGTTGTAATTTTATTTTGAGTTTTCTTTTTATGTCGTCAAACCGTTTTCGGCAATTATCGTGCGTGCGCACTTGAATTCCACAGCCTGACACAGCGTCACGGATATTTCTCCACAATTGTCTCTTCACCATAGGGGAGGTTTTAACTGTTAAGAAACATAATGACAGTAGAGAGAAACAGATTTGTAATTTTAACATTGTTTTATAATATAACATGTGTGATTTTTATTTTCTACATGGACAATTGCAGTAAGTGCTACAGTACTGTATGTTACTTTATGACCAAATTAAAGAATGTGCAATTTAACTACAACGATGACTATTGACTGTGTGTATTGTGTATTGTTATGCATGACATAATTGCTGTTGTGAAAAAACAGGAGCAAACACAGCATTGTAACTGTACTGTTATTGGGAACCATTAACATGGTGTTACGTATGTGAGGTGAATACATTTACTGACATTATGATTCCAAGTGCAAATTTATAACATGCGTACAACGTACCAACCAGATGTCCAAACAGACGGTCATAGTGTTCCAAAATTGACGCAACTAGCACCTGATTCTCCTCGTCACTAAATTTAACGTTTCTTTTTTTAGCATGTTGTACCAGTGGACTGACAGCATCACATATGTTATTTTCGGGCATGTATTCCTCTTGAAAACCAATGTTGCCCATGTGTATGTCAGCCTCAACATTATCTGAGGTGACATCTGCACCTGCACACACTTGTTCATGAACCGCTGACATGGTCACTGTAGGCAATAGTGTGTGCACATTCATTGTTGCACTAATAGTTTCACTGTCTGACTCGGACACACTAGCATTAGTTTTGTCGTGAGGAAAATGCATTGTGCTCACACTACTACACTGTCTGCCACGTACACTGCCACGTACACTGCCACGTACACTGCCACGTACACTGCCACGTACACTGCCACGTACACTGCCACGTACACCGCGACGTTCTCCACCACGTACATCGCCACGTACACCGCAACGTTCTCCACCACGTACACCGCCACGTAAACCGCCATGTACTTCGGAACGCACACTACCACAAACACTGTCACGCACAGTGCCACGCACATTGCCACGCACTAATCCACGAACACTGCCACGCACAATACCACCAACCGTACCACGAACACTACCACGCACAGCACCACGCACACTAACACCCAAACAACCAACACCACGAACACTCACAGTGTCACGAACATTCTCGGTAAACACACCATCAGTCACACCTGCTGAGATACTCGCCACACCATTGGCATCAGGCGCAGCCATACTAGGAACACATGTAACACCAGCAGACATTGTTGCACTCTGCGTAACAGTATCATTGTTTCGTACATGAAACATTGCACCACTAACTCCTGCACCTTCGTTAACAGAAGTTGAGGAAGTTGAAAATACATGCTCATGTTTGTGTGAAGTAACACCACGAGCAACATTAGTGCCTGCATGTGCCCCCCTTATCCTATTACTTGGTAATTGACCAAAAGACATCCTGAAATGCAGCAGCAACTTCAGTAAAAACAAAAGCTGTTTTAAAATATGTGTAGATGTGCCTTCAGTGTAGTACAATGTACTTGTGAGGCGAGACGTTTCAGTGTCACAGGAATCTCTGTATGCTTCAGCATAAACACAGAGACGCTGTGACTGGAATGGATTACTGTAACTTTAATTTTCGGCGGCAAATGGTTTGAAAGTCTCGCGAGAGTTGCGCGAGAGTTGCGCGAGGACAGTGCCACAAATAGAAGGGAAAAAAAGTCGCGCGAGAGTTGCGCGAGGACAGTGCCACAAGTAGAAGAAAAAAAAGTCGCGCGAGAGTTGCGCGAGGACAGTGCCACAAGTAGAAGGAAAAATCGCTAATGCACAGTCACTCCGCTCCGCTGAACATGGCGAGATTAAAACGGACACATTTTCGCCACTTCAGCTCTAGCCTTGTTATTCAAGTTTCCCACCTCTCTGCATATGTTGTATTAAATTCGCCAAAATTTTGAGATTTTGAGCACTTGGAGATTTACTAAGTCAAAACGTATCTGCATAGGCCCCTATATCGTGTAAGGTAATAGAATCAGAGCAGGATGTAATTTCTCTTCAGAAGGACTTGGAGAGAATGGAAACGTGGGCAGGTAAATGGCAAATGAGGTTTAATACAGATAAATGTAAGGTTATGCATTTGGGATGCAAGAATAAAAAGGCGTCTTACAAATTAAATGGAGATATATTGAGGGAATCCTTGAGAGGGATTTAGGAGTGCTTGTAGACTGCAGGCTTAGCAATAGTGCCCATGTCATGCAGTAGCTGCAAAGGCAAACAAGATCTTATCTTGCATCAAACAGGCAATGGATGGAAGGGAAGTAAACATAATTATGCCCCTTTACAAAGCACTAGTAAGACCACACCTTGAATATGGAGTACAATTTTGGCCACCAATCCTAAGAAAATACATTATGAAACTAGAGAGAGTGCAGAGAAGAGCCACCAAATTAATAAAGGGGATGGACAATCTAACGTATGAGGAGAGGCTAGCTATATTGGATTTATTTACATTAGAAAAGAGGCGTCTAAGAGGGGATATGATAACTATATACAAATATATTCAGGGACAATACAAGGAGCTTTCAAAAGAACTATTCATCCCACGGGCAGTACTAAGGACTCGGGGCCATCCCTTAATGTTGGAGGAAAGGAAACTTCACCAGCAACAAAGGAAAGGGTTCTTTACAGTAAGGGCAGTTAAAATGTGGAATTCATTACCCATGGAGACTGTGATGGCAGATACAATAAATTTGTTAAAAAAAGGTTGGACATCTTTTTAGATGGAAAAGGTATACAGGGATATATCAAATAAGTATACATGGGAAGGATGTTGATCCAGGGATTAATCCAATTCTTGGAGTCAGGAAGGAATTAATTTTTACCCTTAATGGGGATTTTTGTTTGCCTCCCTCTGGATCAATAAGTAAGTATAGATATAGGATAAAGTATCTGTTGTCTAAATTTAGCATAGGTTGAACTTGATGGACCTATGTCTTTTTTCAACTTCATCTACTATGTAACTATATATATATATATATATATATATATATATATATATATATATATATATATATATAAATATACATACAAACAAAGGAAAAAGGCAGCGCCTCTGATTCTTAGTGATATATAAATCTCAAAAAAGTGTTACAAGTGAATATATGTTCATGAAAATAATCAATTCAAAACAGAACATAAATGAAAATAAAATTGATATCCCAATAAATAAACAATTAATATAGTAACACCTAAAATTCTATACCTGTGCTCTATTCAAAGAAAAAAACTACACACTCACAAATGATATAACATTAACGTGCTTAACAAACAAAACCACATAAATATGCAAAGGAGGAGGATAAAAACCAGTCCTTATTTCAAAGTCCAATATGAAATTGATGCTATTGCAGGGGGTCTCTGGCTGCTCTCGAAGTGGACTAACCACATCCACAGTGAATCTAGGAGAAAAAGAGAGGAGAGAGCGCACGCCCCATAGCGTAAAATAGTAAATTTAATGAGGGGAGGGGGAGAGGGGGGATAAAAATGCACTTACAAAAGTACAAATAAAACAGGCATTGCGTGATATAATCACCACCATCGGGTTACTTGTTTCTGTCCTTATGGTGAAATCCGCTCTCAATGCAGGATGGGCAACGTCCCTGCAGAAGTCTCCAGCAGATTTCTAGGGCCAGTAGAAGTGAATTGTTGATTTAAGAGTCCAAGAAGGTTAACTCCAGGGGGTTAACTTCAGGGGTAATGAAGTATGTGAAGAATACCCTATATATGGGCATGATGCACAGAGAAGCGTCCTGGTAATGGGGTAGGTGATCCAACTTGTGACACTTGTACTGCAGGGGACTCTCTGCGCCTTGCGGTTCCTCTGCCCTCCGTGAACACAGTACTGTAAGCCTCTTACAGTTTTGAAAGGGGTGTACCCGGAAGTTCTGTGTTCACGGAGGGCAACCTTCTTGGACTCTTAAATCAACAATTCACTTCTACTGGCCCTAGAAATCTGCTGGACAGAAACAAGTGCGCTCTCTCCTCTCTTTTTCTCATATATATATATATATATATATATATATATAGTGTTCGACAAACCTATACATTTGCACGCCTCGGGCGAGTGGATTTAACATCGTTTGGCCCAAGCCTAGGTGGCGAGTAGATTTTTTTGTTCGGCGAGTAGATTTTTTTGTGATTTGTCGACCACTGTGTGTGTATATATATATATATATATATATATATATATATATATATATATATATCACCACTTAGAATCCTTTAGCTGCAGAAATTAAAAAAATAGTTTGCAAACATTGGCACCTAGTCCAAAAGGACCCCATATTACAACCTTATTTTCAAATAAAACCACAAATAGTACTGTATTTAAAAAGTCTGATACTTTAAAAAAGAATTTGGCTCCCAGTTGTTTAAAACCATCTTGCAAAAAAGAAGTGTATAATAACACATTTTTAGACACTAGAGGTTTCTATAAGTGTCTGAAATGCAAGATGTGTAAATTGGAACCTCGTGGTTCCAAACAGTCTAAAAATTTAATTTCTACACATACGGGAAGTAGCTATAAGATTGAGCACCTCATCAGTTGCAATTCCATTAATATTGTTTATCTAATTCAATGCCCCTGCAAAAAACAGTATGTGGGTAGAACCACAAGAAAATTAAAATTACGTTTTGCCGAGCATATTACTAATATACAAAAAGGATGCATGCAACATAATTTGTCCAAGCATTTTGCTGAATATCATAACAAAGATCCTGCAGGAATTATTTGTATTGGAATAGACAAACTGCTATGTAACTGGAGAGGAGGCAATACCATCAATGCAATATCTAAACTTGACAACAGGTGGATACATACATTGAAAACTCTTGTTCCACTAGGTCTCAATGTGGATGTTGATTTAGGTGCCTTCCTTATTTAATATACTGTAATTTAGAAATTTCCAGCTACTAGCAAGGTTTGGTCTTTTCCACTTACATTTAATTCTGACTATTTTTTATTATATTTGATGTATAAAACTCAGTCTTTCAGTTTCATTTCTAGTTTTTTGAATTTATATATGTCCATTGTATTAGATCATTTTTATATAATATTTGTATATTTTATATAAATACCATGTTCTTAACTGTTTTATTTTCTATTTTAATTGGCTTAGCACCTGATTATCTTAGTAGAGAGACTAGTTCTAATTTGCATAGCCTATCTGGACCTTGCAATCTACTATTTATGATGCTCAGGTGATGTCTGAGTCATGCCCCAGAAGAAGTCTAAACTCAGACGAAACTAGTAGGGTGAGGATCTCTTAGTAGATCTCCCTATTTGTTGTTGTATTCAGTACTTTTAACTGTCTTTCTATTTGCTGCAAAGTCTTATTTAAAGGCTATTCGGACTGTTATATCAATCTCAGAATTAAGCCCTGTGGCTAATCTCACCGAGTGAACGGAGCCAGTGGTATCCCCGTTTAGGGGAGTGACGTCACCATCAGAGGACCCGCGCAACTGCTGACTACAACTGAGCAGTGACGCTTCCGCGTCCAAGCACACAGACGAAGTGAGCGGGTCCTGAGATTATCAACCCCTTTGATGCAGCGATCTGGAAGCATTTGACTGATATGCCTGTTATTTCTGCTACATTGTAAGTAGCG
Source organism: Ascaphus truei (assembly GCF_040206685.1). Taxonomy (NCBI): domain Eukaryota; kingdom Metazoa; phylum Chordata; class Amphibia; order Anura; family Ascaphidae; genus Ascaphus; species Ascaphus truei. The sequence continues at coordinate 182,734,048 of NC_134485.1, forward strand.
TCTGTTGCTTGCGCAATACTTTTATTCATAAACGTACTTCACCATATTGGTATCTTTTTCATCTATAGGTACATCTCGTTGTGGAATTCGAATATAGGACTTGTTCACGTATTTATCCTTCAGGTGTTGTATATCCATGCGAAATCCAGTGCTGTCATGCGCTCAGGCAAACAGCTGAGGCAGATGACACCAAAGTGTCAGTGATCTGACAGTGAGGGAACATTCGTCGGAGGGTGCGGAGGGGGGACACAATGAAGGTCGGGGCTCAGGGGCATTAAGCTTGAACCTGTCAGCTCATCCATCCTGGGTCCCTGCCTTCTTTACTCACGTTCCATTGCGTGCATCCGGATGAAGATAAGCAGATGAATAGAGATGAAAACCCGGCGCCACAGCAATCAGTCAAGGTCCAAACGAATCCAGTAATACAAAAGGCTTTAATGGTATGAGACACACACTAGGCAGCAGGCTACATCACCACCTCCTCTACGCGTTTCCCGCCATTACAGCGCTTCATCTCCAAGACTTAGCATAAGGTTACACCTTGTACAATGAAATAGTATCATGAAATGGTATCACAGTTAATGACTTGGATAAAGATATCTTAAAGGAAATAGTCAATTAGACACATCTGCTAGATATATTATGGTATAAGTATATAATAATAAAATAATAAAATAACATTTGTAAATTATATAAAAGATATAACAAATATATACATGAAATGCATAATCAACAAACAGAGCTCTGATAGGTTAGGGACACTATGGAGAGGCCACATGATTGATGTGGACTCGCTCTCCGAGGATGGAGGTGACAATCATGTCCCTAAAGAAAAGGAGAGGAGGGTTGATCATGAAGATCCTGATAGAAGTGCTAGACCTAGGGAATCCAATACAGCACACAAGTCTCCGTATTTTTTAGATCAAACACCAAGACAGGAAAAGATGAGAGAGAAAGAAAAGGACAACCACTATCCTCTGTGGGGTCGAGAGGCCCCAAACAAACCCAAGAGACAGAGCAAAAGAGGAGCAGAGGAACTAGGACGGGGAGAGTTGTACAAATGAAGGAGAACAGAGGAAGATTAGTACAATCTGAGGTTGGTGGTAATGTATTTAATTTGTCTAGCATTTCACCAACCACTGACCAATCCTCTATGTTGGAAAGGGGCCTGTCTTTTTCACTGAATACAGGCCCCAATTGTCACGGTGACTTTGTGGAAGGCTGTATGTTACACACATAAATATATAAAAGATAATATATATTTATAACTGGGTCTGAACTGGGACGAGACTTAGATATGATAAAATATAATTTATTCCTTGATAAAGGTGAACACACAAAATGTACAAATAACAGGCAAAATATAGACACTTACTTAAAATGGAAATGATGAAGCAGTCATATCTGGACTGGCAGTTCATACAGCACTCTTCATAGTCATCAAGACACCAAAGACATGAAAGTCCTCTGGCAGGAAGACAGTGCATAGCGTTTCTCTCAGCAATCAAGATGGTATAGAACAGAACAAGGATAAAGGGTTGACCACAGATTATATACCTTTTGTGGCCCTATCCTTAACCTTAAGTACAGGTGATTGGTTTTCAATTACCTCCAGCCACTCACTAACATGGGAACCCATTTTGATCCCTGCCCCCCTGCTAGTCGGTACATGCGCAGTAGAGCTCAGGGGTCTCATTTCTATAACCCCTCCTCTACATCAGGAATGCCAGCTAGTCTACCAGTTTGGGGTCCTGGCAGGATATTCTTTGTTTGTGAGGTGTGAAATGGAACACTTGAAGACTGCTCTGGTTTGAGTAATCTCTGCCCTCATGCAAACAGTGGAGGTGACAAAATCCTTTGAACCATACTTAAGTCCTAGACATTGGGTCACCTTTCTGGCCATATGCTACCCTGGTATGCAAAGGAATTTCCTCTGGGTTTTACCCATACCTTTGACAGTATGATAGATAAAACATGAACATATCAAAATATCCGGTTCCGTTAGGTCCAAAATTCCCAGTTCTCAATGCCGGAACTGGGACACCCTATGGTCCAATTTGCGACGTGCTACGACCTTCGGAACCGGAGATACACAAATACACTTAAAACCGTTTCACATTTTAATACACAAATCTCCGCTGTAAATTAAATCACGGTTTTTCACTAAATCCTCATTGAAAACAACGGGCTTCGCCGCCATAGACTTTCAATGGCAAACCGCCGCCGTTGGCGGCTATGGGAATCCCCGCTATAGACTTTCAACGGGGCGACGCCGCCGTTGAAGTCAATGGGGTTTTTCCGCCGTAGCCGGTCAATGGGGTTTGGCCGCCATTGGAGTCTATGGGAAAAGTCCCGACCCTTCAAGGGGGTACATACTCCGTCGGGTTGGTCCAAGCGGGTCAAGGATGGTTCTGCAGCGATGCCGGAGCAGTGGCTACAGATACCCCAAACCCTGATCCGCTGGGCCCTCCGGAACCGGAGCTATGGATTACCAATTTTCAGCTGTTCACACTTAGCCGTTTTCTTGAGCTGTTTCTGCCGTCGCCATTGGAACCTATGGCGCGGCCCACTCTTCTCGGCTTGACCCTTATCGGGGGTCCAGGATACGGGGACCCGGTTGTGGTTGAGTGGTGGGGAGGGCTAGGAACTAGGGACAGAAAGAATTTTATTTCTAGGTGCCCTAGAACTGTTTATTCCCACGCCACTTGTCGTTGAACTTGACATATCAGTGATCAAAGCTCTCCTATTGAAAATGTATCCGCTTTGCAGTTAAGCAGTTTGGACGGCAGCCAACTCGTTCCTGGAAAGCTCTTTCGAGGATTTCTCCATTTAAGTCAATGAGCCCATTGACTTTCAATGGGAAACCGCCGCTCTCCCTCTCGGACGCCATCTGCTGGTCTTCTCAGGAACAGGACTCGACAGCAAGATTCGCCATTGAAATACATGGAGTTCCAATGGCGGCCTATGGGAGCCTGCAAAATGGTGCCTGAAAAGGCGGGAAAATTACACAAAGGGCTATAATCACTATACCACTATTAACTCTTATGCTCCCGGATGGATCCCAGTGTGTGTGTGATGCAGACACTGATTAACAATAAAACAGGGGAACAGTGGAATATACATTTTCAGGATATGACAAGGGTTAAATCACACGTCTGGGCCTCAGCCCAGTTAACCCCTTGTCTCCCTGGTGAGTTAAGAGGGTGACCAATTGGGGTGTAACCCCTTTAATCCCGGGCCAAATCCTCCCACCGTCACACCAATGCTTTTCAACTATTTGTAGATCTAAACAGCTTTATGAGAAAATTGACTCTTAAGAGATACTTTAACATTCAACAAGCAAATATTAAACAAGCAAATTCCATCCTGACTCCCAATACACAAGAAGAAGTCTGTATGGAGGCTCTTACCACTCTGCTGAGGGAGTCTGGAACGGCATTGGGTATATCACAGGAGCCGATTGATACATTTGAATTATCTATACATCCTACTAGCCAATTTGATTTAGATGTGGAGGATGATTTAAAAATTATGCATTCACCTTTTAGGCAGAGGTCGCTCTTCTTCCCTTACCAATTTAAGGGGGATTTGCAGACGCCTTTTACAATTTGGTCCTTCGAGATTTTGAGTCACTGTGTTCGAAACCTATGAGGTTGAATCAGAATCTCTCTAGAGGTGAACTGGACACTCATCAGACAAGATGACAAGGGGGGGAGGCATAGTCATCCAGGACAAATCTGCATATTTATTAGAGGCGCACAGACTCCTGGGTGACTGCCTCCTATGTAGTCCTGCCAGCAGATCCTGTTGAATCTTATCAGGATGTTTTGAAGGAGCTTCTCACACAAGCACTTAATGATGATATAATTTCTAAAACAGAGTATAAATTTATATTTAATTCACATCCACACACACCTATTTTTTATCATTTGCCCAAAGTGCATAAGTCATTGCTCAATCCCCCTGGCAGGCCCATAATTTCAAGGGTGGAGTCGATGACATTGGACCTCTCCCAGTACGTTGATTACTATCTTCAACCCTTTGTAGCTAAGCTCAGGTCACATATTAGGGATACGCTCTACGTCATCGACTCCCTCTCCGATCTTAAGTGGAAACCAACATATCTTTGGGCCACATGTGATTGTGGCCTCGCTTTACACTTGCATAGATCATTCAAGGGGGATTGAAGCTATTAAGTACTGGCTTGACACTGACTTATCCATTCCCGGTAAACACAAGAAATTTATTTTGGATTGTTTTGGTTTTATTTTAACTCACAATTACTTTCTGTTTGAAGAACTTTTTATTTACAGATCTGTGGAACGGCCATGGGCATGAGGTTCGCCCCCAGCTATGCCAATCTCTTCATGGGTTACTGGAAGGAGAGATCCATCTGGCACCATGTGGAGCTCGGGGTGGGCCTCGTGTACTATGGCCATTTCATAGATGATATTATTATGATTTGGGATGGTGAAGAGGCGGCCTTATCTCACATAACACACAAGTAATTTTCTCATAAAGCTCCCAATAGTAGCACTCATGATAGATAACACTATAAGTAAAAGTGTTATTACAGTGGAAGCCACAAATAGCCTAATCCCACAGTGGGGTCAGCCACAAAAGGTCAAACTCAACAAAAATAATAAAGTTTTATTAAACAATTAAAACCAGAAGAAACATCATAAAAATGCATATTTAAAAGTCCCCAAAAGTGTATGGTGGTGAGAGGAATAGGCAGTTTAGTATACCTTATGCCTAAATCACACTGACAAATGGTAATAAGCCGTACTTATAACACCAGTCTCACACAAGCTCTCTGTGAGGCTGTACAAGCAAAGATCATGCCAAAACACGCAGCAGGAGAGTAAGAACTTGACAACCCCCCAAATACACTAAATAAATCAACCTAATGATGAGTATACGACATGATATGGTGTGTCCTGCGCTAGTAAGTAAACAGCTGCAGCCGTGGGAAGTATCCCGGACTGATCTCGCCTCCAAACACAAACCACGTGAGCGCCAACGTGATGACGTCACGCATACCATCACTACCACTACTCACTTTAAGTCTGTCTGTGAATAACTACATTCATGCATCCAACAATCACCACAAACAATGGCTCGGGAACATTCCTCTAGGGCAGTTTCATCAGATCAAAAGAAACTGCACTAGAGAGTGATTTCTTGTGCCAGGCGGACACTGGGTCAGAAATTTCCAGCCAAATGCTATGATAGGCAGCTAGTCTCTGACTCCCTCAGCAAAGTGAGGGCACTTGACAGGTCCCTGTTATTGAAAACATCCAATAGAAGGCCTCATTTAGGGTATGGTGCTCCTAGAGATACAAGCCATACTGGTCCCTCCATTTTAAGATTTGTAACCACCTATAACCAGTCCTATAGAAACATCCAAAAAATTCTAACTGACCATTGGAGAATTCTCAAGTGTGACCCTCATCTGTGGTCCACCCTCCCAGAGTGGGCCTCCATCATCTATAGAAAGGATAGAAATATCAAAAACGTAGTGGCACCGAGTAAACTCAGGCCGAGTGGTTCGCCTGCCTCTTCCGCGACTGTGAGCCCATTTTGTAATCGCAAGTGCGGAAGGGCCAGATGTATCACCTGCAAGCATCTAGTGGTTAAGCCTCAATTTCATTCATCTAGTAAGGGGACGGTCTATCAGATTAGGAGCAATATTAATTGCCATAGTACGTATGTCGTATACCTGATCCAGTGTGGATGCGGCCAGCAATATGTTGGTTGCACCACACGCTCATTAAGCGTGCGCTTCCTTGAGCATAGGAGAAATGTTTTAAAGGGTATCAATCCTCAGTCTCCCTCAGCATTTCAAATCAGCCCATAACCAGGACCCTAATTCTATGACCATCATGGGTCTTGCACATGTTCTCCTTATGCTCTAGGAGGCGATCGCTTCAAGGCACTATGCCGGCGGGAGACATTCTGAATCCACCAGTTGGGTAATTTAACTCCTGGTGGACTGAATGAGTGTTTGGATGCAAGTACGCTTGTTTAGTCTCCTTGGTTCTCTGGTCGGTCTCCCCGTCTGGACTCTGGTTCTGCCATTCATTTGGCAACTCTGCTCTTCCTCTCTTACATATGTCCTTAATAGTAGCTCTCATCTTTTTCTCCTGCAATTATCACCACCCAAGTACTCTCATTTAATTAGGGCAGTTCATGTGCAATGCCCTATTGGCCATCTTGTTGCTTAACCTTGGATTATCCCCCTCTCCCCCCCCCCCCCCTTTTCCCATTCCTTCCTCTATGGAAGATTTTACTGTTGGCTTAGAATTTTGTCCTGATATTTTTAAACCTTCAATTATCATGTGGCCTCTCCAGTGTCCCTAACCTATCAGAGCTCTGTTTGTTGATTATGCATTTCATGTATATATTTGTTATATTTTTTATATAAATTGACAAATGTTATTTTATTGTTATATACTTATACCATAATATATCTAGCAGATGTGTCTAATTGGATATTTCCTTTAAGATATCTTTATCTAAGTCATTAACTGTGATACCATTTCATGATACTATTTAATTGTAGAAGGTGTAACCTTATGCTAAATGGTAGCCCATTGGTTGATTTGAATAATTATTCATCTAAATGCACTATTGGTTAGTAACGGGTTTCTAGGCAACCCAGTGGGTTTAAACACACAGCCTGTTAGCTCCATTGTACTTCCCCCTTTGAGAAAGTCGCCCTAGAGCGACGAAGCGCGTAATGGAGCGCTGCTACGCTGCACAGTGTCAGGACGTCGCCGCGCATGCACACCAACAGACGAAATCGAGTGCAGGACATTCTGCGGCTGCCAGCAACAACATATCTGCTTTTATTGGACTTTTGTGATGATACCATATGCCCTGGGGTTCCTCAACGTTCCGCTGTTTGCCTATACCACGGAGTGTGATTCAGGCTGTGGATTCTGGACGCAGAGCCACCAGCTGGGCGGTGATTCTATAAACAATCGCTTGTTTTAAACTTACCCTTGTGAGTGTATTTATTTCCCCCCCCCTCTTCCTTCCATCATTAAATGTACTTTTTTACGTAATGGGGCGTGCACTTTCTCTTCTTTTCTTCCTCTAGATGCTAATTGGATGTGGTTCATCTATTTGAGAGCTGCCAAAGATCCCCACACTTCTACCATTCATCCACTAATTATTCACCATCTGATGGACTTTACTGAAGGGCTGGGTTCTATATACTTCTATTTATTTTCCCTTATTTTTGCACTTACATCTATATTGTTTTTGTATCCATTCATTGTCTGTATATATTCCTATTTAGGATCCTTATTTTTAGTTTAAAGCAGGGCAGAGACGCGAGTGGTTGCTCAACCTCTATGTCTGGCCACACCCCCGGCGTGCTATTGGCTGATATCTCAGCGCCTAGGAGAACAGACACGGTACATTGCCAGAATTGCTATGGCTACCAGGGACGCTTAGAACGCAGGTTCAGCAATCAGCTGCAGCTTCGTGGACTACGGATGCCGATGTGGACATGACATCAGCACCTATCTAATTCATTATACAGCAGCTGAGTAGATTTGCAGGCTTTTACCAGAACCAATCAGTGGTGATATTTCATTGAGGTGGTGGGTATATATATTGGTATGGGTTTATCACTGCGTCTTGAGCACTCCCTTGAGAAAGGTCCTGTTTGGAGGACCGAAATGTCAGTGATTGTGCCAGTTCTTCTTCAATATACCTTTTACACAGGATTATTGTGAGTGCTGTCTCTTCCTTGCTGTGGTGCCCTGGGATACAAGGTCTGCCTTGTAAGGAGCTCTCTATTTACATGTCTCTCTATGGGATAAACACCTAACTCAAGCAATATATGCGAGTGCTGTCTGACAACTTTAATACACACACACACACACACACACACACACAATAAAAAACGAATAGACAATACCGTTCTGTGTTTAACTAAATCCTTTTATTTGTGCGAGCTTTCCAGATACACTGATCTCTTCCGTCGGTGTTACAATGGATAAAGCAATAAAGGGTTTTACATAAAGACAGTTAATCTTGGAATGTATCTGACTGAAGCCAATCCCTCCCTCTGTGCAGTATGCGATTTATGACTTAAGGTGTTAAATGGTCCCTGAATGTTAGTGATGTGTATGTGTGTGTAAATATAAATTTATATAGTGCCCACAGTGTATACAGCGCTTTACAAAAGGTGTGGAAGTGTATACCAATGGTTTGGGTAGGTGTAGAAATGTAAGAGGGTGTTGCATTACTATTAATGTGTGTTGCTACCATGTGGTCCCTATTGGTATATAGGGATAGACTAACTTTGTACGTATGTGTAAGAGACAGTTGTGTGTGCATTCGTGAGCATTCTCTTGTTTCAAAGCAGTGACTCATGAAGCTGCGGTCTCGGTTTAGGCCACCGCTAAGTGTCCCCAACAGTTGCATAAATTTGTATTCATGCAACCATCTCTCTTTTGGTGTTCGACGATTACCTTTGAGTATGGCCACCTTCAGATCGTTCATCTTATGGCCAGAGAAATGTTCTCCGACAAGACTGTCTCTTGTTCTGTGTGTGAGGCTTCAGTCAGATACATTCCAATATGCATTGTTTTTAAGTAAAACCCTTTTTTGCTTTATCCATTGTAACACCGCCGGAAGAAGAGATCAGTGTATCTCGAAAACTCGCACAAATAAAACCATGTTAGCCACAGAACGGTATCGTCTATTACATATAGTTACATAGTTACATAGTAGATGAGGTTGAAAAAAGACGTACGTCCATCAAGTTCAACCTATGCTAAATTCAGACAACAGATACTTTAGTCTATATCTATACTTACTTATTGATCCAGAGGAAGGCAAACAAAAAACCCCATTAAGGGGAAAAATGAATTCCTTCCTGACTCCAAGAATTGGCAATCGGATTAATCCCTGGATCATCATCCTTCCCATGTATACTTATTTGGTATATCCCTGTATACCTTTCCCATCTAAAAAGATGTCCAACCTTTTTTTGAACAAATCTATTGTATCTGCCATCACAGTCTCCATGGGTAATGAATTCCACATTTTAACTGCCCTTACTGTAAAGAACCCTTTCCTTTGCTGCTGGTGAAATTTCCTTTCCTCCAACCTTAAGGGATGGCCCCGAGTCCTTTGTACTGCCCGTGGGATGAATAGTTCTTTTGAAAGCTCCTTGTATTGTCCCTGAATATATTTGTATATAGTTATCATATCCCCTCTTAGACGCCTCTTTTCTAATGTAAATAAATCCAATATAGCTAGCCTCTCCTCATAAGTTAGAATGTCCATCCCCTTTATTAATTTGGTGGCTCTTCTCTGCACTCTCTCTAGTTCCATAATGTCTTTTCTTAGGATTGGTGCCCAAAATTGTACTCCATATTCAAGGTGTGGTCTTACTAATGCTTTGTAAAGGGGCATAATTATGGGCCTCATGCAGTAAGCGTTGATAAGGTTTTTTTCGGCATTTTATAGCCAAAATTGGGTTTGAGATTCAGTAAGCGCCGATAAGTGCTTGATTTCGGCAGTTTGCGTAGCCGATAATTTTGTTATGGCCAGTCGGCTGCCGATAAGCCTGTTTTCGCCACTGATCGCCACTTTTTTAAATCGGCTGGATTCAAGTACCAAAATCAGCTTATCGGGGCTGATCGGCACTACGAAATTGAGATGTTATGGCCAATTTCTCCCGCCAACTAAAGTTGGCAAGTTGGAGGGGAGAACGATTGCTAAGGCTGCCGGAACGGCACTTAGAAAAAAAACTCTTCTGTACATCAATGGAAGTCAATGGAGCGGGGACGTATAACAGTATAGTACTGTTTACGTTTCATTGCTCACAATACAAACGTGATTTGCATTACAGTGTGGGGGGCATTCCCCCCTTGTAGCTTATCCTGCACACGTTCAAAACAGTCATTAGTTGATAAAGTGAATCTTACAGATGATTTAAAATCTAGCGCATGCCCACATTCTTGGTAATAAGGATACTTGGCTCTAATCAAATCATAGATTTGTCCCGTGTTGGCTTTGTGTCCGGAAGCGGACAAAATCGCTTCTGCTATCATGAATTTGTATCCTCTGTGCGGATGTATATTTTTTAATAATTCATCAGCCATTGCAGATTAACAGAAAAGATGTCTGCAGTTCTCTGTTCTTTGCTCATAAGAATGAAACGGTTCAAATGATAACTATTTGCTGTCTTTACTTTTCAAGGTCATAAAAAGTTTCAACTTGTACTCCTTGTTTGAAGCACCAATTGGATGTGTAGAAATAATTGGTTTCACATTTGTGGTTTCTGATAGCCATTTTTCTGACCAAGATGTAGCAAATGTTATCTTGTTTCTCAAAACATTGGTAGACTTTTAATTAAGAAACATTGTGGGTTGAGGAAAAATAACATTGTCCACTGTCTGAAAATAGTGCTTACACAGCCATATAATGAAATACACACACACCTGCAAAAGTAAATGTTTTTTTTCCTCATAAATTTGTGTGTGTATTTGAAAGTCTGGTTAACTCCCTGTCTGCATCAGTTTAAGTACGTGTGTATATGTATATATATATTTATCTCTCTCATAAATATATATATATATATATATATATATATAATGTGTATATGTATATTGTAGTATATGTATATGTATATTGTAGTATATATATGTATATATATACTACAATATACATATACATATATATGCAGTGACTATAGTTATATATATATATATATATATATATATATATATATAGTTATATATATAGTTATATATAGTTATATATAGTTATATATATTACAATATGTCTGTAAAACCAAACTTTACATGTCTGTGTGTGTATATTAAAACTTTTAAGGGCTTATATGTAAAGAGGGATTTTTATATTGTTGTGATTTATTTAAAGGTTAACATAATAGAGGCTTAAACTTTTATGGCCTATTGCATTGACCTGTCTGGTAAATGTGATTTACCATCAAAAAAGGTTTCATTTAAATTTAGAAGGGCTGTAGTGTTAAAACCAATAATATATATATATATATATATATATATAATGCAGGAGTACACACAACATATTGATGCCAGTAAGTAGGCCTTGTATGAAACCTATTTAAATGGTGATAAACATGAGTGAATTAAGTAATAAACATTTGTTTTAGCCCAATACTGTTATAGGCTCACAGTTAGTATAGTTCTCAAACATTAGGCCTGTATTATTAAAATACTGTGTTTTCACAAGGAAGCATGAAGTGTATGTTTTTTGTAAAGACATCTATACCAGTTTAGATAGTACTATATATACATACATACACACACACACACACTGTGTGTGTGTACATATATCCATACATACTACATATATATTAGTATACATTCAGAGATGTTCTTGAAACAAGAACACATAAATGATTAAAGGACAACATTGCAATGGCCGAGCAAGGCGAAGGTAAGTAATATTTTACACATAATCCTGCTGTACACGGACAAGAAAGATGTTTGCAGTTAAATAGATGTGTGTTTTTAATTGCATGTGAATAATATGCACATGCAATGATTACATCAAGTAACACACCCAAATACAATGTTTTGCAGGTAAGTCAATGGCAGCTTCTCTAAACATAGCAACTGGCTCCTGGTGGACCATTATTGAACAGACGATTAATACATCAATATTTATAACACTATTCATTAATTAGGACTGTTAACATTTCCAAAACTTCACGTGTACAAGAACATACTTGAAAGTTTGGAAACAACACAGTCTTCAGCATACATACAATATTAATTAGATAATCTGAAGTCAACAAAACAAGGCCAAAGACATATTTAGTGAATTATAACATTTATTTTTTTTGTTCCTTTTGAGAGCGAGTAACAGGCCTGCTTGTTGTCTCTTGGATTTTCCTTTTTCGTTTTGCAACAACTTTAGCCACAACAGAGCCACTTTGAGTGGCCTCTGGCACTTCACGGGCAGGGCTTGTGGCCAGTGACTCACCTACAGGGCTTTTGGCCAGTGACTCACCTACAGGGCTTTTGGGCAGTGACTCACCTATAGTGCTTTTGGGCAGTGACTCACCTACAGGGCTTTTGGGCAGTGACTCACCTACAGGGCTTTTGGGCAGTGACTCACCTACAGGGCTTTTGGGCAGTGACTCACCTACAGGGCTTTTGGGCAGTGACTCACCTACAGGGCTTTTGGCCAGTGACTCACCTACAGGGCTTTTGGGCAGTGACTCACCTACAGTGCTTTTGGGCAGTGACTCACCTACAGGGCTTTTGGGCAGTGACTGTTCACCGACAGGGCTTTTGGCCAGTGACTGTTCACGGACAGGGCTTGTGGCCAGTGACTAACCGACAGGGCTTGTGCCCACTGACACATGTGAGCAAGTTGGTAGACACTGCACAAGTGATGGTTGGTCTGTTTCATGTGTGTCTTTTTTTGTTTGTGTCCAAAAACTGGTCAGTAGTAACTGCTTGTGCTGTTTTGTTTTTGTCACCTCCTTTGTAGGTGTCAGCTCCTGATTTTCTACAGATGGCAGCGGTAGGATGTCGTCAGGAACATGCACAGCAATGTCTGCTACTTGACCGGTAACATTCGGACCTGGGGAATGAAGATCAGATGCATGTGGTGAAAAATTACCAGCATGTAAAGATCCTGCCTGTGAGGTGTTGAAGTTGAAATGTGGTACAGTAGTCATTCTCAAGTAATTTGCTTGGGTTTGCTGAACAACTAATGCTTCGAATGAGGTGTGGATTTTTTGCAACTGTTTAGGCACTTCAATGAAGACTCTGTGGAGATGTGCCAATTGTGATATCGTTTCTTCCTGCAGTGCAATCATCCTTTCCAGCACTGTCATCAGATCAGAATGGCGACGATTTTCTGCTTCCACAATTTTCCCCTCAGAAGCTACTATTGCATCGTATGTGTTAGTTGATGGACGATTTGGCGGTATAACTGTTTCAATTGGAACCTCTTCATGCTCACTTGATTGTATTTCTGTGTCTATGGCGGCATCATCATCATCATCTTCATCATCATGTTCTAAAAATAAATGTACACATTATTAAATGGCATGTTAATCTCTGCTGTTTTACTATGTCATTATACTGTGTCATAAGTAACAACTAACATGTTTCCATACGTTTCATAACCTCACATTAAAATCTACCTTGACTTACGAATAATGTTTGGACTCAGTATGAAATATGAATGAATGAACACTTGCTCTAAACTCACAACTCCTACATGATAGTTAACATCACTAACACAATACATGTTGCCTTACACTTCATTTTCACTGACACTAAGTAATCCTATTTAAATAACATGTGCAAAACAAATAATGAACATGACAACATAACATATAGAAGTGCACATATTATATGGCCACCAACTCATACACTCACCTTCTAGGTGTGTTGAGCTGCATGACCCAGGTGAAGACACTTGTTCCGTCTCAGGTGACACATGTCCTCCAGGGGCAACTATATATAACAATAACATTAGTTTTACATTTACATGTGTAAATATTGAACAAACACTTATTGTATGTTCTGTATTTATGAGTACCTAACAGCATCAGTTCCTTAACCGAAAATGTGTGTGTGAAAGTGAACATAAATAGTTGTAATAACAATGTACATGCCTGTGTACTTTTGAGTTCCCTAACATACAACATACTATGTTTCTGCAGTAATGCGTGAGGATAAATTGATTAAATTTGTACATAAAAATCATATGTTGTGTAGTCATATCAGTATCATAATGTACATAACTATCATGAGATGAACATTCACAATGGTTATCATGAAGGTGGTCATATTGCAAAAAGTTTTGTTTTTGGTACAGGATATGTGTGGTACATTAATAGAAGATGTGGCACACCTGAATGTGGCTGTCACTCAACAAGACAACACATGCAGTGTGTGATAATGTGTCGTTGATAGTAGTTCAACTATAGATATGAGTGAACTAATGTGTGACGTACGGTTTGATAACTAATGACTTGTTGGGGCATTTAGTAGCTAGAGTTAAGCTTTCAAATGAGTGTGATTAACTTCAGTTGTGCTAGTCAGGTTGTTACACTGGCGACACACTTTATTCGAGCTCGGCTAGTCCCACGAATTCGGGTATACCCGGGTGTATTGAGGTTTGTGACTGTTTTCTGCCCGAGTGCATTGAGGTATTTTCCAGGCAGGGATTGAAGCATTTTATTCCCGCTGGCTGCAATACTGCACAGTATATATATATATACTGCATTACAATTCATGAATTTATGCCATCTGATAGACACGCGAAGCATTGCAGCCTATTAAATCCTAATCATTATCATTTAACAGATCAGCCACCCGTCAGCCAGGCATGAACCCAGGCTGGGAAGGCAAACACAACGGGGCTTGTCAGAGGTGAGGAGCGGCGCATTCCAGGTATCTGCCAGGTACATACTGGGTATTTGCTCGAATAAAGTGTGTCAGTGCAGTAGAACGGTATTCCCTTCCCCAAAAAGCCTAATCAGCCAGACCTTTCAATTACTTCAAACAGGTGAAAATGGTGTGAACTAAGTTGACCCTAAAATGACCCTGTAATTTGTGTGTGTGCTGAACCCCACCCCCTCTGTTGACGTGTATGCTGTGATGACAAATTCATTGCAGCTGCTTTAACACAATGGTAGAGGATCTAAATAGTCGTCTGCAGTGTGCAAGTTATGAGCACAATGACATAACATATACTACGTGTGCCTCATTATGCTGTCTGTATATGACATAAAGCAAAAATGGACCTTTTCATAAACAACTATACATTTGTTAGTGCAAGTGATGTTTGTAGGCCGTTGCATGCAATATATTCGATGCATGATTACAATAGCCAGTAATGTCGTGTTTGTAGGAGTAAAATAAATCATATACACATTAATATTATACATATTTATGTTCTGTACCTGTAGCTAGTAATAATTTCTCATTAGCATGTGTTACACATGTGTACTACCCTGTTGTTCCCCATCTTCGCCCACCATCAATTGCTTCCACTGCAGCAATGCATTTTGGGAATTCACATGTAAATGACCACGCAATGGCACGTGGTATATTAGTTACTGCTTTTAGTAGGACTACAACATATATGTATATTTTGAGATATATATATATATATATATACAGTGCTCGACAAACCCGGTCGCCAACTCGCCAGCTGCGATCGGATATTGGCTCGTGGCCAGTAGCTTTTCTCCTGCTCTGCAAAAACAAAATCCCCTGCTCGAAAAAAAAAAAAATCCCTCTGGCTGTGACGCGGCTTGGAGTTGCCAGGACTTCAAACCGCCCTTCCTTCTCTGCACGGGTAAGTAATGGGGAGGGGGGGGGGTTGGGGATGCGCGCGCGTCTGCTGCTCCTCCTCTTCCTATATATCCTCCTGTATAATTGTGTCACCTCCTACTTACAAGACCTGCACTGATCCGGTCATGGAGAGGATTGTGGACACATGCTTGAGGTGTGGGGAATTTAATGCCTTTAATAAATATTTATACTGATACATCCGGTCCCCGGCGCTCCCGCTGCCCGCGTGGGAGGTAGCAGAGGTGTTTCTCCCCCCTCCCTTCGGTGCTCCCGCTGCCCGCGCGGCTCATGTCTTTCTCTTCCCCCCTCCCTCCCTCTGCCCGCGCGGCTCGGGTGCTTCACCCCCCTCCTGCTGCCCGCGTGGCTCGGGTGTTTCACCCCCCTCCTTCTGCCCGCACGGCTCGGGTGCTTCACCCCCCTCCCGCTGCCCGCGCGGCTCGGGTGCTTCACCCCCCTCCTGCTGCCCGCGCGGCTCGGGTGCTTCACCCGCCTCCCACTGCCCGCGCGGCTCGGGTGCTTCACCCCCCTCCTGCTGCCCGCGCGGCTCGGGTGCTTCACCCCCCTCCTGCTGCCCGCGCGGCTCGGGTGCTTCACCCCCCTCCTGCTGCCCGCGTGGCTCGGGTGCTTCACCCCCCTCCTGCTGCCCGCGTGGCTCGGGTGCTTCACCCCCTCCTGCTGCCCGCGTGGCTCGGGTGCTTCACCCCCCTCCTGCTGCCCGCGTGGCTCGGGTGCTTCACCCCCCTCCTGCTGCCCGCGTGGCTCGGGTGCTTCACCCCCCTCCTTCTGTCCGCGCGGCTCGGGTGTTTCACCCCCCTCCCTCTGTCCGCGCGGCTCGGGTGTTTCGCCCCCCTCCTGCTGCCCGCGCGGCTCGGGTGCTTCACCCCCCTCCTGCTGCCCGCGTGGCTCGGGTGCTTCACCCCCCTCCTGCTGCCCGCGTGGCTCGGGTGCTTCACCCCCCTCCTGCTGCCCGCGCGGCTCAGGTGCTTCACCCCCCTCCTGCTGCCCGCGTGGCTCGGGTGCTTCACCCCCCTCCTGCTGCCCGCATGGCTCGGGTGCTTCACCCCCTCCTGCTGCCCGCGTGGCTCGGGTGCTTCACCCCCCTCCTGCTGCCCGCGTGGCTCGGGTGCTTCACCCCCCTCCTGCTGCCCGCGTGGCTCGGGTGCTTCACCCCCCTCCTTCTGTCCGCGCGGCTCGGGTGTTTCACCCCCCTCCCTCTGTCCGCGCGGCTCGGGTGTTTCTCTTACACCCCCTCCTCCCCTCGCTCCCGCTGCCCGCGCGGGGCGGCAGGTAGTAGCGGGGTGTTTCCCCGTCCCATCCCGTGTGTGTGTGTGTGTGTATGCGTAGGAGAGTGTGTGTGTGTGTATGTGTGTGTGTATGGGTAGGAGAGTGTGTGTGTGTGTGTGTATGTGTGTGTGTATGGGTAGGAGAGTGTGTGTATGTGTGTGTGTATGGGTAGGAGAGTGTGTGTGTGTGTGTGTATGGGTAGGAGAGTTTGTGTGTGTGTGTGTGTGTGTGTGTGTGTGTGTGTATGTGTATGGGTAGGAGAGTGTTTGTGTGTGTGTGTATGAGAGTGTGTTTATGGGTATGAGAGAGTGTGTGTGTGTGAGAGAGAGAGAGAGAACATGTAGGACACCAGAAGTACCCCCCCACGCCACCCAATCAGTCATCCCCCCACCAAGTCAGTCATCCCCCCACCCAGTCAGTCAACCCCCCACCCAGTCAGTCATCCCCCCACCCAGTCAGTCATGCCCCCACCCAGTCAGTCATCCCCCCACCCAGTCAGTCACCCCCCACACCCAGTGATTCATCCCCCCACCCAGTCAGTCACCCCCCCCACCCAGTCAGTCATAGTCAGTCATCCCACCCCCCTGCCCTGTGCCCAGTCGCCCAGTCACCCCACCCAGTCAGTCAGTAATCCCCACCCAGTCAGACACCCCGTCACCCCAACCCCCCAATAACCCCACCCCGTCACCCCACCCAAACACCCAGTCAGTCACCCCAGCCCCCCAATCACCCTACCCCCCAATCACCCCACACCCCAATCACCCCAACCCCCACAGTCACCCTCTCTCTGTCTCTCACCTTCTGTCCGTCTCTCTCACCCTATCTCTCACCCTCTCCCCGTCTCTCTCACACCCTCTCTACGTCTCTCTCCGTCTCTCTCTCACCTCTCTCTGTCTCTTTCTCACCCTCTCTCCGTCTCTCTCACCCTCTCCGTCTCTCTCACCCTCTCTCCGTCTCTCTCACCCTCTCTCCGTCTCTCTCACCCTCTCTCCGTCTCTCTCACCCTCTCACCCTCTCTCCGTCTCTCTCACCCTCTCTCCGTCTCTCTCACCCTCTCTCCGTCTCTCTCACCCTCTCTCTGTCTCTCTCACCCTCTCTCCGTCTCTCTCACCCTCTCTCCGTCTCTCTCACCTTCTCTCTCTCCGTCTCTCTCACCTTCTCTCTCTGTCTTTCACCTTCTCTCTCTCCGTCTCTCTCACCTTCTCTCTCTCACCCTCTCTCCGTCTCACCATCTCTCTCACCCTCTCTCTGTCTCACAATCTGGATATTTTATTTACCCTGTATATCTTAACTGCCCTATACCTACACCGAAATAACCTATACTGCTTTCTTCCAGATCTGACTCAAGCTTCACACGGAAGACATCGGAACCCCCCCTAACCCAGAAGACAGGTAGGGAACACATTCCCTCCAATGTATAACATTGCAGGAATGAGGGTACCTGGACATTGAGGGACTGCGGATCAGGTAAGATCCCAGGCGGGATTGCTGCTTTAAATATTGTGAAGCGGGGACGTCCAGGCACTAGTTAAGGGGTGCAGGAAACTAGTCATTCACACCTGGCTTTTTTTTCTAGATTACACACACACACACACACACACACACACACACACACACACACACACACACACACACACACACACACACACACACACACACACACAAGGACTAATTGTAGTATAATGTAATACAATAAATAAACTTATGTCAAAAACGAATGTTCTTACTAGAAATTTATTCAATTGATTTCATTTAGGGTTTTTTTTAAATGCGGGACTAGGGGCGGGGTAGGGGGACTAGGGGCGGGGTTGGGGCGGGACTAGGTGGCGAGTAGATTTTTTTGTTCGGCGAGTAGATTTTTGGGTGATTTGTCAAGCACTGTATATATATATATATATATATAGAGAGAGAGAAACAGACATATACATATATAGATGTAGGTATGCTTATATTGTCAAGACAGTATAAAAAGCAGCGGATATATGTAAAATAACTGTAAGCAAGGACACGCCTAGTACAGTAATATTTCTCACCTGGTGGAAATTGTGAGGGATAAATTCCGATGTCCCTGTCACCGTCCAAACCCTCCACGGCGATGGGAAGTAATTTTCCCCGAAGCAGCTCCTCCAATGGAGTTAATATCAGACGTTATGGTGTCGGCCCACCTCCAGCGCCAGTAGCATGCACGCGTTGGTCTTGTATTTTCCTTTTTAATTTTGACCTAATATCGTCAAATCTCTTGTGACAATTCCGCTTGTCCCTGACATGATTCCCACACGCATTGACACCAATGACTATTGTGTCCCACATTTCTTTTTTGCTTGATGAACTTGTCCGCGCTTGAAAAACATAGAAAATATATGAGGTTAATTAATAATAATACAAGCACCAGTTTCCTACACTGCTAGCTGTTCCAAGAGAAAGCAAACATGCTGTTTTAGGTGTAATATGTGAAGCACATGAGCATTCACTACTAAACCTATACATGTAAGCAAGGTTGCATTAATATTGTATGCAGATATCGCAAATTGTACGCCTGAGTTTAGTTGTCCTTGTAACGCATGATAAAAAGCTGTGTTTCCACACTAATTAACATAGAAAGATATTCTGTACCCATATTTGCATATTAACAAAACTCACATGACCTAGGATCACATGTATTTTAAGAATAAATGGAAAAGTACACTTACATAGTAAATGTCCATAGATACTGTCATAGTGCTCCAGAATCCCAGTGACAAGAGCTCTATTTTCCTGGTCATTGAAGCGAGGATTACGTGGCTTCTCCACACGTTTCTTCCGAGCAGGTTTAGGCTCAGAGCTTGGCTGGTGCTTACTGGACTCTCCTTCTTCCAATGGAAGAGACTCCAAAAGCTGGCCACCAGCAAGCACGCCACCACCAGACACCCCATCAGCAACTGAGCCACCAGCAGCACTCCCACTCCCAGCAACAGCACTCCCACTCCGACCAACAGCACTCCCACTCCCAGCAACAGCACTCCCACTCGCAGCAACAGCACTCCCACTCCCAGCAACAGCACTCCCACTCCCAGCAACAGCACTCCCACTCCGACCAACAGCACTCCCACTCCCAGCAACAGCACTCCCACTCCCAGCAACAGCACTCCCACTCCCAGCAACAGCACTCCCACTCCCAGCAACAGCACTCCCACTCCCAGCAACAGCACTCGCACTCCTAGCAACAGCACTCGCCTGAACAGTACGTTCACTCTGACGTGTACTCGCACGAGTAGCACTCCCACTCCCACCAGCATCACTCTTCCCACGCTTTGCGGGCATACTTACAGCACTCACAAAAAACAGAAAAGAAATGTACAGCCAATCACACGAAACACTTCCACATATAAAACAAGACAAAGATGTAAACAAAACAACAAAGGACAAAGCTCTCACAATACACAACAAGTCTCTCAGTCAATATGCAAATATTAAATCGCCCAGCTCTGTGCGTCTCTCTCTCTCTCACTCCCAACAACACAGAGAATGATTAACAGTACACGTTGCCTTTAAATATGGCGCGCTATCCAATACATGCTTGGTTCGCCTGATTCAGCAAGATTTTTGATTGGGCAACCTAACAGCACCCCGCCACGCACGCCGATACACCTGTGTGTGATTGGCAAATCATCGTGAGAGTGGGCGGATTTGTTTTCGGCTTGATTTTGAATGTATTCGGCACTTACTGCATACGGAGAGGGAAAATCGCCAATAACATGACTAATCGGTAAGCTTGCCGATTTCACATATTCGTCGCTTACTGCATGAGGCCCTATGTCTACTTCCCTTCCATCCATTGCCCGTTTGATGCAAGATAAGATCTTGTTTGCCTTTGCAGCTACTGTACTGCATGACATTGGGCACTGTTGCTAAGCCTGCTGTCTACAAGCACTCCTAAATCCTTCTCCATCAAGGATTCCCCCAATATATCTCCATTTAATTTGTAAGTCGCCTTTTTATTCTTGCATCCCAAATGCATAACCTTACATTTATCTGTATTAAACCTCATTTGCCATTTACCTGCCCACGTTTCCAGTTTCTCCAAGTCCTTCTGAAGAGAAATTTCATCCTGCTCTGATTCTATTACCTTACACAATTTAGTATCATCAGCAAAGATGGAGACTTTGCTCTCGATCCCAACCTCAAGGTCATTAATAAACAAGTTAAAAAGCAGGGGTCCCAGTACCGATCCTTGAGGTACTCCACTCACGACTTTAGCCCAACCTGAAAAAGTTCCATTTATGACAACCCTCTGTTGTCTGTCCTTTAACCAGTTTTCAATCCAGGTGCATATATTATTACTGAGTCCAATTTTCTTTATTTTGTACACCAACCTCTTGTGTGAAACCGTATCAAAAGCCTTTGCAAAATCTAAGTAGACCACATCAACTGCATTACCCTGGTCTAAATTCCTACTGACCTCCTCAAAGAAACAAATAAGGTTAGTTTGGCAAGATCTATCCTTCATAAATCCATGCTGACTATTACTAATAATTTTGTTTTCCATTAGGTATTCCTGAATATTATCCCGTATTAAACCTTCAAGTAGTTTCCCTACTATTGAAGTCACGCTTACAGGTCTGTAATTCGTTTTTGATTATTAAGCTCAGCTAAAACTGTATAGACACACACACACACCAAATGGAAATATTACTGTAAGCTCATTTGCATGTCTTAGACAGGTCTGCAACCCCACCTTTCACCATTATCACCCAGCACACAGCACTTCCACTGCAGCAAGGGATTCTGGGAAATGACATGCAAATGAGCACACAGTGCCACCTTTTGCTTCAAAACCATTCAACATGGTTCCCTATAGGCTTAAGCTTGCTGTATAGTCACAGCTTTGAGCACAGCCAGGGTTAAGATGCATAGCCAGTAAACCCACCCACAGACAGCCGTTTCGACCTTAATGGGTCTCAGTGTGGGGTTGGTTATACTGGCCATGCAAAAATGAAGCAAGGATAGGTTTTACCATACTTAGTTAAGCTATACATAGGATTCAAATAAAATAAAGCATGTTAAGGTTTCAAAAAATATTTATAATTGGTTCAATTAGTAAATTATTTAGCTCACAATTTTGTTTTAGTATTGAAGTTTCCCGGTTCGCCTCACGCTATAGTGTAAGTTGTCTGGTAGACCTAACGCTATAGTAGCACCGTTATTTGTTTGTTATTTAAATATTCAAAAGCATCAACAAATCACTGGCATTAGTTGACTTTGGTCTCAGGTGGAATAACTCTTTTGTTGGGAACTTAAAACTAACATTCAAACTTTGCCTTAAAGTTGGAAGCCAGGATTACAGCAAAATTATGTCTTTGGGTTAAAACTATTCTTCAGGAAAAAACATTTTTATATTATACCCGTTTGCCCAGTTGTTTCCTGATCCCTCTTTCTGTGAAAATTGTGACTGATTATCATATTTCCAAATCCCAGATCTGGCAGCCATTGATATGGTTTGAAAAATCACTTTAGGTTCCATGTCAACAAGAACAGCTCGGGTTACTACTGTAAATCTGAAATAGAAAAAAACTTTTTTTTAAATCCGTAGAAAACAAACATGAAGGTAGATCAGCAAAAGATACAACATGAAAATACAGTTACACATTGCATACCTCCAGACTCCTCTTCATTAAAGAACCTTTCCTTACAAACTGCCTGGTAAGAATCATTTTCCGCCCTGGAGCAGAGTCCACTTTTACTGTGGACGTCATTGCAGATGACATCAAACAGCTCATAGCCAATATGATTACCGCACTGGCCAAATTGCACTGTAACGACTGACATTTTCTAGAGCAATTGAGCGTTTATCCTGAAAATAGAGTAGATTATATTTTACATTTACCAAATGTTATTATTCTTAATATTTATTTATAGGCCACCATTATGCCCTCACTCATATTGCAACCATTGTTACTGAGTGCAAGTTGCAAGAATCAGTCAGTGAAGTTGGTGATATGAAGAAGTGGCATCACTGGCAATTCTGAAGGCAGCATGGATGGCTCTAAAGTAGATTATACTGAACAGCACAATGTACAAGTCTCAAGTACAGATATCCCAAGTCTCCCTCAGTTTCTCTCACTTTGACTGGAGGAGTGGTGTGTGGGTTATTTTGACAAGTGATATGTGACCAAGAAATACAGTTCTGCAATGGAAAAAAAACACAATGGTTTTTTTCCCACAACTCAACTCTAACCCTTCCTCCAACAAAAAAACAACAACACTCCATTGTATTACCACAGGAAAGATGATACTAAATAAATGTAACACCGACACGATTTAAAAACAAAATCCCTTTCTCAGCATCAAGCTACCTGCAATGCCAACATTACTTTGATTCTATCTAGATTGAGAAGCTATAAAAGTGATGAACAGAGGCATTTCCTTGCACGTTGGTCTTTTTGCTCCTTTGTCAGCGTAATGAGATAAGTGGTTACTATCCCAGATTGAAATGTCTTCACCCTTTTTTAAAATAATTATATCTGTGTATCTGTGAGCCGTATCCAGTTTCAGACTTGTATGGAATGAACAGAATAGTGGTAGAGGCCCTGTGTTTATTTTGAATATCCTTTTAGTTAAGTTTAGGTTTAAAACAGATACATGTAAGGTTATGTCTTTAGGAAACAAGATTTTGAAAGGGCAAATAAAATCTTATCTTGCATTAAACAGGGTATGGATGGAACCAAAATCCATAATAATGTCACTGTTTAAAGCATTAATAAGGCCACACATTGAAAATATGGAGTACAGGTTTGGGCACCACTCCATAAAAGACTTAATGGGAACTAGAAAAAGTGCAGAGAAGAGACATCAAATTAACAAAAGGGATGGAAAATATGATTTATGGAGGACAGCCTAGCTATATTAGATTTGCTTAAATTACAAATGAGGCATCTAAGAGGGGATATGATAACTTTAAAAGGAGTGTTCAGAAGAATTATTCATCCCAAGGGCAGTACAAACAACACAGTGGCATTCCTTAAGGTTGGAGGAAATGAGATTTCACCAGTAAGAAATTAAAGGGTAATTTACAGGAAGGGCAGTTAAAATGTGGGATTCATCACCCATGGAGGCTGTGATGGCCGATACAATAAACATTTCACAGTTTTTGAGCACATATATATATGTATACACAGAAAGATTTGTATTATATGGTATATTGTTCATACTGTACAGCAGCGATGGACCAACTGGGGGTCGCTGCCCCATGGAATTTTTATGAGGGGGGCGCGACAGTTAAAGAGGCCAGGGAGGCATTTAAATGTAAATGCCGGGGAGGCGTGAGACCTCTGTAACTCACTTACCAGTTCTCTGCCGGGTCTTCAGCAACCTGTCACCATGGCAACGCGCGTCAAATGACGTGACCCGCAACATCATTTGACTCCGCGTCTTGGCAGAAGGGGGGGGGGGCAGGAATGCTCCGGCTCCCGGGCAGGTGGGGGCGCAGCTCAAGACGTTTGCGCACCCCTGCTGTACAGTACTGTATACAGTTTTATTATATAATTTTGGATTAGATAAATAGAATCTTTCCATCATAATTAGTGTGTGCTGCATATCTTATTGCCCGCGTAAAATATTTTGTGTATTTTCGTGTGAAAAATGCCTCCAGGAACAGAACGTTCCATTTAAACAGTGTTCCTATTGGGAAAATCTGATTCGATTTACGACGCTTCGCTATCCGACACCATTTTGAGCAACGCATTGTGTCAGATAACCGAGGACCGCCTGTACTGTGTTTTGCCTAGTGAATGATCCAGGGATACATTTGTTAAAAGAGCTGGTCTCCCGTGACACCAAGTCCTTCATGAGAAAAATGACATCCTGCTCTGAGTCTATTACCTTACACAATTTAGGGGCTTATTCACTAAACTTGGATAAGTGCACTATTAGTGCCCTTTTAGAGCGATATTGCATGTGTAGCTATTCACAACGCTTCGATAACTGTGCAATAACGCACTAAAACAGCTTTTTACTGAGCTATAACACTCTGAAAAAATGCCCAAACGCACATTTATTGCAAGCAACTGCTATTTACTAAACTCCGATATGCATATCGTACTATACAAACATATTTTCTTAAATAACCCCAACATCTCAGGACTTCTAATGAATAATCAGGAATATAAAATTGCTCTATTTACCGATGATATAATTATGTCCCTCACGAAACCTTTAATTTTACTCCCTAACGTATTCGAGAACCTGGATTCCTTTGGTAAACTCTAAGGCTATAAAATTAATAATACGCAATCTGTAGCTCCAACCCTAAACTTACCTAGCCATACAGTCAAACTCATCCAAAACAAATTCTGACTTCAAATGGGATCCCCAAAAAATTAAATATCTAGGTATCCATTTCATAAAAGATTACAATAGACTGTATAAATTGAACTACGCCCCTCTTTTTAAACAAACCTACAAAGATCTGTCGAGTTGGGACCCTTACCAGATATCCTGGTTCGGAAGGATCACATCATTAAAAGATGAATATCCTCCCCAAGATTCGATTCTATTTTTTTTACACACATTACCAGTTAAAGTCCCAGACAAAGAATTGTAATTACTACAAATAAGGATTAACCGCTACATTTGGCAGAAAAAACAACAACAAAAACAAAGAGTTAATATCTATCTTATATCACCCTAAAAATCAGAGGGATGATTGTCACTCCCAGAACTCAAAAGTTACTACAAGGCAGCCCACCTAAGACAATTAGTTGGCATAACCCAACTGAACAAAGATTGGTAGAAGTGGAGGATTTAGTTTGCCACCCTGAGGAGCTCCAACACATGCTCTGGGTAGAAAAGAACAGTACACCCCATTCATAGTTACATAGTAGATGAGGTTGGAAAAAGACCTGCGTCTATCAAGTTCAACCTATGCTAAATTTAGACAACAGATACTTTATCCTATATCTATACTTACTTATTGATCCAGAGGAAGGCAAACAAAAAAACCCAGAGTCATATCATCCAAATATCTCATAAGGGGAAAAATAAATTACTTCCTGACTCCAAGAATTGGCAAATCGGATTAATCCCTGGATCAACATCCTCCCCATGTACACTTATTTGGTATATCACTGTATACCTTTCCTATCTAAAAAAAAAGCTGTGTGTGCTGAGCACGCGCATAGTAAGTGAAACTTCTTTGTTTTTTGTCACAGAAATTTTATTTGTGATGGTGATGTTTTTTTTTTTTTCAACCCAAAAAGTTTTTATTGAGTTTATGGTACAATCATCACATAATCTACCAACCCATTGTCGTATCTAACAGTACACATGTCAACCCATTTTGTAATTGGACTCACAAAAGACATACCGGGGATACGCACAGACCAACCAGACTCACAACCAGAGTACATCAGGGAAGAAGTAGAGGGGGGGGGGAGGAGGGGGTGAGGCTGCCACAGAAAGGCTCCGAATCATCTAGGCTCGTTTTGAAGATTGCTGCCCCAGAAAGGCTCCGAATCCTCTGGGCTCTGTTTGGAGACTTCAGGTCCGTCAGATCTCGGGCTAGCTTCTATCTTAATGTTTGCGTACGTCCGCGGATGTGTACACTTAACCCTGCTCCCTCACTCTACTACCTAATTTAGTTGTCCCACTCTGCTGTCTGTATTCTATGTCTCCCCGTCAGCCACACTCATCCAAGGAGAACGCGCCTAGAGCTATTAAAGCAGTATATTGGAGGCATTGACCCCTGGGATATCATTCAGGGCTAACCATGGAGCCCAGACTTTTAGAAAGTTTGTGCCGGTGTCGTTAACCAGACTCGTTAACTGTTCCATCCTGCAAACATGGCAAATTCTATTTCTGATTTTTGGGATATTGGTAGTTCGGGCTGCTTCCACAATGCTGCGATTTCGCACCTCAGGGCAGTTGCAAAATGTGCAATTAATTTGTGCTCCGACCTGTTTAACCCCGGGGTGCGTCTGGCCAGCAGAAACAACCATGGGTCTAAAGGGATCGCGCAATCGAGAATTCTCTGGAGCCAATTTCTGATATCTTCCCAGATTGGGAGTATCTTGGTGCAACCCCACAGCATGTGCAGCAAGTCTGCCTGCTCCCCACATTGTTTAGGGCACAATGGAGGGTAGCCCCTGACAAACTTTGATAATCGTAATGGAGTCAAATACCACCTCATCAGGACCTTATACGCGTTCTCCTTCAATGTCGTGCAGATTGAGCTCTTAGCTGCCGCCAAGACAATATAGTCCCAGTCCTCGTCCTCTAGTGTGTCCCCCAGATCTCTTTCCCATCTATTCTTATATTTTAGTGTCACGTCGGCGTCAGGAGTCGGACAGACTACCGCTTTGTACATCCTAGAGATAAGTCCCTTGGTTCCTGTTCCAGTAGAACAGAGCTGTTCAAAATTAGTGCGTTGAGCTCGAATGGGAAATTTATCATAGAAAGCTCTTAGCTGGAGGTATCTAAAAAATTCTGAATTTGGAACTGATTTTTCAGACTTAATTTGCTCAAACGGTTTGATTGATATTCTACCCTCCAGGTGTAAAAGGCGAGTGTAGCCCTTCTGTGTCCATATAATAAAATCTTTCTTCTGTAGGCCCGGAGCGAAATCAGGGTTTCCCAAAATTGGGGTCATCAAGGAGTGTTGTCTCATTAATACGTGCTTATATTTGCTTTTGTCCCATACTGCCAAAGAGCTGACAATCGCGGGGAGCGGGTATTTGAAGTCCTTGCGAACCTTATTTGGGAGCCAGATCAGGTCCTGCAATGCCACCGGGGTACAGCAGGCCGCCTCCAGTTCCACCCATTGCCTCCGACTAGGGTGGGTGTGCCACTGGATAATTTGGGTCAATTGGGCCTCTCTGAAGTATGATAACAGGCAAGGTACCGCTAATCCTCCTCTTGTTGTGGGCCGAATTAGTGTGCTAGTTTTGATGCGGGGGGTTTTATTACCCCAGACAAACTTCACCATTGCGGACTGTAACCGAAGGATCTCTTCCCTGATTATAGGGACCGGAAGAGTCTGAAATAGGTACAGAATTCTGGGAAGGAGATTCATTTTTAGAGACTGAATCCTGCCAATCCAGGATATGTTGTACCCTGCCCATTTCCGTAGATCTTCCTTCAGTGTCCGTATTAGTCTGGGGTAATTCGCCTTATACAGGGTGTCTGATTGCTTCGTGATATTTATCCCTAAATATTTTATGGAGGAGGTTTGCCATTTGAATTCAAAGTTCACCGTGATCAGTTTCTCGGTGGCCTTAGGTAAGTTGATATTTAGGGCTTCTGATTTTGCCTGGTTAATTTTGAACCCAGATATCGCATTAAATTCCCCTAGCAATTGAAAGACGTTCGGCAGAGAGGTGAGGGGCTGTGATAACGTGAGTATCACGTCATCAGCGTACAGGGCCACCTTATGTGGCTGGTCACTAATTTGGATTCCTGCTATATTCGGGCTGAGGCGGATGTGCGCCGCTAGGGGTTCGATGCATAGCGCAAAGAGAAGGCGTGACAGAGGACAGCCTTGCCTGGTGCCACTCTTAATCAGGAATTCATCCGAGGGGAAGCCCTGGTGCCTGACCTTCGCCGTCGGTCCCCGATACAGAGCGAGAATTGCCTCTATCATTCTCCCACCCAAGCCGAACGCTCCCAGCGTCTCCCTCAAGTAGGGCCAATCAATTCTGTCGAACGCTTTTTCTGCATCTAGACTAAGCGCCATAGACGGGATATGGGTTTTTTGCGCCAAATCAATCAAATCTATAATCCGTCTGGTGTTATCAGCTGCTTGTCGACCACATATGAACCCTACTTGATCGGGATGGACCAACTTGGACAACACCTGGTTAAGGCGATTAGCTAAAAGTTTGGAAAAGATTTTTGTATCAGAGTTTATGAAAGAGATGGGCCTATAGCTTTTACAGTCCGCTGGGCCTTTTCCTTGTTTGTGGATTACTGAGATAGACACCTGGAGCATCGAGCTCGGGATGGGGGCACCATCCAGGAAAGAATTACACAGTTTTAGTAGATGAGGAGCTAATATTTTGCGAAATTTCTTATAATAGAGATTGGAAAAGCCATCTGGGCCTGGGGCCTTGGCTGCTTTTAATGACTTCATTACCTCTAGGAGTTCCTCGATAGTAAAGTCTGCCTGTAGTGCGTCCCTCTCCTCTCTGGTCACTTTAGGCAATTGAGCCTCTGTTAAGAACGTCTTTAGTCGTGCTTTTGTCGTTGGCGTGTGTGCCACCTTCGCCCCATCATATAGGGTTTCATAATATGTTTTAAATTCGTTAACTATTTTTTTGGGGTCAGAGGTCAGATCCCCCTGCTCTGTTCGAATTATCTGAATTTGGGAGACGTGGTTTTTGTCTCGTAATTTGTTGGCAAGTAGGGTATCTGGCCTGTTTGCTTTCTCAAAAAATTTCCGCTTAGACCATGTCAACTCCTTTTCAGCACGCGAGGTCAGCAAGATATTAAGATTGGTTTTGGTGTCTAACAACTCCTTAAGGGTCATTGCGTCTTTGTTATTTTTATGTCGGGCTGAGAGGACTGCCAATTCCTTCTGTAACTGATTGATTTTTTTGTCCTTCTCCCTCTTTCGCCTGCTTGCAATCCTTATGAGCTCTCCTCTCAGAGTCGCCTTATGGGCTTCCCATAGGGTAGCCTGCGAAGTCACACTTCCCAAGTTCTCCTGAAAATATTCCCTGATTCTATCCCCCACATTTTGTGCAATTTCGGGGATTTTTAGTAAAACTTCGTTAAGTTTCCAGTTCGCTCCTGGTCTGTCCAGAATAAAATCGGAGCACCGCAGCTCTATCGGCGCATGATCGGACCACGAAATATCGTGGATGCCCGAGTGGGAGATCTGTGAAACCATTCTACTGGATACAAAGAGGTAGTCTATCCTACTATATCTGTCATGCGGGTGGGAGTAAAATGTAAATCCTTTGTCCTGGCGGTGCTGTTCCCGCCATATATCTAACAGATTATTAGTTCTCAGCCCTCTATTCCAGGTTTGTCTGATCTTTGAGTTAGCTTTACCGCTCGGGGTGCATCTATCCATTACTGGATCGAGAGTCTGATTAAAGTCGCCCGCTAGTATCACGCATCCCTGTGCCAACCTCTGGAGGATGGAGAAGAACCTTTCCAGGAAAGCCTCTGTGCCTTCACTTGGAGCATAAACGTTTGCCAATGTGATCGGCTGACCTCTTATTTCGCCGCTTATAATCAGAAATCGGCCGTTGTTGTCTTTTTTAATGGTCTTAATCGCAAAGGGCAAACGGTTATGTAGTAGAATGGCTACTCCTCTTTTTTTTTGTTGGATGAAGCTGAGAACCAATTCCTTAACCTATAGTCAATATATTTGGGGGAACTGGATTTCGAAAAGTGTGTTTCTTGTAATAGAATTATGTCAGGGTCTGTTTTCTTATAGTCCGCCATAGCTAGCCTACGCTTCCCTGGACTGTTAAAGCCTTTCACATTGTGTGAAATAATAGTGATCTCTTTACTCATGAGTGTATTTCCAAACCTTTACTCGTTTGTAATCAATCGTCTGAGCCCATGGTGTCAGCGTCGAGAATCTTCTATTTCTTTCCGAGGATTCAGACTGCAGCCGGGAAGAACAAGGGAAAGTACACTGGGGGAACAGATAAACACATGTAACAAAACATAAAAAAACAAAATTAGCACATCCGGCAATAGGGAGAGATCAGTCCCCCCCAAGTGCCTTCTCTGCCTCTCCTAAACGTACAGCACGAGCGTAGTCCGGGATGGACCTCCATCCCCCTCTACCGCTCCTCGTTGCTGGTTCAGTGAGGACTTTCATGGGCCACCGGACGGGGTTACCCCCCGCGCCCATGTGGAGGCTCATGCCCTTGTTGAGACTGGAGGGCACCCCACCCTCCCCCCGACAACATTATGTGATTCATCTTCATTATAGATAACATAGATAAATGAACAAACAGAAAAACAGAACCCTTCTTTTGGCAGTTTAACTGAGATACTGCAACTTTTTCTCCCTCCCCCCTCCTGGTCCCGAGTCTTTTCTTTATATATTTGTTTTTACTCCCCCTTTTTTTTTTTATTCTCTTTTATATTCTTTTTTATTATTTTTTTTTTTTCCCCTACCTTTTTTTTTTTTGTATTTCAAGGGGGACTGCCACTTTAATAAGTTAGTGTGGCTTTATGACCCTCCCAACACCCCCAATTTGGTATCGTGTCTTTGGGTGGGGGGATTAGTCCCTAGGGGAATGAATGGGCACACAGCTACATTTGCCTGGGGGCAGTGTTTATTATCTCTGCAGCTCCGCTACTTTAATGATGGGCCTTGCTTGCTTGCAACGTGGTGGTGTGGTGATTCGTGGGGCCTCCTCCCGGATCGCTGTAGGATGTTGTCCATGCCTTCTCTTCCTCCCCCTCCGCCATCAGGTAGAGAGTTGTCCCTCTGCTGCATCCCTGGTGCCTTATCCTCTTCCTTACCCGGTTTATGGGTCAAAGTCTCTTCTCGCGAGACTGGATGGTGTTCGGCGCTCCGAGATGACGGTAATCTCCCTTTTGCCTCCTCCAAGATGGCGCCCGGCTTACTTCCGGTGACGCTGTTCCGGGGGACGCCATTTTCTCCTCTGAAGCCTACGAGGAAGGTCGCCACTCCCCTAGCTCTCCCGCCGAAACTTACAGCACTTCCGTGAAGCCGCCTCGTGGACTCCATTGAGCTCCTCCGCCATGATGGGCAGCTTGCGTTCCACCGCCCACCGCCATGATGTATTCAGGTACGCTTTCCCACTTTTTAGTTGGTGTTTCTTACAGGAATGCCTTGGGGGGTTGCAGAGTCCCATTGCGTATAGTGCTGAGTCCGGCTATATCTTCGGCAGCAGCCAGCTCCTCGTTCGTCACACTCGGGGTTAATCAAGGGGGGAGACAGTTCAGGAGCAACATATAACTTTATTAACTAGCCTCTAACCATGAGGTAACTTCAAGATACGAGTCTTTAAGCGAGCTCATGTAAGAGCTTCCCGGCTTTCGCCCACAGCCCCCACCACTTGCCACTCCGTTTCTCTGGGCTTTTCACCTCTAGGGCTCGTGGGTGAGTTCTCCTTGATCCCTAGTTTTTGTAGGAACTCAGCTCCCTTTTCTATCTCCTTCATGGAGATGGCCCTTCCGTTGCGGATGACCAGCAGGCCAAATGGAAAGGTCCACCTATATTTGATGGCTCTGTCCCTCAGTGTGCGGGTGATGGGCTGGAGTTTCCTTCTCCTGGCCAGGGTAAGCGGTGAGAGATCTTGGAAGAGTTGCATTGTGATCTCTTCGAATCTGCAGGCTTCTGCCACTCTGGCTTTCTGCAGGATAGCATCTCTGGTGCGATAATGGTGCAGCCGGGCTATTACATCTCTCGGCTGCTTTGTTGCTGCTGGTTTGCTCCTTAGGGCACGATGGCAGCGATCCATTATTCTTTCATTGGGTGGGCAGTCAGGGAGTAACTCCGCCATCCATCTTGAGATGAAATCCTCCACATCGGTGACGGTTTCAGGGATCCCCCGTACCCTAATGTTATTCCTGCGGTCCCTGTTCTCCGCATCTTCCTGTCTGTCAGCCAATTCCGAAATTTGTGCCTGTAAGTATGTGGATCGTTTGTCAGCTTTTTTAATCAGTTTTGTATTTGTGCTGACTTTCTCTTCCAGGGCTCCGGTGCGCTCACCGAGCCCCTGCACCTCCTTTTTTAAGTCCTGCATTTCCAGGTGTATAAGGGCTTTCATGTCTCTATACACAGGCGGCACACTTTATCCGAGTGCGGCTCATTCCGCACTCCCTCAGCGTGCCGCGCATCGCCGATGCGCGGTCACGCATCATCGGGTGCCTGTGCCGCCTGTACGCGTGCCCAGGGCTCCCCGAGGGAGCCCTGGTGTCGCGTGGATGTCGAGACGGCGGCGGGACGTTCCGGGGGACCCGGCGGACCCGGTAAGGAGAGGGGGAAGCCCCGATCGGCGGGCCTCTCCTCCGAGGCTTCGGCGCGTGCCCGGCACCCTCCGGCGCGCGCCAGGTTACTGCTGCGGCTGAGAACGGGCAAATGCTCGAATAAACTCGGCCGCAGCAGTACAACCTCTCAAAATCACAGCGGCGGACAGGTAACTGCTCTGGTCCCTCCGCTGTGTCTTCATCTCGTTCTGACTCAGATCCTGCATTTGAATCCGGCGCCATTGTTGCTGCCACGCTCCGTGAGCTCGATCGGCCCAGGTATTTGCGGAGATCTCCTTCTTTTTTCTTTTTTGCCTGCATCGGTGCCATCTCTAATGTTTTAATAGTATTGTGAAATTAGTTAGGGGTGATAAAGGTTCGTTTTGCTTGCTTTATGATTGTATTGTCGGGGATGAGGGATGGAGCTCAAGGCTTAAGCTGCCATCCGTCTCACTCTGGGGGCGGGGTCTCCGTGATGGTGATGTTTTTAATTAAAAATCACAAAACAATTTCACTTCCAAAACACAAAAGTTTGACCACATGTTTTAGCTATTTGCACATCTATATTTATAGTAACTGAATTCTTTGTGTCTGCGTGGGTCAGTCAGTGTGTGTGTGTGTCTGCGTGAGTCAGTGTGTGTGTGTGTGCGTGTGTCAGTGTGTGTGTGTGTGTGTGTGTGTGTGTGTCTCTCTGTGGTGTGTATGTCTCTCTCTGTGACCTACCCCCACCACAACGTAGCTGCGGACACGGGGAACTCTGTATGAGTCTCCTCCCCCCCGATGGAGCTGTGGGCTGTGTTTCCTGCTGCAGCCAGCCCCCCAGCAGAGGTACGGGACATGGGAGGTGCTCGGCAGCGGGGGAGTAGGCACATCACTTGGGGGCGCTGTTCGGCGCATCACTGGGGTGTGTGTGTGTGTCAGTCTATATGTGTCAGTCAGTGAGTGAGTGTGTACGTGTGTCAGTCAGTGAGTGAGTGTGTACGTGTGTCAGTCAGTGAGTGAGTGTGTACGTGTGTCAGTCAGTGAGTGAGTGTGTACGTGTGTCAGTCAGTGAGTGCGTGTGTATGTGCGTCAGTCAGTGAGTGTGTGTGTGTGTCATTCTGTGTGTGTGTGTCAGTCTGTATGTGTGTACGTGTGTCAGTCAGTGAGTGAGTGTGTACGTGTGTCAGTCAGTGAGTGTGTACGTGCGTCAGTCAGTGAGTGCGCGTGTACATGCGTCAGTCAGTGAGTGCGTGTGTACGTGAGTCAGTCAGTGAGTGCGTGTGTACGTGCATCAGTCAGTGAGTGTGTGTGTATGTGCGTCAGTCAGTGAGTGCGTGTGTACGTGCATCAGTCAGTGAGTGCGTGTGTATGTGCGTCAGTCAGTGAGTGCGTGTGTACGTGCGTCAGTCAGTGAGTGCGTGTGTATGTGCGTCCGTCAGTGAGTGTGTGTACGTGTGTCAGTCTGTGTGTGTGTGTCAGTTTGTGTGTGTGTACGTGTGTCAGTCAGTGAGTGAGTGTGTACGTGTGTCAGTCAGTGAGTGTGTACGTGCGTCAGTCAGTGAGTGCACGTGTACGTGCGTCAGTGAGTGCGTGTGTTACGTGCGTCAGTCAGTGAGTGCGTGTGTACGTGCATCAGTCAGTGAGTGCGTGTGTATGTGCGTCAGTCAGTGAGTGCGTGTGTACGTGCGTCAGTCAGTGAGTGCGTGTGTATGTGCGTCAGTCAGTGAGTGCGTGTGTACGTGCGTCAGTCAGTGAGTGCGTGTGTATGTGCGTCAGTCAGTGAGTGTGTCTGTGTGTGTGCTTCCTGCGATTTCTCGTCTGAGGATAGCTGGCCAGCTCCCCCGCAATGATCCTACTCAGGTGCCCCACCGAACCGAGAAGCACTCCTCTCTCACCCCGATACCCTCCATCAGGTGGGCTGTGTTTCCTGCTGCAGCCAGCCCCCCAGCAGAGGTACGGGACATGGGAGGTGCTCGGCAGCGGGGGAGTAGGCACATCACTTGGGGGCGCTGTTCGGCGCATCACTGGGGTGTGTGTGTGTGTCAGTCTATATGTGTCAGTCAGTGAGTGAGTGTGTACGTGTGTCAGTGAGTGAGTGTGTACGTGTGTCAGTCAGTGAGTGTGTACGTGTGTCAGTCAGTGAGTGAGTGTGTACGTGTGTCAGTCAGTGAGTGTGTCAGTCTGTGTGTGTGTACGTGTGTCAGTCTGTGAGTGAGTGTGTACGTGTGTCAGTCAGTGAGTGTGTACGTGCGTCAGTCAGTGAGTGCGCGTGTACGCGCGTCAGTCAGTGAGTGCGTGTGTACATGCGTCAGTCAGTGAGTGCGTGTGTACGTGCATCAGTCAGTGAGTGCGTGTGTATGTGCATCAGTCAGTGAGTGCGTGTGTATGTGCATCAGTCAGTGAGTGCGTGTGTATGTGCGTGAGTCAGTGAGTGCGTACGTGCGTCAATCAGTGAGTGCGTGTGTATGTGCGTCAGTCAGTGAGTGTGTGTGTGTCAGTCTGTGTGTGTTCTTCCTGCGGTTTCTCGTCTGAGGATAGCTGGCCAACTCCCCCGCAATGATCCTACTCAGGTGCCCCACCGAACCGAGAAGCACTCCTCTCTCACCCCGATACCCTCCATCAGGTGATTGAGTCTCTGGATGTGAAGCTGTAGCTCGGGGGGCAAGGAGGGCAGCTCCACGTCCCCCAGCCCCGGGATCCTCTTCCTGTCTGGCCAGCTGCAGTTGAGACCCTGCAGGTCTCCGCCAGGTAGCAGTGAGAAGAGAGAGGAGAAGGCCGGGGCCAGCCATAAAGTTCATGTTCCCCATCCACTCCTCCAGCTGCTGGTGGCCCCCTCGGCCTCCCCGATGCTCACGCAGTACTGGAAGGAGCTCTGGCTCCCCACGTCCACGGCCCCCGCGGAGAGCAGCAGCAGTTCGGCGCAGCCGCACCAGTGCAGGATCTCGGCTGTGAGTAAATGTTGAGCGGGGGAGGAGGAGGGAAAGCCATCCTCCTCATTCACCGGGCAGCGTAAGGAGGTCTCCGAGCTGTCCGTGAGCGTCGCCATGACTACCGCGCATGTTAGCGGGCGTGGGCAGCGGCGGCAGTTAGGAACGGCGGCGACGGACGTGTGGGAGGAATGGCATGCGCAGGGGGGCTCTGTCTGAGTCACCAGCCCGGCAGAGCGCGCGGCTGGGACAGAGAGCGGGCCTGGTCCCAGGAGCCAGTCAGCGGGTTGCCCCGGATGCCGCCCGTGCGCATCTCCACCTGGGGGAAATTGCGGACGTTAGGAGTGGTGCCGGCGGCTATCGCTGCCGCCGCATAAGTCTGCGGCCGTGTAGGGGGAGCGGCGGCCATTAGGAGCGGCGCCGCCGCCGCATCTGATTTTTTGAGCGGTTGGGATGTCAGTGTTGGGGTCGGGCTGAGCCAGAACACAGCCCGGCCTCAACTGCCAGCACTGACGTCACATCCGTTTCATTTCTGTCACCACAATCCATTTTTACCCCAGTTCGAATGAGGTGCCACTAAAGAAGTTTCACTTCAAAAGATGTCCAACCTTTTTTTTGAACAAATCTATTGTATCTGCCATCACAGTCTCCATAGGAAATGAATTCCACATTTTAACTGCCCTTACTGTAAAGAACCCTTTCCTTTGTTGCTGGTGAAATCTCCTTTCCTCCAACCTTAAGGGATGGCCCGAGTCCTTAGCGCTGCCCTTGGGATGAATAGTTCATTTGAAAGCTCCTTGTATTGTCCCCGAATATATTTGTATATAGTTATCATATCCCCTCTTAGACGCATTCAATATATAAAAATTTGGTTTTAAACTTTTCATGTAATTTGTGGGATTCTCTTAAATTCAGATACAATTTGGCCACTCCCTTCTACATGATGTACCCTCAAAATCTTCTTTTTCGCCAAATTATAATAAAAGCCAACCAAATCTGTGGACACAGCATGGAGTCACTAGTGTGAAAGATGTGATGGATTTGCATAGTATCAAGCCCTTCCATACACTACAATCAATATTTAAAATTCCAAATACCGAATTCTATAGATGTCTAAATTGTAAGCATCTATTTCAATCAAAGTACCAAAAGAAAGTACCACTACACCAATTTTTAACCAAGGGAATCACCTCTGTCCTGTACCATGCAATACCTACAGTAACATCCCAAATGACCCCAAGACAGACAAATATATGTGGCATATAAAAAGGACACTAGCATACCTATAGATATGGAAACTAGGCAAGATATTTGGGAGGCAGCAGGCAAAAACTCCACTTGTGTGGTAATTAAATAAAACATATACAAGATCCTATATCGTTGGTACTACACCCCTGTAAAACTAAACTTAATGTACTGCTGCGGCACAGTTTATTCGAGCATTTGCCCGTTCTGTGCCGCAGCAGTAGCCTGGCACGCGCCCGAGTGTGACGGGCGCACGCCGAAGCAGCGGAAGAGCGCCCTCCGATCGGGGCACTCTCCCTACCGCTGCCGGGTCCGCCGGGTCCCCCGGAACCCCCTGCCGCTGTCCCGCGATCGCGGGACACCAGGGCTCCCTCGGGGAGCCCCTGGACACGCGTGCAGCGGGCGCACGCTCCCGATGACGCGTGACCGCGCGTCTATGACGCGCGGCACGCCGAGGGGCGGCCACTAGCAAGCCGGGAGATTTCCCGGCTTGCGGTACCGACCACACTTCAATAAAGTGTGTCGGTAGTGTATCCAAATGTTTCACCTCTGTGTTGGAGGGAATGTGGCAACCCAGGAGGGCTCCATCCTCCATATCTGGTGGGAATGTCCTAAAATTAAACCCCTATGGGACACAATTCTTCGATTGGTAGAAGTAGTATCTGGCTTTCGTATCCCTAGAATCCCCCTTTTTGTGATTCTGGGGGCACCAATTCCCAATTTAAGCAATCTGGAGTCCAAATAAATCACTCATATCGTTAATGCAGCAAAATGCTCCATGGTCCGCTTTTGGAAACATAAAACGCCACCTCCTTTCCAGTGTGTCTGTAATAAGATATGGGATGTGGCGTATCTCGAGATGCTATTGGCTTATCTTCACGATTCCACCAATAGATTTGCGGATACCTGGGAGCCCTAGTTTGCACATTTTAATAAACAAATATGATTCTAAGTTACATATGGATCTGTTGGAGTTCCAATACGAAAGGAAAATACTGTAGTATAAAATATAGCACTGCTTGTCCTGTATTTATCTTACAACCCGTACCCTTTCCCCCTATATTATTTAACCCTCATTCATTATTCTGTAAAATGTGATATGTTGACTATGTTGTTTACCTGTCTTGAAAATGTTATATAAAAAGTAACAACAAAAAAACCCACTTCTTTTCTCGCCAGCTAAAGAGGGGAGAGATCAGAATTGCAATATGCATATCAAGGAGTTTCTATTATTTTTACTGCATGGGATTGATACTGGGAGTCTCCGGAACTGACCCACATATTTATTTCAGCTCCGAAGACCCCCGGATTCAATCCTAAGCGGTAAAAATATAATTGCAGCCAGTGCTATGTTAATGAAGGGGTTAAATAGCAGGCACTGCTTTGTTGTTGGTACAGGGCGAGGGTTAAGGTTGTAGTTGCCCCATGGAGTGTGTTCAGACCTTGAGGTTGTGTGGCAGTAGAAGTTACAACTGCTACGCTAATCAAGGAGTTAACCCCTCGCGCTACCCTCCCGCAAGGCTAAACACCCAACCAACCAAGTGTAATACAATAAAAATCAATACAACCCCACCCACCCCCAAAACAAATTGTAATGGGCAAAATTCCAGATATGGATAATAGCGCAATTGCACATTAAAAATAAAATTAGCCAGCCAGCATAAAGTAAATTAAAGTTGGACTTACCCCTGCCAGGATGAAGGCTGTTATAGTCTTCCTCCGCGTCCTCTATTGTCAGCAACATTACAATAAAAAACAAACTACTGACCACTAACCCCATAATCACCTTACGGTTAGTAACCACTATAGTAATTAAGGGGTTAACCCCCTCCCCTTCTACTCACCTGGGAGGCCTAACCACCCTTCCCGGGGCAACTACTTACACCCCTCACCCATTGCCAGTGGTAAACCATGCTCCCAATGAATGGGCAACCTTATATCTATATCTATAAATCTGAAATAATGTTTGTGTGTGTATTTCTTCCCCCTGTGTGATTGGCCCTGTGTTCCCCTTGTGTCATTGGCCACGGATGCACCCCCTGCCCCCCTCACCCCACCCCTCACATTGCACCTCTTGCCCTCACTTGGATTTAGAACCTCACATAGCAGGACCATCCACACCACACCACACTGGCCTCACCTCTCCCCCACCACCAACCCCCTCCCTCCGGTCACACCACTACCACCCGCTGCTCCTCGGCGCCGGCCTCATCTCTCCCCCACCACCAACCCCCCTCCCTCCGGTCACACCACTACCACCCGCCGCTCATCGGCACCGGCCTCACCTCTCCCCCACCACCCCTCCCCACGGGCACACCACTCTGTGTCCCTGTCTCCCGCTGAGTCCCCCTGCCCCCGGTTATCACCTCCACCTGCCCCCCCCCTGGGTAGCGCACCCACATGCCCCCCGGGTGTCACGCCCCCCCACTGCCCCCTGTGTCGGTCCATCCCGGACCCTGCCCCCCACCCCTTTCCCCGGTGCCCCCTGTCAAATGCGCGTTGCACGTGTGCTCCGTCGTCCAGCGGCCTGGCGGTGCGCGCCCGCTTTGGCTGCTCCCGCTCATCGGGCACTTCAGCCTCCTCCCGACGCCGGCTCGCGCTGCATTATCCGCCCCCACACCCGGGACCGACCGGTCAGAGCGCCCGGATAGGAGAGAGGTGCCTTCTGGACTGGTGGGAGCTCGGAGACTGGACGGAGGTGGCTGGTGTCTGCCGGTGGGGGTTAGGGGCGGGTCCACACTGCAGTTGTTGTTGGTGCCCGAGGACATTTGTGTGTGTGTATGTGTGTATGTGTGTGACACTGTGTGTGTGTGACACTGTGTGTGTGTGTGTATCTGTGACACTGTGTGTGTGTGTGACACTGTGTGTGTGTGTGTGTACTGTATGTGTGTGACACTGTGTGTGTGTGTCACTGGGTTTGTGTGTGTGGCACTGTGTGTGTCTCACGGTGTCTGTGGCACTGTGTGCTGCGTGGGTGGGAGGGGGCCCGGAGCAGCGCAGGGGGGGGGGGACCAGACCTGCGCAGAGGGGGGGTGGAAGGACCACAACTGCGCATGGGTGGGGGGAGGCAGAGAGATACGAGGGAAACGGGGGAGGGAGGGCGGGGATTGTGGCGAGAGGAAGGAGCGGGAGGTTTTGGTTCCGGGCAGCGCCGGGTCTCTCAGCTGGTATATATATATATATATATATATATATATATATATATATATATATATATATATATATTGATCAAAAAGATAAAGAAAAGCTCCCTATAAGCCGCACTAGAGATCACCTATATCTATGTTAAAACTTAATATTTATTAATAAACAATTAAAATGTGTTTATTGCAGCAGTAATGTGAACCAAAGTAATTAAAATGATTGAAATAAAAACGGAGAGGTTAACTGTGTACCTAATAGAAACTGACAGTGTAGATCAAAAAACACTATTGTCAATTGGAGTGTCCCACAACTATATAATTATACTAGAGGTGGTAGTGATTTAGCTACAATATTATGTCATTTGAAAACTACTCCTAGATGGTAGTGAGGGGTGTAACCTGAATTGATGTGTACGCTCGGTTTGCCAGGTAAATACAGTAGTGGATCAGGTATACATACACGTTTGTGCCAGACCGTCAGGTTCAAAATTTAGTGAGCCTGTGGGTCTGTCATGGTGAGTAATAGCAGTTGATGCAAGATCACAAAGTATGTGTCTTGTACTGTGAACCATGAACCATACAATAATTAAGGAGTAGTCAGAGTGTTGTGCTTCCTAATGGAGTCTCCGAAACACTCTGAGAAGAATTAGGCAACAGACCTCTCCGATATAGCCAGCGTACTAGGTGGTAACGCTTAGCTTGCCCTACATACTGCACCGACACACTTTATTCGAGCAAATGCCCAGTTTGTACCTGGCAGATACCTGGAATGCGCCACTCCTCACCTCTGACAAGCCCCGTTGTGTTTGCCTTCCCAGCCTGGGTTCATGCCTGGCTGACGGGCGGCTGATCTGTTAAATGATAATGATTAGGATTTAATAGGCTGCAATGCTTTGTGTGTCTACCAGATGGCATAAATTCATGAATTGTAATGCAGTATATATATATATACTGTGCAGTATTGAAGCCAGTGGGAATAAAATGCTTCAATCCCTGCCTGGAAAATACCTCAATGCACTCGGGCAGAAAACAGTCACAAACCTCAATACACCCGGGTATACCCGAATTCGTGGGACTAGCCGAGCTCGAATAAAGTGTGTCGCCAGTGTATGTTTCACCTGTAGTGGCTTCAAGTTGTGATCTTGCATCAACTGCTATTACTCACCATGACAGACCCACAGGCTCACTAAATTTTGAACCTGACGGTCTGGCACAAACGTGTATGTATACCTGATCCACTACTGTATTTACCTGGCAAACCGAGCGTACACATCAATTCAGGTTACAC
Organism: Ascaphus truei; assembly: GCF_040206685.1. Taxonomy (NCBI): domain Eukaryota; kingdom Metazoa; phylum Chordata; class Amphibia; order Anura; family Ascaphidae; genus Ascaphus; species Ascaphus truei. Next base: position 182,775,188 of record NC_134485.1, read on the forward strand.
CCCTCACTACCATCTAGGAGTAGTTTTCAAATGACATAATATTGTAGCTAAATCACTACCACCTCTAGTATAATTATATAGATGTGGGACACTCCAATTGACAATAGTGGTTTTGGATCTACACTGTCAGTTTCTATTAGGTACACAGTTAACCTCTCCGTTTTTATTTCAATCATTTTAATTACTTTGGTTCACATTACTGCTGCAATAAACACATTTTAATTGTTTATTAATAAATATTAAGTTTTAACATAGATATAGGTGATCTCTAGTGCGGCTTATAGGGAGCTTTTCTTTATCTTTTTGATCAACATTAACCTCTTCCCTGCCAGCACCACCTATACACTTTATTGCAGTTTCTGTTCCTATATCACACAGGTTATAACGTTTAGGGTTTCCCTCCTTTCACATTAGTATAGTGCAAGGTGCACACATTATGACCTTTTGGTCATTCCACCCCCCCTCTATATATATATATATATATATATATATATATATATATATATATATATATATATATATATATGAAAATAAATGACAGCGCCCCTATTAACACACACCTATAACCTTACAAAACAGACCTCACACTGCAGAACGATATACCCAGCACAGATATAAAACAATACTTCTAATTTTACAGGAAACTAGGTAAATTGCAATATAAAGTGGATACACAAAATTGTAAAAAAATATATATAAAAAATGAAAAATATAAAAAATGTATGTTGGCAAAAACAACAATAAAAAAAGAAAAAATACCTATAAAAAATGTGTGTAAGTCTCTTTTCTATTGTTGAAAAAAATAGAATCAATACAAATAATGTCCATACAAATCCCTATAAATGAAATTGAAGTCCTGGGCAGCTTAATTCTTGGGCTCACCAACCTCCCAACGATACCTAAGAAAAAAAGAAGAAAGAAAAAGCGCCCGATCCTTGTGTAAATTCAGATTTAAAAGTTTTTAATTTTCATGAACAGACGATTGCCAACTCACACTTTGTCAGTTTAAAATAAGCAATTTATGGGACAAGCCCATGCACCACGCTGACGTCCAAGTTTCAGAAGTCTTCCATCTGCATGCAATTGTAGCTGCTGTGAATCAGCTCTGCTGTGGGATATGCTGCCGGTACAACCTTTCTCCTTCACCTCTGCAGGGATAGTAGGTGTTTCTGGCTGTATTCAATCTTCCACCGATCAAGTAGCAGGATGCAGGAACTGACGTCTGTGCTCTGGAGCTTGAGCTGCTTGGCCACCGTAGTTTCCTGTACCACGTGACCCTACGCGTTTCATCCGTCTCAGCGGATTTCATCAGGGGATAAACACTGGTAGAGGTGACTGAATATTTATACTAATGCGATCCAATAAAATATGTAAATGTCAGTCAACCTAAATCAATTACATTTATATAGAGAACATCTATGCTAGGTATTCTGGCCTAATAGCAGAGTATATACAAGGATATAATATATATAATTAGATGATAAAATTGTACATAGACTATATAAATTTGTGTAAATGACAAATAGACATAATATATGCAAAACCATAATATAAAATAAACAAATATTATAAACGACATATGTTATCAAAAGCATAAGTTTTACCTATAAATTGGTTTGTTTTGCTATAACTTTACTACAAATTTATACAATGAATTAGATAAAATAATTAATAAAATCATACCATATTATATATATAAAAAAGGCTTAGTTAGTATTAAATACATTATAAAAGCATTAATTATCTATTAAAAGATGGCAATGGAAAGGATGATTCTTGATGGTTAGTAATCTAAACTTTTTACCTAGATGAAATAATGGATAGAGATTTCATTAATAGAAATTGTGTATGTAAATTCATTAGATAGATTAATTGATTTTATTACTTATAACCAGTCGTCAATTGCAGATAATCATGATAGTAGAGAAAGAATCAGATTGTGACATACAACATTATGGCGGCGCTGTACATACAGGGATAAGAATAGTATTATTACATAGCACTGACAGTGACGGCGGCGCTGTACATACAGGGATAAGGATAGGATATATAAGACAGTGCTGACAGTGATGGCGGCGCTTATCCCTGTATGTACAGCGCCGCTGTCACTGTCAGTGCTGTGTAATAATACTATCCTTATCCCTGTATGTACAGTGCCGCCGTCACTGTCAGTGCTATGTAATAATACTATACTTATCCCTGTATGTACAGCGCCGCCGTCACTGTCAGTGCTATGTAATAATACTATCCTTATCCCTGTATGTACAGCGCCGCCGTCACTGTCAGTGCTATGTAATAATACTATCCTTATCCCTGTATGTACAGCGCCGCCGTCACTGTCAGTGCTATGTAATACTATCCTTATCCCTGTATGAACAGCGCCGCCGTCACTGTCAGTTCTATGTAATACTATCCTTATCCCTGTATGTACAGCGCCCCTGTCACTGTCACTGCTATGTAATAATACTATCCTTATCCCTGTATGTACAGCGCCGCCGTCACTGTCAGTGCTATATAATAATACTATCCTTATCCCTGTATGTACAGCACTGCCATCACTGTCAGTGCTATGTAATACTATCCTTATCCCTGTATGTACAGCGCCGCCGTCACTGTCAGTGCTATGTAATAATACTATCCTTATCCCTGTATGTACAGCGCCGCCATCACTGTCAGTGCTATGTAATAATGCTATCCTTAACACTGTATGTGCAGCGCTGCCGTCACTGTCAGTGCTGTGCAATAATACTATTCTTATCCCTGTATGTACAGCCCCGCCGTCACTGTCAGTGCTATGTAATACTATCCTTATCCCTGTATGTACAGCGCCGCCATCACTGTCAGTGCTATGTAATAATACTATCCTTATCCCTGTATGTACAGCGCCACCGTCACTGTCAGTGCTATGCAATAATACTATTCTTATCCCTGTATGTACAACGCCGCCGTCACTGTCAGTGCTATGTAATAATACTATCCTTATTCCTGTATGTACAGCGCCGCCATCACTGTCAGTGGGTAGAAAGTACTTTTCTCCACCCCTGTTATTGCCACAGACTTGCCCTTTACAGGGCGCCGCCGTCACTGTCAGTGCTGTGTAATACTATCCTTATCCCTGTAGTTACAGCGCCGCCGTCACTGTCACTGCTATGTAATAATACTATCCTTATCCCTGTATGTACAGCGCCACCGTCACTGTCAGTGCTATGTAATAATACTATCCTTATCCCTGTATGTACAGCGCCGCGGTCACTGTCAGTGCTATGTAATACTATCCTTATCCCTGTATCTACAGCGCCGCCGTCACTGTCACTGCTATATAATAATACTATCCTTATCCCTGTATGTACAGTGCCGCTGTCACTGTCACTGCTATGCAATAATACTATTCTTATCTCTGTATGTACAGCGCCGCCGTCACTGTGAGTGCTATGTAATAATACTATACTTATTCCTGTATGTACAGCGCCACCGTCACTGTCAGTGCTATGTAATAATACTAAGCTTATCCCTGTATGTACAGCGCCGCGTTCACTGTCAGTGCTATGTAATAATACTATTCTTATCCCTGTATGTACAACGCAGCCGTTACTGTCAGTGCTATGTAATTGTACATACAGGGATAAGGATAGTATTACATAGCACTGACAGTGACGGCGGCGCTGTACATACAGGGATAAGGATATTATTATTACATAGCACTTAGAGTGACGGCGGCGCTGTACATACAGGGATAAGGATAGTATTATTACATACTGCTGCGGCACAGTTTATTCGAGCATTTGCCCGTTCTGTGCCGCAGCAGTAGCCTGGCGTGCGCCCGAGTGTGACGGGCGCACGCCGAAGCAGCGGAAGAGCGCCCTCCGATCGGGGCGCTCTCCCTACCGCTGCCGGGTCCGCCGGGTCCCCCGGAACCCCCTGCCGCTGTCCCGCGATCGCGGGACACCAGGGCTCCCTCGGGGAGCCCCTGGACATGCGTGCAGCGGGCGCACGCTCCCGATGACGCGTGACCGCGCGTCTATGACGCGCGGCACGCCGAGGGGCGGCCACTAGCAAGCCGGGAGATTTCCCGGCTTGCGGTACCGACCACACTTCAATAAAGTGTGTCGGTAGTGTAGTGCAAAAAAGACCAGGCGCTTACCTTGAGTTTATTTTACACTGATAGGCTTACAATAGAACCGTCAAACCAACTGTGGCTCACTAATTCTCTGAGCCAGCAACAGAATCCCTTCTGCTTCCACCCCAGAAAAAAGGGTTAATCCAGAGCCCTTAAAGAGACGTGAAAACAAACAGGCAATGGGGGAGCAAGGGATTAGGAAAGCATATACAATCACTTTTAGAAGTTGATGGAAGTCTTGATTGATTGAATGCAATGGTGGGTTATTCAGATACACATAAATACTTACACGGCCATGTGTAAGCAGACACAATGTTTGGTAACTTTCATAGGGCAAAATCTCTCTCTCCCAACAGTGACAAATGATTTGTATGGTGAATGGGTATAAAAAAGTGTACAACACTGTACTCACACGGCCCAGTGTGAGCAATTGCAGGGATTTGGTATCTTTTTAGGTTGGCATTAACCCGTCCGTATCTGGTAATCAGCACAATACTGTAGGAGCTGTATTCAGGTTCCAAACTGGTGCAGGACTCTCTTATTGTCAGGTTGGCTCTCCCCCCGGTGTTGTGATGTATAAGTTATATGGGAGGGGAAAATGAGTGAGGCACGGTTCACTTGTATATATTGAATAAAATAAATTTATTAATAATTACAACGGGACTCACATAGATTACAGGTGGACCCATGGCCTCCTTACGTGGTCCAGGATCAGGTGTTATGCACAGCTATCACAGCCGGTCCCGCGTCCGGGATCAGGAAGGGAGACTCTCCTGCTCGGCTGGAAATGCTGCACAGTGATCTGACTACGGAAGCCTCGGTGGGTCAGTTTCAGCAGATGATTTAGAGCAACGCGTTTCGCCGATGGATCGGCTTCCTCAGGCTCAAATGATTATTACATAGCACTGACAGTGACAGCGGCGCTGTACATACAGGGATAAGGATAGTATTACATAGAACTGACAGTGACGGCGGCGCAGTACATACAGGGATAAGAATAGTATTATTACATAGCACTGACAGTGATGGCGGCGCTGTATATACAGGGATAAGAATAGTATTATTGCATATCACTGACAATGACGGCGGCGCTGTACATACAGGGATAAGAATAGTATTATTACATAGCACTGACAGTGATGGCGGCGCTGTACATACAGGGATAAGGATAGTATTATTACATAGCACTGACAGTGACGGCGGCGCTGTACATACAGGTATAAGGATAGTATTATTACATAGCACTGATAGTGACGGCGGCGCTGTACATACAGGGATAAGGATAGTATTATTACATAGCACTGATAGTGACGGCGGCGCTGTACATACAGGGATAAGAATAGTATTATTACATAGCACTGACAGTGACGGCGGCACTGTACATACAGGGATAAGGATAGTATTACATAGCACTGACAGTGACGGCGGGGCTGTACATACAGGGATAAGAATAGTATTATTGCACAGCACTGACAGTGACGGCGGCGCTGCACATACAGGGTTAAGGATAGCATTATTACATAGCACTGACAGTGACGGCGGCGCTGTACATACAGGGATAAGGATAGGATATATAAGACAGTACTGACAGTGACGGCGGCGCTTATCCCTGTATGTACAGCGCCGCCATCACTGTCAGTGGGTAGAAAGTACTTTTCTCTACCCCTGTTATTGCCACAGACTTGCCCTTTACAGGGCGCTGCCGTCACTGTCAGTGCTATGTAATACTATCCTTATCCCTGTATCTTTAGCGCGGCCGTCACTGTCACTGCAATGTAATAATACTATCCTTATCCCTGTATGTACAGCGCCACCGTCACTGTCAGTGCTATGTAATAATACTATACTTATCCCTGTATGTACAGCGCCACCGTCACTGTCAGTGCTATGTATAAATACTATCCTTATCCCTGTATGTACAGCGCCGCGGTCACTGTCAGTGCTAAGTAATAATACTATCCTTATCCCTGTATGTACAGCGCCACCATCACTGTCAGTGCTATGTAATACTATCCTTATCCCTGTATGTACAGCGCCGCCGTCACTGTCAGTTCTATGTAATACTATCCTTACCCTGTATGTACAGCGCCGCCGTCACTGTCACTGCTATGTAATAATACTATCCTTAACCCTGTATGTACAGCGCCGCCGTCACTGTCAGTGCTATGTAATAATAATATTCTTATCCCTGTATGTACAGCGCCGCCGTCAATGTCAGTGCTGTGTAATACTATCCTTATCCCTGTATGTACAGCGTCGCCGTCACTGTCAGTGCTATGTAATACTATCCTTAGTCCTGTATGTACAGCACCGCGTCAATGTCAGTGTTATGTAAAACTATCCTTATCCCTGTGTGTACAGCGCCACCATCACTGTCAGTGCTATGTAATAATACTATCCTTATCCCTGTATGTACAGCGCCACCGTCACTGTCAGTGCTATATAATAATACTATCCTTATCCCTGTATGTAAAGCGCCCCCTGTATGTACAGCGCCTCCGTCACTGTCAGTGTTAGTATTACATAGCACTGACAGTGACGGCGGCGCTGTACATACAGGGATAAGGATAGTATTATTACATAGCACTGACAGTGACGGCGGCGCTGTACACACATTGATAAGGATAGTATTATTACATATCACTGACAGTGACGGCGATGCTGTACACACAGGGATAAGGATAGTATTATTACACAGCACTGACAGTGACGGCGGCGCTGTACATACAGGGATAAGGATAGTATTACATAGCACTGACAGTGAAAGCTGCGCTGTACATACAGGGAAAAGGATAGTATTACATAGCACTGACAGTGACGGCGGCGCTGTACATACAGGGATAAGAATAGTATTATTGCACAGCACTGACAGTGACAGCGGCGCTGTACTTACAGGGATAAGGATAGCTAATGGAAGCACTGACAGTGACGGCGGCACTGTACATACAGGGATAAGGATAGGATATATAAGACAGCACTGACAGTGATGGCGGCGCTTATCCCTGTATGCACAGCGCCGTCGTCACTGTCAGTGCTATGTAATACTATCCTTATCCCTGTATGTACAGCGCTGCTGTCACTGTAACTGCTATGTAATAATACTATCCTTATCCCTGTATGTACAGCGCCGCCGTTACATAGCACTGACAGTGAAGGCGGCACTGTACATACAGGGATAAGGATAGTATTATTACATAGCACTGACAGTGACGGCAGCGCAGTGGCATACAAGTATAAGGATAGTATTACATAGCACTGACAGTGACGGCGGCGCTGTACATACAGGGATAAGGATAGTATTATTACATAGCACTGACAGTGACGGCGGCGCTGTACATACAGGGATAAGGATAGTATTATTACATAGCACTGACAGTGACGGTGGCGCTGTACATACAGGGATAAGTATAGTATTATTACATAGCACTGACAGTGACTGCGGCGCTGTACATACAGGGATAAGGATAGTATTATTACACAGCACTGACAGTGACAGCGGCGCTGTACATACAGGGATAGGATAGTATTATTACATAGCAGTGACAGTGACGGCGGCGCTGTACATACAGGGATAAGGATAGTATTATTACACAGCACTGACAGTGACGGCGGCGCTGTACATACAGGGATAAGGATAGTATTATAACATAGCACTGACAGTGACGGCGGCGTTATACATACAGGGATAAGAATAGTATTATTACATAGCACTGACAGTGACGCAGCGCTGTACATACAGGGATAAGGATAGTATTACATAGAACTGACAGTGACGGCGGTGCTGTACATACAGGGATAAGGATAGTATTACATAGGACTGACAGTGACGGCGGCGCTGTACATACAGGGATAAGGATAGTATTATTACATAGCACTGACAGTGACGGCGACGCTGTACATACAGGGATAAGGATAGTATTATTACATAGCACTGACAGTGACGGTGGCGCTGTACATACACGGATAAGTATAGTATTATTACATAGCACTGACAGTGACGGCGGCGCTGTACATACAGGGATAAGGATAGTATTATTACACAGCACTGACAGTGACAGCGGCGCTGTACATACAGGGATAGGATAGTATTATTACATAGCAGTGACAGTGACGGCGGCGCTGTACATACAGGGATAAGGATAGTATTATTACACAGCACTGACAGTGACGGCGGCGCCGTACATACAGGGATAAGGATAGTATTATAACATAGCACTGACAGTGACGGCGGCGTTATACATACAGGGATAAGAATAGTATTATTACATAGCACTGACAGTGACGCAGCGCTGTACATACAGGGATAAGGATAGTATTACATAGCACTGACAGTGACGGCGGTGCTGTAGATACAGGGATAAGGATAGTATTACATAGCACTGACAGTGACGGCGGGCGCCCTGTAAAGGGCAAGTCTGTGGCAATAACAGGGGTGGAGAAAAGTATTTTCTACCCACTGACAGTGATGGCGGCGCTGTACACACAGGGATAAGGATAGTATTATTACACAGCACTGACAGTGACGGCGGCGCTGTACACACAGGGATTAGGATAGTATTACATAGCACTGACAGTGACGCGGCGCTGTACATACAGGGATAAGGATAGTATTACATAGCACTGACAGTGACGGCGGCGCTGTACATACAGGGATAAGGATAGTATTACATAGCACTGACAGTGACGGCGGCGCTGTACATACAGGGAAAAGGATATTATTATTACATAGCACTGACAGTGACGGCGGCACTGTACATACAGGGATAAGGATAGTATTATTACATAGCAGTGACAGTGATGGCGGCGCTGTACATACAGGGATAAGGATAGTATTACATAGTACTGACAGTGACGGCGGTGCTGTACATACAGGGATAAGGATAGTATTACATAGCACTGACAGTGACGGCGGTGCTGTACATACAGGGATAAGGATAGTATTACACAGCACTGACAGTGACGGCGGCGCTGTACATACAGGGATAAGGATAGTATTACATAGCACTGACAGTGACGGCGGCGCTGTACATACAGGGATAAGGATATTATTATTGCATAGCACTGACAGTGACGGCAGCGCTGTACATACAGGGATAAGGATAGTATTATTACATAGCAGTGACAGTGACGGCGGCGCTGTACATACAGGGATAAGGATAGTATTACATAGAACTGACAGTGAGGATGTGCTGTACATACAGGGATAAGGATAGTATTAGATAGCACTGACAGTGACGGCTGCGCTGTACATACAGGGATAAGGATAGTATTATTACATAGCAGTGACAGTGACGGCGGCACTGTACATACAGGGATAAGTAGTATTATTACATAGCACTGACAGTGACGGCGGCGCTGTACATACAGGGATAAGGATAGTATTATTACACAGCACTGACAGTGACAGAGGCACTGTACATACAGGGATAAGTAGTATTATTACATAGCACTGACAGTGACGGCGGCGCTGTACATACAGGGATAAGGATAGTATTATTACATAGCACTGACAGTGACGGCGGCGTTGTACATACAGGGATAAGTAGTATTATTACATAGCAGTGACAGTGACGGCGGCGCTGTACATACAGGGATAAGGATAGTATTATTACACAGCACTGACAGTGACGGCGGCGCTGTATATACAGGGATAAGGATAGTATTATTGCATAGCACTGACAGTGACAACGGCGCTGTACATACAGGGATAAGAATAGTATTATTACATAGCACTGACAGTGATGGCGGCGCTGTACATACAGGGATAAGGATAGTATTATTACATCGCACTGACAGTGACGGCGGCGCTGTACATACAGGGATAAGGATAGTATTATTACATAGCACTGACAGTGACGGCGGCGCTGTACATACAGGGATAAGGATAGTATTATTACATAGCACTGACAGTGACGGCGGCGCTGTACATACAGGGATAAGGATAGTATTACATAGCACTGACAGTGACGGCGGGGCTGTACATACAGGGATAAGAATAGTATTATTGCACAGCACTGACAGTGACGGCGGCGCTGCACATACAGGGTTAAGGATAGCATTATTACATAGCACTGACAGTGACGGCGGCGCTGTACATACAGGGAAAAGGATAGGATATATAAGACAGTACTGACAGTGACGGTGGCGCTTATCCCTGTATGTACAGCGCCACCGTCACTGTCAGTGTGTAGAAAGTACTTTTCTCCACCCCTGTTATTGCCACAGACTTGCCCTTTACAGGGCGCCGCCGTCACTGTCAGTGCTATGTAATACTATCCTTATCCCTGTATCTACAGCGCCGCCGTCACTGTCACTGCTATGTAATAATACTATCCTTATCCCTGTATGTACAGTGCCGCCGTCACTGTCACTGCTATGCAATAATACTATCCTTATCTCTGTATGTACAGCGCCGCCGTCACTGTCAGTGCTATGTAATAATACTATACTTATCCCTGTATGTACAGCGCCACCGTCACTGTCAGTGCTATGTAATAATACTATCCTTATCCCTGTATGTACAGCGCAGCGGTCACTGTCAGTGCTATGTATTACTATCTTATCCATGTATCTACAGCGCCGCCGTCACTGTCACTGCTATATAATAATACTATCCTTATACCTGTATGTACAGTGCCGCCGTCACTGTCACTGCTATGCAATAATACTATCCTTATCTCTGTATGTACAGCGCCGCCGTCACTGTGAGTGCTATGTAATAATACTATACTTATCCCTGTATGTACAGCGCCGCGGTCACTGTCAGTGCAATGTAATAATACTATTCTTATCCCTGTATGTACAACGCCGCCGTTACTGTCAGTGCTATGTAATTGTACATACAGGGATAAGGATAGTATTACATAGCACTGACAGTGACGGCGGCGCTGTACATACAGGGATAAGGATATTATTATTACATAGCACTGACAGTGACGGCGGCGCTGTACATACAGGGATAAGGATAGTATTACATTGAACTGACAGTGACGGCGGCGCTGTACATACAGGGATAAGGATAGTATTACATAGCACTGACAGTGACGGCGGTGCTGTACATACAGGGATAAGGATAGTATTACATAGCACTGACAGTGACGCGGCGCTGTACATACAGGGATAAGGATAGTATTACATAGCACTGACAGTGACGGCGGCGCTGTACATACAGGGATAAGGATATTATTATTGCATAGCACTGACAGTGACGGCGGCGCTGTACATACAGGGATAAGGATAGTATTATTACATAGCAGTGACAGTGACGGCGGCGATGTACATACAGGGATAAGGATAGTATTACATAGAACTGACAGTGACGGCTGTGCTGTACATACAGGGATAAGGATAGTATTACATAGCACTGACGGTGACGGCGGCGCTGTACATACAGGGATAAGGATAGTATTATTACATAGCACTGACAGTGACGGCGGCGCTGTACATGCAGGGATAAGGATAATATTATTACATAGCACTGACAGTGACGGCGGCGCTGTACATACAGGGTTAAGTATAGTATTATTACATAGCACTGACAGTAACGGCGGCGCTGTACATACAGGGATAAGGATAGTATTATTACATAGCACTGACAGTGACGCGGCGCTGTACATACAGGGATAAGGATAGTATTACATAGCAATGACAGTGACGGCGGTGCTGTACATACAGGGATAAGGATAGTATTACACAGCACTGACAGTGACGACGGCGCTGTACATACAGGGATAAGGATAGTATTACATAGCACTGACAGTGACGGCGGCGCTGTACATACAGGGATAAGGATATTATTATTACATAGCACTGACAGTGACGGCGGCGCTGTACATACAGGGATAAGGATAGTATTATTAGATAGCAGTGACAGTGACGGCGGCGCTGTACATACAGGGATAAGGATAGTATTACATAGAACTGACAGTGACGGCGGCGCTGTACATACAGGGATAAGGATAGTATTACATAGCACTGACTATGACGGCGGCGCTGTACATACAGGGATACGGATAGTATTATCACATAGCACTGACAGTGACGGCGGCGTTGTACATACAGGGATAAGAATAGTATTATTACATAGCACTGACAGTGACGGCGGCGCTGTACATAAAGGGATAAGAATAGTATTATTACATAGCACTGACAGTGATGGCGGCGCTGTACATACAGGGATAAGAATAGTATTATTGCATAGCACTGACAGTGACAGCGGCGCTGTATATACAGGGATAAGAATAGTATTATTACATAGCACTGACAGTGATGGCGACGCTGTACATACAGGGATAAGGATAGTATTATTACATAGCACTGACAGTGACGGCGGCGCTGTACATACAGGGATAAGAATAGTATTATTGCATAGCACTGACAGTGACAGCGGCGCTGTACATACAGGGATATGAATAGTATTATTACATAGCACTGACAGTGACGGCGGCGCTGTACATAAAGGGATAAGAATAGAATTATTACATAGCACTGACAGTGATGGCGGCGCTGTACATACAGGGATAAGAATAGTATTATTGCATAGCACTGACAGTGACAGCGGCGCTGTACATACAGGGATAAGAATAGTATTATTACATAGCACTGACAGTGATGGCGACGCTGTACATACAGGGATAAGGATTGTATTATTACATAGCACTGACAGTGACGGCAGCGCAGTGGCATACAGGGATAAGGATAGTATTACATAGCACTGACAGTGACGGCGGCGCTGTACTGCACCGACACACTTTATTCGAGCAAATACCCGGTATGTACCTGGCAGATACCTGGAATGCGCCGCTCCTCACCTCTGACAAGCCCCGTTGCATTTGCCTTCCCAGCCTGGGTTCATGCCTGGCTGATGGGCGGCTGATCTGTTAAATGAGGATGATTAGGATTTAATAGGCTGCAATGCTTCGCGTGTCTACCAGATGGCATAAATTCATGAATTGTAATGCAGTGTATATATATATACTGTGCAGTATTGCAGCCAGCGGGAATAAAATGCTTCAATCCCTGCCTGAAAAATAACTCACTGTACTCGGGCAGAAAACAGTCACAAACCTCAATACACCCGGGTATACCCGAATTCGTGGGACTAGCCAAGCTCGAATAAAGTGTGTCGCCAGTGTACATACAGGGATAAGGATAGTATTATTACATAGCACTGACAGTGACGGCGGCGCTGTACACACAGGGATAAGGATAGTATTATTACATAGCACTGACAGTGACGGCGGTGCTGTATATACAGGGATAAGGATAGTATTATTACATAGCACCGACAGTGACGGCGGCGCTGTACATACAGGGATAAGGATAGTATTATTACATAGCACTGACAGTGACGGTGGCGCTGTACATACAGGGATAAGGATAGTATTATTACATAGCACAGACAGTGATGGTGGCACTGTACATACAGGGATAAGGATAGTATTATTAGATAGCACTGACAGTGACGGCGGCGCTGTACACACAGGGATAAGGATAGTATTACATAGCACTGACAGTGACGGCGGCGCTGTACATACAGGGATAAGGATAGCTAATGGTAGCACTGACAGTGACGGCGGCGCTGTACATATAGGGATAAGGATAGGATATATAAGAAAGCACTGACAGTGACGGCGGCGCTTATCCCTGTATGCACAGCGCCGTCGTCACTGTCAGTGCTATGTAATACTATCCTTATCCCTGTATGTACAGCGGTGCCGTCACTGTAACTGCTATGTAATAATACTATCCTTATCCCTGTATGTACAGCGCCGCCGTTACATAGCACTGACAGTGACGGCGGCGCTGTACATACAGGGATAAGGATTGTATTATTACATAGCACTGACAGTGACTGCAGTGCAGTGGCATACAGGGATAAGGATAGTATTACATAGCACTGACAGTGACGGCGGCGCTTTACATACAGGGATAAGGATAGTATTATTACATAGCACTGACAGTGACGGCGGCGCTGTACACACAGGGATAAGGATAGTATTATTACATAGCACTGACAGTGATGGTGGCACTGTACATACAGGGATAAGGATAGTATTATTAGATAGCACTGACAGTGACGGCGGCGCTGTACACACAGGGATAAGGATAGTATTACATAGCACTGACAGTGACGCGGCGCTGTACATACAGGGATGAGGATAGTATTACATAGCACTGACAGTGACGGCGACGCTGTACATACAGGGATAAGTATAGTGTTACACAGCACTGAAAGTGACGGCGGCGCTGTACATACAGGGATAAGGATAGTATTACATAGCACTGACAGTGACGGTGGCGCTGTACATACAGGGAGAAGGATAGTATTATTACATAGTACTAACAGTGACGGCGGCGCTGTACATACAGGGATAAGGATAGTATTACATAGAACTGACAGTGACGGCAGCGCTGTACATACAGGGATAAGGATAGTATTACATAGTACTGACAGTGACGGCGGCGCTGTACATACAGGGATAAGGATAGTATTATTACATAGCACTGACAGTGACCGTGGCGCTGTACATACAGGGATAAGGATAGTATTATTACATAGCACTGACAGTGACGGTGGCGCTGTACATACAGGGATAAGAATAGTATTATTACATAGCACTGACAGTGACGGCGGCGCTGCACATACAGAGATAAGGATAGTATTATTACATAGCAGTGACAGTGACGGCGGCACTGTACATACAGGGATAAGGATAGTATTATTACATAGCAGTGACAGTGACGGCGGCGCTGTAGATACAGGGATAAGGATAGTATTACATAGCACTGACAGTGACGGCGGCGCCCTGTAAAGGGCAAGTCTGTGGCAATAACAGGGGTGGAGAAATGTACTTTCTACCCACTGACAGTGATGGCGGCGCTGTACATACAGGGATAAGGATAGTATTATTACATAGCACTGACAGTGACAGCGGCGCTGTACATTCAGGGATAAGCGCTGCCGTCACTGTCAGTACTGTCTTATATATCCTATCCTTATCCCTGTATGTACAGCGCCGCCGTCACTGTCAGTGCTATGTAATAATGCTATCCTTAACCCTGTAATGACAGCGCCGCCGTCACTGTCAGTGCTGTGCAATAATACTATTCTTATCCTTGTATGTATAGCCCCGCCGTCACTGTCACTGCTATGTAATACTATCCTTATCCCTGTACGTACAGCGCCGCCGTCACTGTCAGTGCTATGTAATAATACTATTCTTATCCCTGTATGTACAGCGCCGCCGTCACTGTCAGTGCTATGTAATAATACTATCCTTATCCCTGTATGTACAGCGCCGCCGTCACTGTCAGTGCTATGTAATAATACTATCCTTATACCTGTATGTACAGAGCCGCCGTCACTGTCAGTGCTATGTAATAATACTATCCTTATCCCTGTATGTACAGCGCCGCCATCACTGTCAGTGCTATGTAATAATACTATTCTTATCCCTGTATGTACAGCACCGCCGTCACTGTCAGTGCTATGTAATACTATCCTTATCCCTGTATGTACAGCGCCACCGTCACTGTCAGTGCTATGTAATAATACTATCCTTATCCCTGTATGTACAGCGCCTCCGTCACTGTCAGTTCTATGTGATAATATTATCCTTATCCCTGTATGTACAGCGCTGCCGTCACTGACAGTGCTATGTAATAATATTAGCCTTATCCCTGTATGTACAGCGCCGCCGTCACTGTCAGTGCTATGTAATAATACTATCCTTATCTCTGTATGTACAGCGCGCCGTCACTGGCAGTGCTATGTAATAATACTATCCTTATCCCTGTATGTACAGCGCCGCCGTCACTGTCAGTGCTATGTAATAATACTATCCTTAGCTCTGTATGTACAGCGCCACCGTCACTGTCAGTGCTATGTAATAATACTATCCTTATCTCTGTATGTACAGCGCCGCCGTCACTGTCACTGCTATGTAATAATACTATCCTTATCCCTGTATGTACAGCGCCGCCGTTACATAGCACTGACAGTGGCATTAACAGGAAGGGAGAAAATGTACTTTCTACCCATTTTTCCCTGTCACACAAAAATGCTGAAATTCGACTAATGACAGTGACGGTGGCGCTGTACATACAGTGGTAAGGATAGTATTACACAGCACTGACAGTGACGGCGGCGCTGTACATACAGGGATAAGGATAGTATTATTACATAGCACTGACAGTGACGGCGGCGCTGTAGATACAGGGATAAGGATAGTATTACATAGCACTGACAGTGACAGCAGCGCTGTACATACAGGGATAAGCGCCGCCATCACTGTCAGTACTGTCTTATATATCCTATCCTTATCCCTGTATGTACAGCGCCGCCGTCACTGTCAGTGCTATGTAATAATGCTATCCTTAACACTGTATGTGCAGCGCCGCCGTCACTGTCAGTGCTGTGCAATAATACTATTCTTATCCCTGTATGTACAGCCCCACCGTCACTGTCAGTGCTATGTAATACTATCCTTATCCCTCTATGTACAGCGCCACCGTCTCTGTCAGTGCTATGTAATAATACTATTCTTATCCCTGTATGTACAGCGCCGCCGTCACTGTCAGTGCAATGTTATAATACTATACTTATCCCTGTATGTACAGCGCCGCCGTCACTGTCAGTGCTATGTAATAATACTATTCTTATCCCTGTATGTACAGCGCCGCCGTCACTGTCAGTGCTATGCAATAATACTATTTTTATCCCTGTATGTACAGCGCCGCCATCACTGTCAGTGCTATGTAATAATACTATTCTTATCCCTTTATGTACCACGCCGCCGTCACTGTCAGTGCTATGTAATAATACTATTCTTATCCCTGTATGTACAACGCCGCCGTTACTGTCAGTGCTATGTAATTGTACATACAGGGATAAGGATAGTATTACATAGCACTGAGAGTGACGGCGGCGCTGTACATACAGGGATAAGGATATTATTATTACATAGCACTGACAGTGATGGCGGTGCTGTACATACAGAGATAAGAATAGTATTATTACATAGCACTGACAGTGATGGCGGCGCTGTACATACAGGGATAAGGATAGTATTATTACATAGCACTGACAGTGACAGCGGCGCTGTACATACAGGGATAAGGATAGTATTATTACATAGCACTGACAGTGACGGCGGCGCTGTACATACAGGGATAAGAATAGTATAATTACATAGCACTGACAGTGACGGCGGAGCTGTACATACAGGTATAAGGATAGTATTACACAGCACTGACAGTGACGGCGGGGCTGTACATACAGGGATAAGAATAGTATTATTGCACAGCACTGACAGTGACGGCAGCGCTGCACATACAGTGTTAAGGATAGCATTATTACATAGCACTGACAGTGACGGCGGTGCTGTACATACAGGGATAAGGATAGGATATATAAGACAGTACTGACAGTGACGGCGGCGCTTATCCCTGTATGTACAGCGCCGCCGTCACTGTCAGTGCTATGTAATAATACTATCCTTATCCCTGTATGTACAGCGCCGCCATCACTGTCAGTGTGTAGAAAGTACTTTTCTCCACCCCTGTTATTGCCACAGATTTGCCCTTTACAGGGCGCCGCCGTCACTGTCAGTGCTATGTAATACTATCCTTATCCCTGTATCTACAGCGCCGCCGTCACTGTCACTGCTATGTAATAATACTATCCTTATCCCTGTATGTACAGTGCCGCCGTCACTGTCACTGCTATGCAATAATACTATCCTTATCTCTGTAAGTACAGCGCCGCCGTCACTGTCAGTGCTATGTAATAATACTATACTTATCCCTGTATGTACAGCGTCCCTGTCAGTGCTATGTAATAATACTATCCTTATCCCTGTATGTACAACGCCGCCGTCACTGTCACTGCTATGTAATAATACTATCCTTATCCCTGTATGTACAGTGCCGCCGTCACTGTCACTGCTATGCAATAATACTATCTTTATCTCTGTATGTACAGCACCGCCGTCACTGTCAGTTCTATGTAATACTATCCTTATCCCTGTATGTACAGCGCCGCCGTCACTGTCAGTGCTATGTAATAACACTATACTTATCCCTGTATGTACAGCGCCACCGTCACTGTCAGTGCTATGAAATAATAATATCCTTATCCCTGTATGTACAACGCCGCCGTCACTGTCACTGCTATGTAATAATACTATCCTTATCCCTGTATGTACAGTGCCGCCGTCACTGTCACTGCTATGCAATAATACTATCCTTATCTCTGTATGTACAGCACCGCCGTCACTGTCAGTTCTATGTAATACTATCCTTATCCCTGTATGTACAGCGCCGCCGTCACTGTCACTGCTATGTAATAATACTATCCTTATCCCTGTATGTACAGCGCCACCGTCACTGTCAGTGCTATGCAATAATAATATCCTTATCCCTGTGTGTACAGCGCCGCCGTCACTGTCAGTGCTATGTAATACTATCCTTATCCCTGTATGTACAGCGCCGCCGTCACTGTCAGTGCTGTGTAATACTATCCTTATCCCTGTATGTACAGCACCGCCGTCACTCTCAGTGCTATGTAATATTATCCTTATCCCTGTATGTACAGCGCCGCCGTCACTGTCAGTTCTATGTAATACTAGCCTTATCCCTGTATGTACAGCGCCGCCGTCACTGTCACTGCTATGTAATAATAATATCTTATCCCTGTATGTACAGCGCCGCCCTCACGGTCACTGCTATGTAATAATAATATCCTTATCCCTGTATGTACAGCGCCGCCGTCACTGTCAGTGCTATGTAATACTATCCTTATCCCTGTATGTACAATTACATAGCACTGACAGTAACGGTGGCGTTGTACATACAGGGATAAGAATAGTATTATTACATAGCACTGACAGTGACCGCGGCGCTTTATATACAGGGATAAGGATAGTATTATTACTGCACCGACACACTTTATTCGAGCAAATACCCAGTATGTACCTGGCAGATACCTGGAATGCGCCGCTCCTCACCTCTGACAAGCCCCGTTGCGTTTGCCTTCCCAGCCTGGGTTCATGCCTGGCTGACGGGCGGCTGATCTGTTAAATGATAATGATTAGGATTTAATAGGCTGCAATGCTTCGCGTGTCTACCAGATGGCATAAATTCATGAATTGTAATGCAGTATATATATATATACTGTGCAGTATTGCAGCCAGTGGGAATAAAATGCTTCAATCCCTGCCTGAAAAATACCTCAATGCACTCGGGCAGAAAACAGTCACAAACCTCAATACACCCGGGTATACCCGAATTCGTGGGACTAGCCGAGCTCGAATAAAGTGTGTCGCCAGTGTACATAGCACTGACATTGACGGTGGCGCTGTACATACAGGGATAAGTATAGTATTATTACATAGCACTGACAGTGACGGCGGCGCTGTACATACAGAGATAAGGATAGTATTATTGCATAGCAGTGACAGTGACGGCGGCACTGTACATACAGGGATAAGGATAGTATTATTACATAGCACTGACAGTGACGGTGGCGCCCTGTAAAGGGCAAATCTGTGGCAATAACAGGGGTGGAGAAAAATACTTTCTACCCACTGACAGTGATGGCGGCGCTGCACATACAGGGATAAGGATAGTATTATAACATAGCACTGACAGTGACGGCAGTGCTGTACATACAGGGATAAGCGCCGCCGTCACTGTCAGTACTGTCTTATATATCCTATCCTTATTCCTGTATGTACAGCGCCGCCGTCACTGTCAGTGCTATGTAATAATGCTATCCTTAACCCTGTATGTGCAGCGCCGCCGTCACTGTCAGTGCTGTGCAATAATACTATTCTTATCCCTGTATGTACAGCGCCGCCGTCACTGTCAGTGCTATGTAATAATACTATTCTTATCCCTGTATGTACAGCGCCGCCATAATGTTGTGAGAGTGAAATTATGTCTAAGTCCAGCTTCGGTACATTAGAAGCAACTCTGAAACTTAACCTAAGCGTTTTTCGAAGCTACTTTTTGGCTAACTTCTTATAGGAAGGTCTAGGAGCTCTGAAAATGAACGTGTGCGTCTTTCACTCTTCCCGAGGGACTTAGAAGAATTTTGTGATATTTTTTATTAAAATGGTGTATAAGGGTATATATATAAATATATTTTATGCACTGTATATGAGCTGGCGATTTCTAAGTCTGTGGTTCCGAGAGGGGGTAACCAGGCTCACTAATAAAGGTCAAGCCACTTGGCTGCCAGAATGCCCTGCTTCAGCACAGACCAGTAAGGCATTGTGATACGCGTATCCCCGATATAGTCAGGGGTTAATGGGAGTCGTCCCCGTCCCCCCAATATATGCCCAGAACCATGGACCCGGTATTTGTGGTTCGGACTGTCTCCAACCAGCCATAATGTTGTGAGAGTGAAATTATGTCTAAGTCCAGCTTTGGTACATTAGAAGCAACTCTGAAACTTAACCTAAGCGTTTTTCGAAGCTACTTTTTGGCTAACTTCTTATAGGAAGGTCTAGGAGCTCTGAAAATGAACGTGCGCGTCTTTCACTCTTCCCGAGGGACTTAGAAGAATTTTGTGATATTTTTTATTAAAATGGTGTATAAGGGTATATATATAAATATATTTTATGCACTGTATATGAGCTGGCGATTTCTAAGTCTGTGGTTCCGAGAGGGGGTAACCAGGCTCACTAATAAAGGTCAAGCCACTTGGCTGCCAGAATGCCCTGCTTCAGCACAGACCAGAAAGGCATTGTGATAAGCGTATCCCCGGTATAGTCAGGGGTTAATGGGAGTCCCCCCCGTCCCCCCAGCATACGCCCAGAACCATGGACCCGGTACTTGTGGTTCGGACTGTCTCCAACCAGCCATAATGTTGTGAGAGTGAAATTATGTCTAAGTCCAGCTTTGGTACATTAGAAGCAACTCTGAAACTTAACCTAAGCGTTTTTCGAAGCTACTTTTTGGCTAACTTCTTATACTGTAGGAAGGTCTAGGAGCTCTGAAAATGAACGTGCGCGTCTTTCACTCTTCCCGAGGGACTTAGAAGAATTTTGTGATATTTTTTATTAAAATGGTGTATAAGGGTATATATATAAATATATTTTATGCACTGTATATGAGCTGGCGATTTCTAAGTCTGTGGTTCCGAGAGGGGGTAACCAGGCTCACTAATAAAGGTCAAGCCACTTGGCTGCCAGAATGCCCTGCTTCAGCACAGACCAGAAAGGCATTGTGATAAGCTTATCCCCGGTATAGTCAGGGGTTAATGGGAGTCCCCCCCGTCCCCCCAGCATACGCCCAGAACCATGGACCCGGTACTTGTGGTTCGGACTGTCTCCAACCAGCCATAATGTTGTGAGAGTGAAATTATGTCTAAGTCCAGCTTCGGTACATTAGAAGCAACTCTGAAACTTAACCTAAGCGTTTTTCGAAGCTACTTTTTGGCTAACTTCTTATAGGAAGGTCTAGGAGTTCTGAAAATGAACGTGCGCGTCTTTCACTCTTCCCGAGGGACTTTGAAGAATTTTGTGATATTTTTTATTAAAATGGTGTATAAGGGTATATATATAAATATATTTTATGCACTGTATATGAGCTGGCGATTTTTAAGTCTGTGGTTCCAATAGGGGGTAACCAGGCTCACTAATAAAGGTCAAGCCACTTGGCTGCCAGAATGCCCTGCTTCAGCACAGACCAGTAAGGCATTGTGATACGCGTATCCCCGATATAGTCAGGGGTTAATGGTAGTCGTCCCCGTCCCCCCAATATATGCCCAGAACCATGGACCCGGTATTTGTGGTTCGGAATGTCTCCAACCAGCCATAATGTTGTGAGAGTGAAATTATGTCTAAGTCCAGCTTTGGTACATTAGAAGCAACTCTGAAACTTAACCTAAGCGTTTTTCGAAGCTACTTTTTGGCTAACTTCTTATAGGAAGGTCTAGGAGCTCTGAAAATGAACGTGCGCGTCTTTCAGTCTTCTCGAGGGACTTAGAAGAATTTTGTGATATTTTTTATTAAAATGGTGTATAAGGGTATATATATAAATATATTTTATGCACTGTATATGAGCTGGCGATTTCTAAGTCTGTGGTTCCGAGAGGGGGTAACCAGGCTCACTAATAAAGGTCAAGCCACTTGGCTGCCAGAATGCCCTGCTTCAGCACAGACCAGAAAGGCATTGTGATAAGCGTATCCCCGGTATAGTCAGGGGTTAATGGGAGTCGTCCCCGTCCCCCCAGTATACGCCCAGAACCATGGACCCAGTACTTGTGGTTCGGACTGTCTCCAACCAGCCATAATGTTGTGAGAGTGAAATTATGTCTAAGTCCAGCTTTGGTACATTAGAAGCAACTCTGAAACTTAACCTAAGCGTTTTTCGAAGCTACTTTTTGGCTAACTTCTTATAGGAAGGTCTAGGAGCTCTGAAATTGAACGTGCGCGTCTTTCACTCTTCCCGAGGGACTTAGAAGAATTTTGTGATATTTTTTATTAAAATGGTGTATAAGGGTATATATATATAAATATATTTTATGCACTGTATATGAGCTGGCGATTTCTAAGTCTGTAGTTCCGAGAGGGGGTAACCAGGCACACTAATAAATGTCAAGCCACTTGGCTGCCAGAATGCCCTGCTTCAGCACAGACCAGAAAGGCATTGTGATAAGCGTATCCCCGGTATAGTCAGGGGTTAATGGGAGTCCCCCCCGTCCCCCCAGCATACGCCCAGAACCATGGACCCGGTACTTGTGGTTCGGACTGTCTCCAACCAGCCATAATGTTGTGAGAGTGAAATTATGTCTAAGTCCAGCTTTGGTACATTAGAAGCAACTCTGAAACTTAACCTAAGCGTTTTTCGAAGCTACTTTTTGGCTAACTTCTTATACTGTAGGAAGGTCTAGGAGCTCTGAAAATGAACGTGCGCGTCTTTCACTCTTCCCGAGGGACTTACAGTAGAAGAATTTTGTGATATTTTTTATTAAAATGGTGTATAAGGGTATATATATAAATATATTTTATGCACTGTATATGAGCTGGCGATTTCTAAGTCTGTGGTTCCGAGAGGGGGTAACCAGGCTCACTAATAAAGGTCAAGCCACTTGGCTGCCAGAATGCCCTGCTTCAGCACAGACCAGAAAGGCATTGTGATAAGCGTATCCCCGGTATAGTCAGGGGTTAATGGGAGTCCCCCCCGTCCCCCCAGCATACGCCCAGAACCATGGACCCGGTACTTTGGGTTCGGACTGTCTCCAACCAGCCATAATGTTGTGAGAGTGAAATTATGTCTAAGTCCAGCTTCGGTACATTAGAAGCAACTCTGAAACTTAACCTAAGCGTTTTTCGAAGCTACTTTTTGGCTAACTTCTTATAGGAAGGTGTAGGAGTTCTGAAAATGAACGTGCGCGTCTTTCACTCTTCCCGAGGGACTTTGAAGAATTTTGTGATATTTTTTATTAAAATGGTGTATAAGGGTATATATATAAATATATTTTATGCACTGTATATGAGCTGGCGATTTCTAAGTCTGTGGTTCCGAGAGGGGGTAACCAGGCTCACTAATAAAGGTCAAGCCACTTGGCTGCCAGAATGCCCTGCTTCAGCACAGACCAGAAAGGCATTGTGATAAGCGTATCCCCGGTATAGTCAGGGGTTAATGGGAGTCGTCCCCGTCCCCCCAGTATACGCCCAGAACCATGGACCCAGTACTTGTGGTTCGGACTGTCTCCAACCAGCCATAATGTTGTGAGAGTGAAATTATGTCTAAGTCCAGCTTTGGTACATTAGAAGCAACTCTGAAACTTAACCTAAGCGTTTTTCGAAGCTACTTTTTGGCTAACTTCTTATAGGAAGGTCTAGGAGCTCTGAAATTGAACGTGCGCGTCTTTCACTCTTCCCGAGGGACTTAGAAGAATTTTGTGATATTTTTTATTAAAATGGTGTATAAGGGTATATATATATAAAT
This sequence comes from Ascaphus truei, assembly GCF_040206685.1. Lineage (NCBI taxonomy): Eukaryota > Metazoa > Chordata > Amphibia > Anura > Ascaphidae > Ascaphus > Ascaphus truei. The sequence continues at coordinate 182,799,267 of NC_134485.1, forward strand.
ATATTTTATGCACTGTATATGAGCTGGCGATTTCTAAGTCTGTAGTTCCGAGAGGGGGTAACCAGGCACACTAATAAATGTCAAGCCACTTGGCTGCCAGAATGCCCTGCTTCAGCACAGACCAGAAAGGCATTGTGATAAGCGTATCCCCGGTATAGTCAGGGGTTAATGGGAGTCGTCCCCGTCCCCCCAGCATACGCCCAGAACCATGGACCCGGTACTTGTGGTTCGGACTGTCTCCAACCAGCCATAATGTTGTGAGAGTGAAATTATGTCTAAGTCCAGCTTTGGTACATTAGAAGCAACTCTGAAACTTAACCTAAGCGTTTTTCGAAGCTACTTTTTGGCTAACTTCTTATACTGTAGGAAGGTCTAGGAGCTCTGAAAATGAACGTGCGCGTCTTTCACTCTTCCCAAGGGACTTACAGTAGAAGAATTTTGTGATATTTTTTATTAAAATGGTGTATAAGGGTATATATATAAATATATTTTATGCACTGTATATGAGCTGGCGATTTCTAAGTCTGTGGTTCCGAGAGGGGTTAACCAGGCTCACTAATAAAGGTCAAGCCACTTGGCTGCCAGAATGCCCTGCTTCAGCACAGACCAGAAAGGCATTGTGATAAGCGTATCCCCGGTATAGTCAGGGGTTAATGGGAGTCCCCCCCGTCCCCCCAGCATACGCCCAGAACCATGGACCCGGTACTTTGGGTTCGGACTGTCTCCAACCAGCCATAATGTTGTGAGAGTGAAATTATGTCTAAGTCCAGCTTCGGTACATTAGAAGCAACTCTGAAACTTAACCTAAGCGTTTTTCGAAGCTACTTTTTGGCTAACTTCTTATAGGAAGGTCTAGGAGTTCTGAAAATGAACGTGCGCGTCTTTCACTCTTCCCGAGGGACTTAGAAGAATTTTGTGATATTTTTTATTAAAATGGTGTATAAGGGTATATATATAAATATATTTTATGCACTGTATATGAGCTGGCGATTTCTAAGTCTGTGGTTCCAATAGGGGGTAACCAGGCTCACTAATAAAGGTCAAGCCACTTGGCTGCCAGAATGCCCTGCTTCAGCACAGACCAGTAAGGCATTGTGATACGCGTATCCCCGATATAGTCAGGGGTTAATGGTAGTCGTCCCCGTCCCCCCAATATATGCCCAGAACCATGGACCCGGTATTTGTGGTTCGGAATGTCTCCAACCAGCCATAATGTTGTGAGAGTGAAATTATGTCTAAGTCCAGCTTTGGTACATTAGAAGCAACTCTGAAACTTAACCTAAGCGTTTTTCGAAGCTACTTTTTGGCTAACTTCTTATAGGAAGGTCTAGGAGCTCTGAAAATGAACGTGCGCGTCTTTCAGTCTTCTCGAGGGACTTAGAAGAATTTTGTCATATTTTTTATTAAAATGGTGTATAAGGGTATATATATAAATATATTTTATGCACTGTATATGAGCTGGCGATTTCTAAGTCTGTGGTTCCGAGAGGGGGTAACCAGGCTCACTAATAAAGGTCAAGCCACTTGGCTGCCAGAATGCCCTGCTTCAGCACAGACCAGAAAGGCATTGTGATAAGCGTATCCCCGGTATAGTCAGGGGTTAATGGGAGTCGTCCCCGTCCCCCCAGTATACGCCCAGAACCATGGACCCAGTACTTGTGGTTCGGACTGTCTCCAACCAGCCATAATGTTGTGAGAGTGAAATTATGTCTAAGTCCAGCTTTGGTACATTAGAAGCAACTCTGAAACTTAACCTAAGCGTTTTTCGAAGCTACTTTTTGGCTAACTTCTTATAGGAAGGTCTAGGAGCTCTGAAATTGAACGTGCGCGTCTTTCACTCTTCCTGAGGGACTTAGAAGAATTTTGTGATATTTTTTATTAAAATGGTGTATAAGGGTATATATATATAAATATATTTTATGCACTGTATATGAGCTGGCGATTTCTAAGTCTGTAGTTCCGAGAGGGGGTAACCAGGCACACTAATAAATGTCAAGCCACTTGGCTGCCAGAATGCCCTGCTTCAGCACAGACCAGAAAGGCATTGTGATAAGCGTATCCCCGGTATAGTCAGGGGTTAATGGGAGTCGTCCCCGTCCCCCCAGCATACGCCCAGAACCATGGACCCGGTACTTGTGGTTCGGACTGTCTCCAACCAGCCATAATGTTGTGAGAGTGAAATTATGTCTAAGTCCAGCTTTGGTACATTAGAAGCAACTCTGAAACTTAACCTAAGCGTTTTTCGAAGCTACTTTTTGGCTAACTTCTTATACTGTAGGAAGGTCTAGGAGCTCTGAAAATGAACGTGCGCGTCTTTCACTCTTCCCGAGGGACTTACAGTAGAAGAATTTTGTGATATTTTTTATTAAAATGGTGTATAAGGGTATATATATAAATATATTTTATGCACTGTATATGAGCTGGCGATTTCTAAGTCTGTGGTTCCGAGAGGGGGTAACCAGGCTCACTAATAAAGGTCAAGCCACTTGGCTGCCAGAATGCCCTGCTTCAGCACAGACCAGAAAGGCATTGTGATAAGCGTATCCCCGGTATAGTCAGGGGTTAATGGGAGTCCCCCCCGTCCCCCCAGCATACGCCCAGAACCATGGACCCGGTACTTTGGGTTCGGACTGTCTCCAACCAGCCATAATGTTGTGAGAGTGAAATTATGTCTAAGTCCAGCTTCGGTACATTAGAAGCAACTCTGAAACTTAACCTAAGCGTTTTTCGAAGCTACTTTTTGGCTAACTTCTTATAGGAAGGTCTAGGAGTTCTGAAAATGAACGTGCGCGTCTTTCACTCTTCCCGAGGGACTTTGAAGAATTTTGTGATATTTTTTATTAAAATGGTGTATAAGGGTATATATATAAATATATTTTATGCACTGTATATGAGCTGGCGATTTCTAAGTCTGTGGTTCCGAGAGGGGGTAACCAGGCTCACTAATAAAGGTCAAGCCACTTGGCTGCCAGAATGCCCTGCTTCAGCACAGACCAGAAAGGCATTGTGATAAGCGTATCCCCGGTATAGTCAGGGGTTAATGGGAGTCGTCCCCGTCCCCCCAGTATACGCCCAGAACCATGGACCCAGTACTTGTGGTTCGGACTGTCTCCAACCAGCCATAATGTTGTGAGAGTGAAATTATGTCTAAGTCCAGCTTTGGTACATTAGAAGCAACTCTGAAACTTAACCTAAGCGTTTTTCGAAGCTACTTTTTGGCTAACTTCTTATAGGAAGGTCTAGGAGCTCTGAAATTGAACGTGCGCGTCTTTCACTCTTCCCGAGGGACTTAGAAGAATTTTGTGATATTTTTTATTAAAATGGTGTATAAGGGTATATATATATAAATATATTTTATGCACTGTATATGAGCTGGCGATTTCTAAGTCTGTAGTTCCGAGAGGGGGTAACCAGGCACACTAATAAATGTCAAGCCACTTGGCTGCCAGAATGCCCTGCTTCAGCACAGACCAGAAAGGCATTGTGATAAGCGTATCCCCGGTATAGTCAGGGGTTAATGGGAGTCGTCCCCGTCCCCCCAGCATACGCCCAGAACCATGGACCCGGTACTTGTGGTTCGGACTGTCTCCAACCAGCCATAATGTTGTGAGAGTGAAATTATGTCTAAGTCCAGCTTTGGTACATTAGAAGCAACTCTGAAACTTAACCTAAGCGTTTTTCGAAGCTACTTTTTGGCTAACTTCTTATACTGTAGGAAGGTCTAGGAGCTCTGAAAATGAACGTGCGCGTCTTTCACTCTTCCCAAGGGACTTACAGTAGAAGAATTTTGTGATATTTTTTATTAAAATGGTGTATAAGGGTATATATATAAATATATTTTATGCACTGTATATGAGCTGGCGATTTCTAAGTCTGTGGTTCCGAGAGGGGGTAACCAGGCTCACTAATAAAGGTCAAGCCACTTGGCTGCCAGAATGCCCTGCTTCAGCACAGACCAGAAAGGCATTGTGATAAGCGTATCCCCGGTATAGTCAGGGGTTAATGGGAGTCCCCCCCGTCCCCCCAGCATACGCCCAGAACCATGGACCCGGTACTTTGGGTTCGGACTGTCTCCAACCAGCCATAATGTTGTGAGAGTGAAATTATGTCTAAGTCCAGCTTCGGTACATTAGAAGCAACTCTGAAACTTAACCTAAGCGTTTTTCGAAGCTACTTTTTGGCTAACTTCTTATAGGAAGGTCTAGGAGTTCTGAAAATGAACGTGCGCGTCTTTCACTCTTCCCGAGGGACTTTGAAGAATTTTGTGATATTTTTTATTAAAATGGTGTATAAGGGTATATATATAAATATATTTTATGCACTGTATATGAGCTGGCGATTTCTAAGTCTGTGGTTCCAATAGGGGGTAACCAGGCTCACTAATAAAGGTCAAGCCACTTGGCTGCCAGAATGCCCTGCTTCAGCACAGACCAGTAAGGCATTGTGATACGCGTATCCCCGATATAGTCAGGGGTTAATGGTAGTCGTCCCCGTCCCCCCAATATATGCCCAGAACCATGGACCCGGTATTTGTGGTTCGGAATGTCTCCAACCAGCCATAATGTTGTGAGAGTGAAATTATGTCTAAGTCCAGCTTTGGTACATTAGAAGCAACTCTGAAACTTAACCTAAGCGTTTTTCGAAGCTACTTTTTGGCTAACTTCTTATAGGAAGGTCTAGGAGCTCTGAAAATGAACGTGCGCGTCTTTCAGTCTTCTCGAGGGACTTAGAAGAATTTTGTCATATTTTTTATTAAAATGGTGTATAAGGGTATATATATAAATATATTTTATGCACTGTATATGAGCTGGCGATTTCTAAGTCTGTGGTTCCGAGAGGGGGTAACCAGGCTCACTAATAAAGGTCAAGCCACTTGGCTGCCAGAATGCCCTGCTTCAGCACAGACCAGAAAGGCATTGTGATAAGCGTATCCCCGGTATAGTCAGGGGTTAATGGGAGTCGTCCCCGTCCCCCCAGTATACGCCCAGAACCATGGACCCAGTACTTGTGGTTCGGACTGTCTCCAACCAGCCATAATGTTGTGAGAGTGAAATTATGTCTAAGTCCAGCTTTGGTACATTAGAAGCAACTCTGAAACTTAACCTAAGCGTTTTTCGAAGCTACTTTTTGGCTAACTTCTTATAGGAAGGTCTAGGAGCTCTGAAATTGAACGTGCGCGTCTTTCACTCTTCCTGAGGGACTTAGAAGAATTTTGTGATATTTTTTATTAAAATGGTGTATAAGGGTATATATATATAAATATATTTTATGCACTGTATATGAGCTGGCGATTTCTAAGTCTGTAGTTCCGAGAGGGGGTAACCAGGCACACTAATAAATGTCAAGCCACTTGGCTGCCAGAATGCCCTGCTTCAGCACAGACCAGAAAGGCATTGTGATAAGCGTATCCCCGGTATAGTCAGGGGTTAATGGGAGTCGTCCCCGTCCCCCCAGCATACGCCCAGAACCATGGACCCGGTACTTGTGGTTCGGACTGTCTCCAACCAGCCATAATGTTGTGAGAGTGAAATTATGTCTAAGTCCAGCTTCGGTACATTAGAAGCAACTCTGAAACTTAACCTAAGCGTTTTTCGAAGCTACTTTTTGGCTAACTTCTTATAGGAAGGTCTAGGAGTTCTGAAAATGAACGTGCGCGTCTTTCACTCTTCTCGAAGGACTTAGAAGAATTTTGTGATATTTTTTATTAAAATGGTGTATAAGGGTATATTATAAATATATTTTATGCACTGTATATGAGCTGGCGATTTCTAAGTCTGTAGTTCCGAGAGGGGGTAACCAGGCTCACTAAAAAAAGTCAAGCCACTTGGCTGCCAGAATGCCCTGCTTCAGCACAGACCAGAAAGGCATTGTGATAAGCGTATCCCCGGTATAGTCAGGGGTTAATGGGAGTCGTCCCCGTCCCCCCAGTATACGCCCAGAACCATAGACCCGGTACTTGTGGTTCGGACTGTCTCCAACCAGCCATAATGTTGTGAGAGTGAAATTATGTCTAAGTCCAGCTTTGGTACATTAGAAGCAACTCTGAAACTTAACCTAAGCGTTTTTCGAAGCTACTTTTTGGCTAACTTCTTATAGGAAGGTCTAGGAGCTCTGAAAATGAACGTGCGCGTCTTTCACTCTTCCCGAGGGACTTAGAAGAATTTTGTGATATTTTTTATTAAAATGGTGTATAAGGGTATATATATAAATATATTTTATGCATTGTATATGAGCTGGCGATTTCTAAGTCTGTAGTTCCGAGAGGGGGTAACCAGGCTCACTAAAAAAAAGTCAAGCCACTTGGCTGCCAGAATGCCCTGCTTCAGCACAGACCAGAAAGGCATTGTGATAAGCGTATCCCCGGTATAGTCAGGGGTTAATGGGAGTCGTCCCCGTCCCCCCAGTATACGCCCAGAACCATGGACCCGGTACTTGTGGTTCGGACTGTCTCCAACCAGCCATAATGTTGTGAGAGTGAAATTATGTCTAAGTCCAGCTTTGGTACATTAGAAGCAACTCTGAAACTTAACCTAAGCGTTTTTCGAAGCTACTTTTTGGCTAACTTCTTATAGGAAGGTCTAGGAGCTCTGAAAATGAACGTGCGCGTCTTTCACTCTTCCCGAGGGACTTTGAAGAATTTTGTGATATTTTTTATTAAAATGGTGTATAAGGGTATATATATATAAATATATTTTATGCACTGTATATGAGCTGGCGATTTCTAAGTCTGTGGTTCCAATAGGGGGTAACCAGGCTCACTAATAAAGGTCAAGCCACTTGGCTGCCAGAATGCCCTGCTTCAGCACAGACCAGTAAGGCATTGTGATACGCGTATCCCCGATATAGTCAGGGGTTAATGGTAGTCGTCCACGTCCCCCCAATATATGCCCAGAACCATGGACCCGGTATTTGTGGTTCGGACTGTCTCCAACCAGCCATAATGTTGTGAGAGTGAAATTATGTCTAAGTCCAGCTTTGGTACATTAGAAGCAACTCTGAAACTTAACCTAAGCGTTTTTCGAAGCTACTTTTTGGCTAACTTCTTATAGGAAGGTCTAGGAGCTCTGAAAATGAACGTGCGCGTCTTTCAGTCTTCTCGAGGGACTTAGAAGAATTTTGTCATATTTTTTATTAAAATGGTGTATAAGGGTATATATATAAATATATTTTATGCACTGTATATGAGCTGGCGATTTCTAAGTCTGTGGTTCCGAGAGGGGGTAACCAGGCTCACTAATAAAGGTCAAGCCACTTGGCTGCCAGAATGCCCTGCTTCAGCACAGACCAGAAAGGCATTGTGATAAGCGTATCCCCGGTATAGTCAGGGGTTAATGGGAGTCGTCCCCGTCCCCCCAGTATACGCCCAGAACCATGGACCCAGTACTTGTGGTTCGGACTGTCTCCAACCAGCCATAATGTTGTGAGAGTGAAATTATGTCTAAGTCCAGCTTTGGTACATTAGAAGCAACTCTGAAACTTAACCTAAGCGTTTTTCGAAGCTACTTTTTGGCTAACTTCTTATAGGAAGGTCTAGGAGCTCTGAAATTGAACGTGCGCGTCTTTCACTCTTCCCGAGGGACTTAGAAGAATTTTGTGATATTTTTTATTAAAATGGTGTATAAGGGTATATATATATAAATATATTTTATGCACTGTATATGAGCTGGCGATTTCTAAGTCTGTAGTTCCGAGAGGGGGTAACCAGGCACACTAATAAATGTCAAGCCACTTGGCTGCCAGAATGCCCTGCTTCAGCACAGACCAGAAAGGCATTGTGATAAGCGTATCCCCGGTATAGTCAGGGGTTAATGGGAGTCGTCCCCGTCCCCCCAGCATACGCCCAGAACCATGGACCCGGTACTTGTGGTTCGGACTGTCTCCAACCAGCCATAATGTTGTGAGAGTGAAATTATGTCTAAGTCCAGCTTTGGTACATTAGAAGCAACTCTGAAACTTAACCTAAGCGTTTTTCGAAGCTACTTTTTGGCTAACTTCTTATACTGTAGGAAGGTCTAGGAGCTCTGAAAATGAACGTGCGCGTCTTTCACTCTTCCCAAGGGACTTACTGTAGAAGAATTTTGTGATATTTTTTATTAAAATGGTGTATAAGGGTATATATATAAATATATTTTATGCACTGTATATGAGCTGGCGATTTCTAAGTCTGTGGTTCCGAGAGGGGGTAACCAGGCTCACTAATAAAGGTCAAGCCACTTGGCTGCCAGAATGCCCTGCTTCAGCACAGACCAGAAAGGCATTGTGATAAGCGTATCCCCGGTATAGTCAGGGGTTAATGGGAGTCCCCCCCGTCCCCCCAGCATACGCCCAGAACCATGGACCCGGTACTTTGGGTTCGGACTGTCTCCAACCAGCCATAATGTTGTGAGAGTGAAATTATGTCTAAGTCCAGCTTCGGTACATTAGAAGCAACTTTGAAACTTAACCTAAGCGTTTTTCGAAGCTACTTTTTGGCTAACTTCTTATAGGAAGGTCTAGGAGTTCTGAAAATGAACGTGCGCGTCTTTCACTCTTCCCGAGGGACTTTGAAGAATTTTGTGATATTTTTTATTAAAATGGTGTATAAGGGTATATATATAAATATATTTTATGCACTGTATATGAGCTGGCGATTTCTAAGTCTGTGGTTCCTATAGGGGGTAACCAGGCTCACTAATAAAGGTCAAGCCACTTGGCTGCCAGAATGCCCTGCTTCAGCACAGACCAGTAAGGCATTGTGATACGCGTATCCCCGATATAGTCAGGGGTTAATGGTAGTCGTCCCCGTCCCCCCAATATATGCCCAGAACCATGGACTCGGTATTTGTGGTTCGGAATGTCTCCAACCAGCCATAATGTTGTGAGAGTGAAATTATGTCTAAGTCCAGCTTTGGTACATTAGAAGCAACTCTGAAACTTAACCTAAGCGTTTTTCGAAGCTACTTTTTGGCTAACTTCTTATAGGAAGGTCTAGGAGCTCTGAAAATGAACGTGCGCGTCTTTCAGTCTTCTCGAGGGACTTAGAAGAATTTTGTCATATTTTTTATTAAAATGGTGTATAAGGGTATATATATAAATATATTTTATGCACTGTATATGAGCTGGCGATTTCTAAGTCTGTGGTTCCGAGAGGGGGTAACCAGGCTCACTAATAAAGGTCAAGCCACTTGGCTGCCAGAATGCCCTGCTTCAGCACAGACCAGAAAGGCATTGTGATAAGCGTATCCCCGGTATAGTCAGGGGTTAATGGGAGTCGTCCCCGTCCCCCCAGTATACGCCCAGAACCATGGACCCAGTACTTGTGGTTCGGACTGTCTCCAACCAGCCATAATGTTGTGAGAGTGAAATTATGTCTAAGTCCAGCTTTGGTACATTAGAAGCAACTCTGAAACTTAACCTAAGCGTTTTTCGAAGCTACTTTTTGGCTAACTTCTTATAGGAAGGTCTAGGAGCTCTGAAATTGAACGTGCGCGTCTTTCACTCTTCCTGAGGGACTTAGAAGAATTTTGTGATATTTTTTATTAAAATGGTGTATAAGGGTATATATATATAAATATATTTTATGCACTGTATATGAGCTTGCGATTTCTAAGTCTGTAGTTCCGAGAGGGGGTAACCAGGCACACTAATAAATGTCAAGCCACTTGGCTGCCAGAATGCCCTGCTTCAGCACAGACCAGAAAGGCATTGTGATAAGCGTATCCCCGGTATAGTCAGGGGTTAATGGGAGTCGTCCCCGTCCCCCCAGCATACGCCCAGAACCATGGACCCGGTACTTGTGGTTCGGACTGTCTCCAACCAGCCATAATGTTGTGAGAGTGAAATTATGTCTAAGTCCAGCTTCGGTACATTAGAAGCAACTCTGAAACTTAACCTAAGCGTTTTTCGAAGCTACTTTTTGGCTAACTTCTTATAGGAAGGTCTAGGAGTTCTGAAAATGAACGTGCGCGTCTTTCACTCTTCTCGAAGGACTTAGAAGAATTTTGTGATATTTTTTATTAAAATGGTGTATAAGGGTATATATATAAATATATTTTATGCACTGTATATGAGCTGGCGATTTCTAAGTCTGTGGTTCCAATAGGGGGTAACCAGGCTCACTAATAAAGGTCAAGCCACTTGGCTGCCAGAATGCCCTGCTTCAGCACAGACTAGTAAGGCATTGTGATACGCGTATCCCCGATATAGTCAGGGGTTAATGGTAGTCGTCCACGTCCCCCCAATATATGCCCAGAACCATGGACCCGGTATTTGTGGTTCGGACTGTCTCCAACCAGCCATAATGTTGTGAGAGTGAAATTATGTCTAAGTCCAGCTTTGGTACATTAGAAGCAACTCTGAAACTTAACCTAAGCGTTTTTCGAAGCTACTTTTTGGCTAACTTCTTATAGGAAGGTCTAGGAGCTCTGAAAATGAACGTGCGCGTCTTTCACTCTTCCCGAGGGACTTAGAAGAATTTTGTGATATTTTTTATTAAAATGGTGTATAAGGGTATATATATAAATATATTTTATGCACTGTATATGAGCTGGCGATTTCTAAGTCTGTGGTTCCGAGAGGGGGTAACCAGGCTCACTAATAAAGGTCAAGCCACTTGACTGCCAGAATGCCCTGCTTCAGCACAGACCAGAAAGGCATTGTGATAAGCGTATCCCCGGTATAGTCAGGGGTTAATGGGAGTCGTCCCCGTCCCCCCAGTATACGCCCAGAACCATGGACCCGGTACTTGTTGTTCGGACTGTCTCCAACCAGCCATAATGTTGTGAGAGTGAAATTATGTCTAAGTCCAGCTTTGGTACATTAGAAGCAACTCTGAAACTTAACCTAAGCGTTTTTCGAAGCTACTTTTTGGCTAACTTCTTATAGGAAGGTCTAGGAGCTCTGAAAATGAACGTGCGCGTCTTTCACTCTTCCCGAGGGACTTTGAAGAATTTTGTGATATTTTTTATTAAAATGGTGTATAAGGGTATATATATAAATATATTTTATGCACTGTATATGAGCTGGCGATTTCTAAGTCTGTGGTTCCAATAGGGGGTAACCAGGCTCACTAATAAAGGTCAAGCCACTTGGCTGCCAGAATGCCCTGCTTCAGCACAGACCAGTAAGGCATTGTGATACGCGTATCCCCGATATAGTCAGGGGTTAATGGGAGTCGTCCCCGTCCCCCCAGTATACGCCCAGAACCATGGACCCGGTACTTTGGGTTCGGACTGTCTCCAACCAGCCATAATGTTGTGAGAGTGAAATTATGTCTAAGTCCAGCTTCGGTACATTAGAAGCAACTCTGAAACTTAACCTAAGCGTTTTTCGAAGCTACTTTTTGGCTAACTTCTTATAGGAAGGTCTAGGAGCTCTGAAAATGAACGTGCGCGTCTTTCAGTCTTCTCGAGGGACTTAGAAGAATTTTGTCATATTTTTTATTAAAATGGTGTATAAGGGTATATATATAAATATATTTTATGCACTGTATATGAGCTGGCGATTTCTAAGTCTGTGGTTCCGAGAGGGGGTAACCAGGCTCACTAATAAAGGTCAAGCCACTTGGCTGCCAGAATGCCCTGCTTCAGCACAGACCAGAAAGGCATTGTGATAAGCGTATCCCCGGTATAGTCAGGGGTTAATGGTAGTCGTCCACGTCCCCCCAATATATGCCCAGAACCATGGACCCGGTATTTGTGGTTCGGACTGTCTCCAACCAGCCATAATGTTGTGAGAGTGAAATTATGTCTAAGTCCAGCTTTGGTACATTAGAAGCAACTCTGAAACTTAACCTAAGCGTTTTTCGAAGCTACTTTTTGGCTAACTTCTTATAGGAAGGTCTAGGAGCTCTGAAAATGAACGTGCGCGTCTTTCACTCTTCCCGAGGGACTTAGAAGAATTTTGTGATATTTTTTATTAAAATGGTGTATAAGGGTATATATATAAATATATTTTATGCACTGTATATGAGCTGGCGATTTCTAAGTCTGTGGTTCCGAGAGGGGGTAACCAGGCTCACTAATAAAGGTCAAGCCACTTGACTGCCAGAATGCCCTGCTTCAGCACAGACCAGAAAGGCATTGTGATAAGCGTATCCCCGGTATAGTCAGGGGTTAATGGGAGTCGTCCCCGTCCCCCCAGTATACGCCCAGAACCATGGACCCGGTACTTGTGGTTCGGACTGTCTCCAACCAGCCATAATGTTGTGAGAGTGAAATTATGTCTAAGTCCAGCTTTGGTACATTAGAAGCAACTCTGAAACTTAACCTAAGCGTTTTTCGAAGCTACTTTTTGGCTAACTTCTTATAGGAAGGTCTAGGAGCTCTGAAAATGAACGTGCGCGTCTTTCACTCTTCCCGAGGGACTTTGAAGAATTTTGTGATATTTTTTATTAAAATGGTGTATAAGGGTATATATATAAATATATTTTATGCACTGTATATGAGCTGGCGATTTCTAAGTCTGTGGTTCCAATAGGGGGTAACCAGGCTCACTAATAAAGGTCAAGCCACTTGGCTGCCAGAATGCCCTGCTTCAGCACAGACCAGTAAGGCATTGTGATACGCGTATCCCCGATATAGTCAGGGGTTAATGGGAGTCGTCCCCGTCCCCCCAGTATACGCCCAGAACCATGGACCCGGTATTTGTGGTTCGGAATGTCTCCAACCAGCCATAATGTTGTGAGAGTGAAATTATGTCTAAGTCCAGCTTCGGTACATTAGAAGCAACTCTGAAACTTAACCTAAGCGTTTTTCGAAGCTACTTTTTGGCTAACTTCTTATAGGAAGGTCTAGGAGCTCTGAAAATGAACGTGCGCGTCTTTCAGTCTTCTCGAGGGACTTAGAAGAATTTTGTCATATTTTTTATTAAAATGGTGTATAAGGGTATATATATAAATATATTTTATGCACTGTATATGAGCTGGCGATTTCTAAGTCTGTGGTTCCGAGAGGGGGTAACCAGGCTCACTAATAAAGGTCAAGCCACTTGGCTGCCAGAATGCCCTGCTTCAGCACAGACCAGAAAGGCATTGTGATAAGCGTATCCCCGGTATAGTCAGGGGTTAATGGGAGTCGTCCCCGTCCCCCCAGTATACGCCCAGAACCATGGACCCGGTACTTGTGGTTCGGACTGTCTCCAACCAGCCATAATGTTGTGAGAGTGAAATTATGTCTAAGTCCAGCTTTGGTACATTAGAAGCAACTCTGAAACTTAACCTAAGCGTTTTTCGAAGCTACTTTTTGGCTAACTTCTTATAGGAAGGTCTAGGAGCTCTGAAAATGAACGTGCGCGTCTTTCACTCTTCCCGAGGGACTTAGAAGAATTTTGTGATATTTTTTATTAAAATGGTGTATAAGGGTATATATATAAATATATTTTATGCATTGTATATGAGCTGGCGATTTCTAAGTCTGTAGTTCCGAGAGGGGGTAACCAGGCTCACTAAAAAAAAGTCAAGCCACTTGGCTGCCAGAATGCCCTGCTTCAGCACAGACCAGAAAGGCATTGTGATAAGCGTATCCCCGGTATAGTCAGGGGTTAATGGGAGTCGTCCCCGTCCCCCCAGTATACGCCCAGAACCATGGACCCGGTACTTGTGGTTCGGACTGTCTCCAACCAGCCATAATGTTGTGAGAGTGAAATTATGTCTAAGTCCAGCTTTGGTACATTAGAAGCAACTCTGAAACTTAACCTAAGCGTTTTTCGAAGCTACTTTTTGGCTAACTTCTTATAGGAAGGTCTAGGAGTTCTGAAAATGAACGTGCGCGTCTTTCACTCTTCCCGAGGGACTTTGAAGAATTTTGTGATATTTTTTATTAAAATGGTGTATAAGGGTATATATATAAATATATTTTATGCACTGTATATGAGCTGGCGATTTCTAAGTCTGTAGTTCCGAGAGGGGGTAACCAGGCTCACTAAAAAAAGTCAAGCCACTTGGCTGCCAGAATGCCCTGCTTCAGCACAGACCAGAAAGGCATTGTGATAAGCGTATCCCCGGTATAGTCAGGGGTTAATGGGAGTCGTCCCCGTCCCCCCAGTATACGCCCAGAACCATGGACCCGGTACTTGTGGTTCGGACTGTCTCCAACCAGCCATAATGTTGTGAGAGTGAAATTATGTCTAAGTCCAGCTTTGGTACATTAGAAGCAACTCTGAAACTTAACCTAAGCGTTTTTCGAAGCTACTTTTTGGCTAACTTCTTATAGGAAGGTCTAGGAGCTCTGAAAATGAACGTGCGCGTCTTTCACTCTTCCCGAGGGACTTAGAAGAATTTTGTGATATTTTTTATTAAAATGGTGTATAAGGGTATATATATAAATATATTTTATGCATTGTATATGAGCTGGCGATTTCTAAGTCTGTAGTTCCGAGAGGGGGTAACCAGGCTCACTAAAAAAAAGTCAAGCCACTTGGCTGCCAGAATGCCCTGCTTCAGCACAGACCAGAAAGGCATTGTGATAAGCGTATCCCCGGTATAGTCAGGGGTTAATGGGAGTCGTCCCCGTCCCCCCAGTATACGCCCAGAACCATGGACCCGGTACTTGTGGTTCGGACTGTCTCCAACCAGCCATAATGTTGTGAGAGTGAAATTATGTCTAAGTCCAGCTTTGGTACATTAGAAGCAACTCTGAAACTTAACCTAAGCGTTTTTCGAAGCTACTTTTTGGCTAACTTCTTATAGGAAGGTCTAGGAGCTCTGAAAATGAACGTGCGCGTCTTTCACTCTTCCCGAGGGACTTTGAAGAATTTTGTGATATTTTTTATTAAAATGGTGTATAAGGGTATATATATAAATATATTTTATGCACTGTATATGAGCTGGCGATTTCTAAGTCTGTGGTTCCAATAGGGGGTAACCAGGCTCACTAATAAAGGTCAAGCCACTTGGCTGCCAGAATGCCCTGCTTCAGCACAGACCAGTAAGGCATTGTGATACGCGTATCCCCGATATAGTCAGGGGTTAATGGGAGTCGTCCCCGTCCCCCCAGTATACGCCCAGAACCATGGACCCGGTACTTTGGGTTCGGACTGTCTCCAACCAGCCATAATGTTGTGAGAGTGAAATTATGTCTAAGTCCAGCTTCGGTACATTAGAAGCAACTCTGAAACTTAACCTAAGCGTTTTTCGAAGCTACTTTTTGGCTAACTTCTTATAGGAAGGTCTAGGAGTTCTGAAAATGAACGTGCGCGTCTTTCACTCTTCCCGAGGGACTTTGAAGAATTTTGTGATATTTTTTATTAAAATGGTGTATAAGGGTATATATATAAATATATTTTATGCACTGTATATGAGCTGGCGATTTCTAAGTTTGTGGTTCCAATAGGGGGTAACCAGGCTCACTAATAAAGGTCAAGCCACTTGGCTGCCAGAATGCCCTGCTTCAGCACAGACCAGTAAGGCATTGTGATACGCGTATCCCCGATATAGTCAGGGGTTAATGGTAGTCGTCCCCGTCCCCCCAATATATGCCCAGAACCATGGACCCGGTATTTGTGGTTCGGAATGTCTCCAACCAGCCATAATGTTGTGAGAGTGAAATTATGTCTAAGTCCAGCTTTGGTACATTAGAAGCAACTCTGAAACTTAACCTAAGCGTTTTTCGAAGCTACTTTTTGGCTAACTTCTTATAGGAAGGTCTAGGAGCTCTGAAAATGAACGTGCGCGTCTTTCAGTCTTCTCGAGGGACTTAGAAGAATTTTGTCATATTTTTTATTAAAATGGTGTATAAGGGTATATATATAAATATATTTTATGCACTGTATATGAGCTGGCGATTTCTAAGTCTGTGGTTCCGAGAGGGGGTAACCAGGCTCACTAATAAAGGTCAAGCCACTTGGCTGCCAGAATGCCCTGCTTCAGCACAGACCAGAAAGGCATTGTGATAAGCGTATCCCCGGTATAGTCAGGGGTTAATGGGAGTCGTCCCCGTCCCCCCAGTATACGCCCAGAACCATGGACCCGGTACTTGTGGTTCGGACTGTCTCCAACCAGCCATAATGTTGTGAGAGTGAAATTATGTCTAAGTCCAGCTTTGGTACATTAGAAGCAACTCTGAAACTTAACCTAAGCGTTTTTCGAAGCTACTTTTTGGCTAACTTCTTATAGGAAGGTCTAGGAGCTCTGAAAATGAACGTGCGCGTCTTTCACTCTTCCCGAGGGACTTAGAAGAATTTTGTGATATTTTTTATTAAAATGGTGTATAAGGGTATATATATAAATATATTTTATGCATTGTATATGAGCTGGCGATTTCTAAGTCTGTAGTTCCGAGAGGGGGTAACCAGGCTCACTAAAAAAAAGTCAAGCCACTTGGCTGCCAGAATGCCCTGCTTCAGCACAGACCAGAAAGGCATTGTGATAAGCGTATCCCCGGTATAGTCAGGGGTTAATGGGAGTCGTCCCCGTCCCCCCAGTATACGCCCAGAACCATGGACCCGGTACTTGTGGTTCGGACTGTCTCCAACCAGCCATAATGTTGTGAGAGTGAAATTATGTCTAAGTCCAGCTTTGGTACATTAGAAGCAACTCTGAAACTTAACCTAAGCGTTTTTCGAAGCTACTTTTTGGCTAACTTCTTATAGGAAGGTCTAGGAGCTCTGAAAATGAACGTGCGCGTCTTTCACTCTTCCCGAGGGACTTTGAAGAATTTTGTGATATTTTTTATTAAAATGGTGTATAAGGGTATATATATAAATATATTTTATGCACTGTATATGAGCTGGCGATTTCTAAGTCTGTGGTTCCAATAGGGGGTAACCAGGCTCACTAATAAAGGTCAAGCCACTTGGCTGCCAGAATGCCCTGCTTCAGCACAGACCAGAAAGGCATTGTGATAAGCGTATCCCCGGTATAGTCAGGGGTTAATGGGAGTCGTCCCCGTCCCCCCAGTATACGCCCAGAACCATGGACCCGGTACTTGTGGTTCGGACTGTCTCCAACCAGCCATAATGTTGTGAGAGTGAAATTATGTCTAAGTCCAGCTTTGGTACATTAGAAGCAACTCTGAAACTTAACCTAAGCGTTTTTCGAAGCTACTTTTTGGCTAACTTCTTATAGGAAGGTCTAGGAGCTCTGAAAATGAACGTGCGCGTCTTTCACTCTTCCCGAGGGACTTAGAAGAATTTTGTGATATTTTTTATTAAAATGGTGTATAAGGGTATATATATAAATATATTTTATGCACTGTATATGAGCTGGCGATTTCTAAGTCTGTGGTTCCGAGAGGGGGTAACCAGGCTCGCTAATAAAGGTCAAGCCACTTGACTGCCAGAATGCCCTGCTTCAGCACAGACCAGAAAGGCATTGTGATAAGCGTATCCCCGGTATAGTCAGGGGTTAATGGGAGTCGTCCCCGTCCCCCCAGTATACGCCCAGAACCATGGACCCGGTACTTGTGGTTCGGACTGTCTCCAACCAGCCATAATGTTGTGAGAGTGAAATTATGTCTAAGTCCAGCTTTGGTACATTAGAAGCAACTCTGAAACTTAACCTAAGCGTTTTTCGAAGCTACTTTTTGGCTAACTTCTTATAGGAAGGTCTAGGAGCTCTGAAATTGAACGTGCGCGTCTTTCACTCTTCCCGAGGGACTTAGAAGAATTTTGTGATATTTTTTATTAAAATGGTGTATAAGGGTATATATATATAAATATATTTTATGCACTGTATATGAGCTGGCGATTTCTAAGTCTGTAGTTCCGAGAGGGGGTAACCAGGCACACTAATAAAGGTCAAGCCACTTTGCTGCCAGAATGCCCTGCTTCAGCACAGACCAGAAAGGCATTGTGATAAGCGTATCCCCGGTATAGTCAGGGGTTAATGGGAGTCCCCCCCGTCCCCCCAGCATACGCCCAGAACCATGGACCCGGTACTTGTGGTTCGGACTGTCTCCAACCAGCCATAATGTTGTGAGAGTGAAATTATGTCTAAGTCCAGCTTCGGTACATTAGAAGCAACTCTGAAACTTAACCTAAGCGTTTTTCGAAGCTACTTTTTGGCTAACTTCTTATAGGAAGGTCTAGGAGCTCTGAAAATGAACGTGCGCGTCTTTCACTCTTCCCGAGGGACTTAGAAGAATTTTGTGATATGTTTTATTAAAATGGTGTATAAGGGTATATATATAAATATATTTTATGCACTGTATATGAGCTGGCGATTTCTAAGTCTGTAGTTCCGAGAGGGGGTAACCAGGCTCACTAAAAAAAAGTCAAGCCACTTGGCTGCCAGAATGCCCTGCTTCAGCACAGACCAGAAAGGCATTGTGATAAGCGTATCCCCGGTATAGTCAGGGGTTAATGGGAGTCCCCCCCGTCCCCCCAGCATACGCCCAGAACCATGGACCCGGTACTTGTGGTTCGGACTGTCTCCAACCAGCCATAATGTTGTGAGAGTGAAATTATGTCTAAGTCCAGCTTCGGTACATTAGAAGCAACTCTGAAACTTAACCTAAGCGTTTTTCGAAGCTACTTTTTGGCTAACTTCTTATAGGAAGGTCTAGGAGTTCTGAAAATAAACGTGCGCGTCTTTCACTCTTCTCGAGGGACTTAGAAGAATTTTGTGATATTTTTTATTAAAATGGTGTATATTGGTATATATATACTGTAAATATATTTTATGCACTGTATATGAGCTGGCGATTTCTAAGTCTGTGGTTCCGAGAGGGGGTTACCAGGATCACTAATAAAGGTCAAGCCACTTGGCTGCCAGAATGCCCTGCTTCAGCACAGACCAGAAAGGCATTGTGATAAGCGTATCTCCGGTATAGTCAGGGGTTAATGGGAGTCGTCCCCGTCCCCCCAGTATACGCCAAGAACCATGGACCCGGTACTTGTGGTTCGGACTGTCTCCAACCAGCCATAATGTTGTGAGAGTGAAATTATGTCTAAGTCCAGCTTTGGTACATTAGAAGCAACTCTGAAACTTAACCTAAGCGTTTTTCGAAGCTACTTTTTGGCTAACTTCTTATAGGATGGCCTAGGAGCTCTAAAAATGAACGTGCGCGTCTTTCACTCTTCCCGAGGGACTTTGAAGAATTTTGTGATATTTTTTATTAAAATGGTGTATAAGGGTATATATATAAATATATTTTATGCACTGTATATGAGCTGGCGATTTCTAAGTCTGTGGTTCCAATAGGGGGTAACCAGGCACACTAATAAAGGTCAAGCCACTTGGCTGCCAGAATGCCCTGCTTCTGCACAGACCAGTAAGGCATTGTGATACGCGTATCCCCGATATAGTCAGGGGTTAATGGTAGTCGTCCCCCCCCCCCCAATATATGCCCAGAACCATGGACCCGGTATTTGTGGTTCGGACTGTCTCCAACCAGCCATAATGTTGTGAGAGTGAAATTATGTCTAAGTCCAGCTTTGGTACATTAGAAGCAACTCTGAAACTTAACCTAAGCGTTTTTCGAAGCTACTTTTTGGCTAACTTCTTATAGGAAGGTCTAGGAGCTCTGAAAATGAACGTGCGCGTCTTTCACTCTTCCCGAGGGACTTAGAAGAATTTTGTGATATTTTTTATTAAAATGGTGTATAAGGGTATATATATAAATATATTTTATGCACTGTATATGAGCTGGCGATTTCTAAGTCTGTGGTTCCGAGAGGGGGTAACCAGGCTCACTAATAAAGGTCAAGCCACTTGGCTGCCAGAATGCCCTGCTTCAGCACAGACCAGAAAGGCATTGTGATAAGCGTATCCCCGGTATAGTCAGGGGTTAATGGGAGTCGTCCCCGTCCCCCCAGTATACGCCCAGAACCATGGACCCGGTACTTGTGGTTCGGACTGTCTCCAACCAGCCATAATGTTGTGAGAGTGAAATTATGTCTAAGTCCAGCTTTGGTACATTAGAAGCAACTCTGAAACTTAACCTAAGCGTTTTTCGAAGCTACTTTTTGGCTAACTTCTTATAGGAAGGTCTAGGAGCTCTGAAAATGAACGTGCGCGTCTTTCACTCTTCCCGAGGGACTTAGAAGAATTTTGTGATATTTTTTATTAAAATGGTGTATAAGGGTATATATATAAATATATTTTATGCACTGTATATGAGCTGGCGATTTCTAAGTCTGTAGTTCCGAGAGGGGGTAACCAGGCTCACTAAAAAAAAGTCAAGCCACTTGGCTTCCAGAATGCCCTGCTTCAGCACAGACCAGAAAGGCATTGTGATAAGCGTATCCCCGGTATAGTCAGGGGTTAATGGGAGTCGTCCCCGTCCCCCCAGTATACGCCCAGAACCATGGACCCGGTACTTGTGGTTCGGACTGTCTCCAACCAGCCATAATGTTGTGAGAGTGAAATTATGTCTAAGTCCAGCTTCGGTACATTAGAAGCAACTCTGAAACTTAACCTAAGCGTTTTTCGAAGCTACTTTTTGGCTAACTTCTTATAGGATGGTCTAGGAGCTCTAAAAATGAACGTGCGCGTCTTTCACTCTTCCCGAGGGACTTTGAAGAATTTTGTGATATTTTTTATTAAAATGGTGTATAAGGGTATATATATAAATATATTTTATGCACTGTATATGAGCTGGCGATTTCTAAGTCTGTGGTTCCAATAGGGGGTAACCAGGCTTCCTAATAAAGGTCAAGCCACTTGGCTGCCAGAATGCCCTGCTTCAGCACAGACCAGTAAGGCATTGTGATACGCGTATCCCCGATATAGTCAGGGGTTAATGGTAGTCGTCCACGTCCCCCCAATATATGCCCAGAACCATGGACCCGGTACTTGTGGTTCGGACTGTCTCCAACCAGCCATAATGTTGTGAGAGTGAAATTATGTCTAAGTCCAGCTTTGGTACATTAGAAGCAACTCTGAAACTTAACCTAAGCGTTTTTCGAAGCTACTTTTTGGCAAACTTCTTATACAGTAGGAAGGTCTAGGAGCTCTGAAATTGAACGTGCGCGTCTTTCACTCTTCCCGAGGGACTTAGAAGAATTTTGTGATATTTTTTATTAAAATGGTGTATAAGGGTATATATATATAAATATATTTTATGCACTGTATATGAGCTGGCGATTTCTAAGTCTGCAGTTCCGAGAGGGGGTAACCAGGCACACTAATAAAGGTCAAGCCACTTGGCTGCCAGAATGCCCTGCTTCAGCACAGACCAGAAAGGCATTGTGATAAGCGTATCCCCGGTATAGTCAGGGGTTAATGGGAGTCCCCCCCGTCCCCCCAGCATACGCCCAGAACCATGGACCCGGTACTTGTGGTTCGGACTGTCTCCAACCAGCCATAATGTTGTGAGAGTGAAATTATGTCTAAGTCCAGCTTCGGTACATTAGAAGCAACTCTGAAACTTAACCTAAGCGTTTTTCGAAGCTACTTTTTGGCTAACTTCTTATAGGAAGGTCTAGGAGCTCTGAAAATGAACGTGCGCGTCTTTCACTCTTCCCGAGGGACTTAGAAGAATTTTGTGATATTTTTTATTAAAATGGTGTATAAGGGTATATATATAAATATATTTTATGCACTGTATATGAGCTGGCGATTTCTAAGTCTGTAGTTCCGAGAGGGGGTAACCAGGCTCACTAAAAAAAAGTCAAGCCACTTGGCTGCCAGAATGCCCTGCTTCAGCACAGACCTGAAAGGCATTGTGATAAGCGTATCCCCGGTATAGTCAGGGGTTAATGGTAGTCGTCCACGTCCCCCCAATATATGCCCAGAACCATGGACCCGGTATTTGTGGTTCGGACTGTCTCCAACCAGCCATAATGTTGTGAGAGTGAAATTATGTCTAAGTCCAGCTTTGGTACATTAGAAGCAACTCTGAAACTTAACCTAAGCGTTTTTCGAAGCTACTTTTTGGCTAACTTCTTATAGGAAGGTCTAGGAGCTCTGAAAATGAACGTGCGCGTCTTTCACTCTTCCCAAGGGACTTAGAAGAATTGTGTGATATTTTTTATTAAAATGGAGTATAAGGGATTATATATAAATATATTTTATGCACTGTATATGAGCTGGCGATTTCTAAGTCTGTGGTTCCGAGAGGGGGTAACCAGGCTCACTAATAAAGGTCAAGCCACTTTGCTGCCAGAATGCCCTGCTTCAGCACAGACCAGAAAGGCATTGTGATAAGCGTATCCCCGGTATAGTCAGGGGTTAATGGGAGTCCCCCCCGTCCCCCCAGCATACGCCCAGAACCATGGACCCGGTACTTGTGGTTCGGACTGTCTCCAACCAGCCATAATGTTGTGAGAGTGAAATTATGTCTAAGTCCAGCCTCGGTACATTAGAAGCAACTCTGAAACTTAACCTAAGCGTTTTTCGAAGCTACTTTTTGGCTAACTTCTTATAGGAAGGTCTAGGAGTTCTGAAAATGAACGTGCGCGTCTTTCACTCTTCTCGAGGGACTTAGAAGAATTTTGTGATATTTTTTATTAAAATGGTGTATATTGGTATATATATAAATATATTTTATGCACTGTATATGAGCTGGCGATTTCTAAGTCTGTGGTTCCGAGAGGGGGTTACCAGGATCACTAATAAAGGTCAAGCCACTTGGCTGCCAGAATGCCCTGCTTCAGCACAGACCAGAAAGGCATTGTGATAAGCGTATCTCCGGTATAGTCAGGGGTTAATGGGAGTCGTCCCCGTCCCCCCAGTATACGCCAAGAATCATGGACCCGGTACTTGTGGTTCGGACTGTCTCCAACCAGCCATAATGTTGTGAGAGTGAAATTATGTCTAAGTCCAGCTTTGGTACATTAGAAGCAACTCTGAAACTTAACCTAAGCGTTTTTCGAAGCTACTTTTTGGCTAACTTCTTATAGGATGGCCTAGGAGCTCTAAAAATGAACGTGCGCGTCTTTCACTCTTCCCGAGGGACTTTGAAGAATTTTGTGATATTTTTTATTAAAATGGTGTATAAGGGTATATATATAAATATATTTTATGCACTGTATATGAGCTGGCGATTTCTAAGTCTGTGGTTCCGAGAGGGGGTAACCAGGCTCACTAATAAAGGTCAAGCCACTTGGCTGCCAGAATGCCCTGCTTCAGCACAGACCAGAAAGGCATTGTGATAAGCGTATCCCCGGTATAGTCAGGGGTTAATGGGAGTCGTCCCCGTCCCCCCAGTATACGCCCAGAACCATGGACCCGGTACTTGTGGTTCGGACTGTCTCCACCCAGCCATAATGTTGTGAGAGTGAAATTATGTCTAAGTCCAGCTTCGGTACATTAGAAGCAACTCTGAAACTTAACCTAAGCGTTTTTCGAAGCTACTTTTTGGCTAACTTCTTATAGGATGGTCTAGGAGCTCTAAAAATGAACGTGCGTGTCTTTCACTCTTCCCGAGGGACTTTGAAGAATTTTGTGATATTTTTTATTAAAATGGTGTATAAGGGTATATATATAAATATATTTTATGCACTGTATATGAGCTGGCGATTTCTAAGTCTGTGGTTCCAATAGGGGGTAACCAGGCTCACTAATAAAGGTCAAGCCACTTGGCTGCCAGAATGCCCTGCTTCAGCACAGACCAGTAAGGCATTGTGATATGCGTATCCCCGATATAGTCAGGTGTTAATGGTAGTCGTCCACGTCCCCCCAATATATGCCCAGAACCATGGACCCGGTATTTGTGGTACGGACTGTCTCCAACCAGCCATAATGTTGTGAGAGTGAAATTATGTCTAAGTCCAGCTTTGGTGCATTAGAAGCAACTCTGAAACTTAACCTAAGCGTTTTTCGAAGCTACTTTTTGGCTAACTTCTTATAGGAAGGTCTAGGAGCTCTGAAAATGAACGTGCGCGTCTTTCACTCTTCCCGAGGGACTTAGAAGAATTGTGTGATATTTTTTTATTAAAATGGTGTATAAGGGTATATATATAAATATATTTTATGCACTGTATATGAGCTGGCGATTTCTAAGTCTGTGGTTCCGAGAGGGGGTAACCAGGCTCACTAATAAAGGTCAAGCCACTTGGCTGCCAGAATGCCCTGCTTCAGCACAGACCAGAAAGGCATTGTGATAAGCGTATCCCCGGTATAGTCAGGGGTTAATGGGAGTCGTCCCCGTCCCCCCAGTATACGCCCAGAACCATGGACCCGGTACTTGTGGTTCGGACTGTCTCCAACCAGCCATAATGTTGTGAGAGTGAAATTATGTCTAAGTCCAGCTTTGGTACATTAGAAGCAACTCTGAAACTTAACCTAAGCGTTTTTCGAAGCTACTTTTTGGCTAACTTCTTATAGGAAGGTCTAGGAGCTCTGAAAATGAACGTGCGCGTCTTTCACTCTTCCCGAGGGACTTAGAAGAATTTTGTGATATTTTTTATTAAAATGGTGTATAAGGGTATATATATAAATATATTTTATGCACTGTATATGAGCTGGCGATTTCTAAGTCTGTAGTTCCGAGAGGGGGTAACCAGGCTCACTAAAAAAAAGTCAAGCCACTTGGCTGCCAGAATGCCCTGCTTCAGCACAGACCAGAAAGGCATTGTGATAAGCGTATCCCCGGTATAGTCAGGGGTTAATGGGAGTCGTCCCCGTCCCCCCAGTATACGCCCAGAACCATGGACCCGGTACTTGTGGTTCGGACTGTCTCCAACCAGCCATAATGTTGTGAGAGTGAAATTATGTCTAAGTCCAGCTTCGGTACATTAGAAGCAACTCTGAAACTTAACCTAAGCGTTTTTCGAAGCTACTTTTTGGCTAACTTCTTATAGGATGGTCTAGGAGCTCTAAAAATGAACGTGCGCGTCTTTCACTCTTCCCGAGGGACTTTGAAGAATTTTGTGATATTTTTTATTAAAATGGTGTATAAGGGTATATACTGTATATAAATATATTTTATGCACTGTATATGAGCTGGCGATTTCTAAGTCTGTGGTTCCAATAGGGGGTAACCAGGCTCATTAATAAAGGTCAAGCCACTTGGCTGCCAGAATGCCCTGCTTCAGCACAGACCAGTAAGGCATTGTGATACGCGTATCCCCGATATAGTCAGGGGTTAATGGTAGTCGTCCACGTCCCCCCAATATATGCCCAGAACCATGGACCCGGTATTTGTGGTTCGGACTGTCTCCAACCAGCCATAATGTTGTGAGAGTGAAATTATGTCTAAGTCCAGCTTTGGTACATTAGAAGCAACTCTGAAACTTAACCTAAGCGTTTTTCGAAGCTACTTTTTGGCTAACTTCTTATACAGTAGGAAGGTCTAGGAGCTCTGAAAATGAACGTGCGCGTCTTTCACTCTTCCCGAGGGACTTAGAAGAATTGTGTGATATTTTTTTATTAAAATGGTGTATAAGGGTATATATATAAATATATTTTATGCACTGTATATGAGCTGGCGATTTCTAAGTCTGTGGTTCCGAGAGGGGGTAACCAGGCTCACTAATAAAGGTCAAGCCACTTGGCTGCCAGAATGCCCTGCTTCAGCACAGACCAGAAAGGCATTGTGATAAGCGTATCCCCGGTATAGTCAGGGGTTAATGGGAGTCGTCCCCGTCCCCCCAGTATACGCCCAGAACCATGGACCCGGTACTTGTGGTTCGGACTGTCTCCAACCAGCCATAATGTTGTGAGAGTGAAATTATGTCTAAGTCCAGCTTTGGTACATTAGAAGCAACTCTGAAACTTAACCTAAGCGTTTTTCGAAGCTACTTTTTGGCTAACTTCTTATAGGAAGGTCTAGGAGCTCTGAAATTGAACGTGCGCGTCTTTCACTCTTCCCGAGGGACTTAGAAGAATTTTGTGATATTTTTTATTAAAATGGTGTATAAGGGTATATATATAAATATATTTTATGCACTGTATATGAGCTGGCGATTTCTAAGTCTGTGGTTCCGAGAGGGGGTAACCAGGCTCACTAATAAAGGTCAAGCCACTTGGCTGCCAGAATGCCCTGCTTCAGCACAGACCAGAAAGGCATTGTGATAAGCGTATCCCCGGTATAGTCAGGGGTTAATGGGAGTCGTCCCCGTCCCCCCAGTATACGCCCAGAACCATGGACCCGGTACTTGTGGTTCGGACTGTCTCCAACCAGCCATAATGTTGTGAGAGTGAAATTATGTCTAAGTCCAGCTTTGGTACATTAGAAGCAACTCTGAAACTTAACCTAAGCGTTTTTCGAAGCTACTTTTTGGCTAACTTCTTATAGGAAGGTCTAGGAGTTCTGAAAATGAACGTGCGCGTTTTTCACTCTTCTCGAGGGACTTAGAAGAATTTTGTGATATTTTTTATTAAAATGGTGTATATTGGTATATATATAAATATATTTTATGCACTGTATATGAGCTGGCGATTTCTAAGTCTGTGGTTCCGAGAGGGGGTTACCAGGATCACTAATAAAGGTCAAGCCACTTGGCTGCCAGAATGCCCTGCTTCAGCACAGACCAGAAAGGCATTGTGATAAGCGTATCTCCGGTATAGTCAGGGGTTAATGGGAGTCGTCCCCGTCCCCCCAGTATACGCCAAGAACCATGGACCCGGTAATTGTGGTTCAGACTGTCTCCAACCAGCCATAATGTTGTGAGAGTGAAATTATGTCTAAGTCCAGCTTTGGTACATTAGAAGCAACTCTGAAACTTAACCTAAGCGTTTTTCGAAGCTACTTTTTGGCTAACTTCTTATAGGATGGTCTAGGAGCTCTAAAAATGAACGTGCGCGTCTTTCACTCTTCCCGAGGGACTTTGAAGAATTTTGTGATATTTTTTATTAAAATGGTGTATAAGGGTATATATATAAATATATTTTATGCACTGTATATGAGCTGGCGATTTCTAAGTCTGTGGTTCCAATAGGGGGTAACCAGGCTCACTAATAAAGGTCAAGCCACTTGGCTGCCAGAATGCCCTGCTTCAGCACAGACCAGTAAGGCATTGTGATACGCGTATCCCCGATATAGTCAGGGGTTAAAGGTAGTCGTCCACGTCCCCCCAATATATGCCCAGAACCATGGACCCGGTATTTGTGGTTCGGACTGTCTCCAACCAGCCATAATGTTGTGAGAGTGAAATTATGTCTAAGTCCAGCTTTGGTACATTAGAAGCAACTCTGAAACTTAACCTAAGCGTTTTTCGAAGCTACTTTTTGGCTAACTTCTTATAGGAAGGTCTAGGAGCTCTGAAAATGAACGTGCGCGTCTTTCACTCTTCCCGAGGGACTTAGAAGAATTTTGTGATATTTTTTATTAAAATGGTGTATAAGGGTATATATATATAAATATATTTTATGCACTGTATATGAGCTGGCGATTTCTAAGTCTGTAGTTCCGAGAGGGGGTAACCAGGCACACTAATAAAGGTCAAGCCACTTTGCTGCCAGAATGCCCTGCTTCAGCACAGACCAGAAAGGCATTGTGATAAGCGTATCCCCGGTATAGTCAGGGGTTAATGGGAGTCCCCCCCGTCCCCCCAGCATACGCCCAGAACCATGGACCCGGTACTTGTGGTTCGGACTGTCTCCAACCAGCCATAATGTTGTGAGAGTGAAATTATGTCTAAGTCCAGCTTCGGTACATTAGAAGCAACTCTGAAACTTAACCTAAGCGTTTTTCGAAGCTACTTTTTGGCTAACTTCTTATAGGATGGTCTAGGAGCTCTAAAAATGAACGTGCGCGTCTTTCACTCTTCCCGAGGGACTTTGAAGAATTTTGTGATATTTTTTATTAAAATGGTGTATAAGGGTATATATATAAATATATTTTATGCACTGTATATGAGCTGGCGATTTCTAAGTCTGTGGTTCCAATAGGGGGTAACCAGGCACACTAATAAAGGTCAAGCCACTTGGCTGCCAGAATGCCCTGCTTCTGCACAGACCAGTAAGGCATTGTGATACGCGTATCCCCGATATAGTCAGGGGTTAATGGTAGTCGTCCCCGTCCCCCCAATATATGCCCAGAACCATGGACCCGGTATTTGTGGTTCGGACTGTCTCCAACCAGCCATAATGTTGTGAGAGTGAAATTATGTCTAAGTCCAGCTTTAGTACATTAGAAGCAACTCTGAAACTTAACCTAAGCGTTTTTCGAAGCTACTTTTTGGCTAACTTCTTTTAGGAAGGTCTAGGAGCTCTGAAAATGAACGTGCGCGTCTTTCACTCTTCCCGAGGGACTTAGAAGAATTTTGTGATATTTTTTATTAAAATGGTGTATAAGGGTATATATATAAATATATTTTATGCACTGTATATGAGCTGGCGATTTCTAAGTCTGTGGTTCCGAGAGGGGGTAACCAGGCTCACTAATAAAGGTCAAGCCACTTGGCTGCCAGAATGCCCTGCTTCAGCACAGACCAGAAAGGCATTGTGATAAGCGTATCCCCGGTATAGTCAGGGGTTAATGGGAGTCCCCCCCGTCCCCCCAGCATACGCCCAGAACCATGGACCCGGTACTTGTGGTTCGGACTGTCTCCAACCAGCCATAATGTTGTGAGAGTGAAATTATGTCTAAGTCCAGCTTCGGTACATTAGAAGCAACTCTGAAACTTAACCTAAGCGTTTTTCGAAGCTACTTTTTGGCTAACTTCTTATAGGAAGGTCTAGGAGTTCTGAAAATGAACGTGCGCGTTTTTCACTCTTCTCGAGGGACTTAGAAGAATTTTGTGATATTTTTTATTAAAATGGTGTATATTGGTATATATATAAATATATTTTATGCACTGTATATGAGCTGGCGATTTCTAAGTCTGTGGTTCCGAGAGGGGGTTACCAGGATCACTAATAAAGGTCAAGCCACTTGGCTGCCAGAATGCCCTGCTTCAGCACAGACCAGAAAGGCATTGTGATAAGCGTATCTCCGGTATAGTCAGGGGTTAATGGGAGTCGTCCCCGTCCCCCCAGTATACGCCCAGAACCATGGACCCGGTACTTGTGGTTCAGACTGTCTCCAACCAGCCATAATGTTGTGAGAGTGAAATTATGTCTAAGTCCAGCTTTGGTACATTAGAAGCAACTCTGAAACTTAACCTAAGCGTTTTTCGAAGCTACTTTTTGGCTAACTTCTTATAGGATGGTCTAGGAGTTCTAAAAATGAACGTGCGCGTCTTTCACTCTTCCCGAGGGACTTTGAAGAATTTTGTGATATTTTTTATTAAAATGGTGTATAAGGGTATATATATAAATATATTTTATGCACTGTATATGAGCTGGCGATTTCTAAGTCTGTGGTTCCAATAGGGGGTAACCAGGCACACTAATAAAGGTCAAGCCACTTGGCTGCCAGAATGCCCTGCTTCTGCACAGACCAGTAAGGCATTGTGATACGCGTATCCCCGATATAGTCAGGGGTTAATGGTAGTCGTCCCCGTCCCCCCAATATATGCCCAGAACCATGGACCCGGTATTTGTGGTTCGGACTGTCTCCAACCAGCCATAATGTTGTGAGAGTGAAATTATGTCTAAGTCCAGCTTTGGTACATTAGAAGTAACTCTGAAACTTAACCTAAGCGTTTTTCGAAGCTACTTTTTGGCTAACTTCTTTTAGGAAGGTCTAGGAGCTCTGAAAATGAACGTGCGCGTCTTTCACTCTTCCCGAGGGACTTAGAAGAATTGTGTGATATTTTTTATTAAAATGGTGTATAAGGGTATATATATAAATATATTTTATGCACTGTATATGAGCTGGCGATTTCTAAGTCTGTGGTTCCGAGAGGGGGTAACCAGGCTCACTAATAAAGGTCAAGCCACTTGGCTGCCAGAATGCCCTGCTTCAGCACAGACCAGAAAGGCATTGTGATAAGCGTATCCCCGGTATAGTCAGGGGTTAATGGGAGTCGTCCCCGTCCCCCCAGTATACGCCCAGAACCATGGACCCGGTACTTGTGGTTCGGACTGTCTCCAACCAGCCATAATGTTGTGAGAGTGAAATTATGTCTAAGTCCAGCTTTGGTACATTAGAAGCAACTCTGAAACTTAACCTAAGCGTTTTTAGAAGCTACTTTTTGGCTAACTTCTTATAGGACGTTCTAGGAGCTCTGAAATTGAACGTGCGCGTCTTTCACTCTTCCCGAGGGACTTAGAAGAATTTTGTGATATTTTTTATTAAAATGGTGTATAAGGGTATATATATATAAATATATTTTATGCACTGTATATGAGCTGGCGATTTCTAAGTCTGTGGTTCCGAGAGGGGGTAACCAGGCACACTAATAAAGGTCAAGCCACTTGGCTGCCAGAATGCCCTGCTTCAGCACAGACCAGAAAGGCATTGTGATAAGCGTATCCCCGGTATAGTCAGGGGTTAATGGGAGTCCCCCCCGTCCCCCCAGCATACGCCCAGAACCATGGACCCGGTACTTGTGGTTCGGACTGTCTCCAACCAGCCATAATGTTGTGAGAGTGAAATTATGTCTAAGTCCAGCTTCGGTACATTAGAAGCAACTCTGAAACTTAACCTAAGCGTTTTTCGAAGCTACTTTTTGGCTAACTTCTTATAGGAAGGTCTAGGAGCTCTGAAAATGAACGTGCGCGTCTTTCACTCTTCCCGAGGGACTTAGAAGAATTTTGTGATATTTTTTATTAAAATGGTGTATAAGGGTATATATATAAATATATTTTATGCACTGTATATGAGCTGGCGATTTCTAAGTCTGTAGTTCCGAGAGGGGGTAACCAGGCTCACTAAAAAAAAGTCAACCACTTGGCTGCCAGAATGCCCTGCTTCAGCACAGACCAGAAAGGCATTGTGATAAGCGTATCCCCGGTATAGTCAGGGGTTAATGGTAGTCGTCCACGTCCCCCCAATATATGCCCAGAACCATGGACCCGGTATTTGTGGTTCGGACTGTCTCCAACCAGCCATAATGTTGTGAGAGTGAAATTATGTCTAAGTCCAGCTTTGGTACATTAGAAGCAACTCTGAAACTTAACCTAAGCGTTTTTCGAAGCTACTTTTTGGCTAACTTCTTATAGGATGGTCTAGGAGCTCTAAAAATGAACGTGCGCGTCTTTCACTCTTCCCGAGGGACTTTGAAGAATTTTGTGATATTTTTTATTAAAATGGTGTATAAGGGTATATATATAAATATATTTTATGCACTGTATATGAGCTGGCGATTTCTAAGTCTGTGGTTCCAATAGGGGGTAACCAGGCACACTAATAAAGGTCAAGCCACTTGGCTGCCAGAATGCCCTGCTTCTGCACAGACCAGTAAGGCATTGTGATACGCGTATCCCCGATATAGTCAGGGGTTAATGGTAGTCGTCCCCGTCCCCCCAATATATGCCCAGAACCATGGACCCGGTATTTGTGGTTCGGACTGTCTCCAACCAGCCATAATGTTGTGAGAGTGAAATTATGTCTAAGTCCAGCTTTAGTACATTAGAAGCAACTCTGAAACTTAACCTAAGCGTTTTTCGAAGCTACTTTTTGGCTAACTTCTTTTAGGAAGGTCTAGGAGCTCTGAAAATGAACGTGCGCGTCTTTCACTCTTCCCGAGGGACTTAGAAGAATTTTGTGATATTTTTTATTAAAATGGTGTATAAGGGTATATATATAAATATATTTTATGCACTGTATATGAGCTGGCGATTTCTAAGTCTGTGGTTCCGAGAGGGGGTAACCAGGCTCACTAATAAAGGTCAAGCCACTTGGCTGCCAGAATGCCCTGCTTCAGCACAGACCAGAAAGGCATTGTGATAAGCGTATCCCCGGTATAGTCAGGGGTTAATGGGAGTCCCCCCCGTCCCCCCAGCATACGCCCAGAACCATGGACCCGGTACTTGTGGTTCGGACTGTCTCCAACCAGCCATAATGTTGTGAGAGTGAAATTATGTCTAAGTCCAGCTTCGGTACATTAGAAGCAACTCTGAAACTTAACCTAAGCGTTTTTCGAAGCTACTTTTTGGCTAACTTCTTATAGGAAGGTCTAGGAGTTCTGAAAATGAACGTGCGCGTTTTTCACTCTTCTCGAGGGACTTAGAAGAATTTTGTGATATTTTTTATTAAAATGGTGTATATTGGTATATATATAAATATATTTTATGCACTGTATATGAGCTGGCGATTTCTAAGTCTGTGGTTCCGAGAGGGGGTTACCAGGATCACTAATAAAGGTCAAGCCACTTGGCTGCCAGAATGCCCTGCTTCAGCACAGACCAGAAAGGCATTGTGATAAGCGTATCTCCGGTATAGTCAGGGGTTAATGGGAGTCGTCCCCGTCCCCCCAGTATACGCCCAGAACCATGGACCCGGTACTTGTGGTTCAGACTGTCTCCAACCAGCCATAATGTTGTGAGAGTGAAATTATGTCTAAGTCCAGCTTTGGTACATTAGAAGCAACTCTGAAACTTAACCTAAGCGTTTTTCGAAGCTACTTTTTGGCTAACTTCTTATAGGATGGTCTAGGAGTTCTAAAAATGAACGTGCGCGTCTTTCACTCTTCCCGAGGGACTTTGAAGAATTTTGTGATATTTTTTATTAAAATGGTGTATAAGGGTATATATAAATATATTTTATGCACTGTATATGAGCTGGCGATTTCTAAGTCTGTGGTTCCAATAGGGGGTAACCAGGCACACTAATAAAGGTCAAGCCACTTGGCTGCCAGAATGCCCTGCTTCTGCACAGACCAGTAAGGCATTGTGATACGCGTATCCCCGATATAGTCAGGGGTTAATGGTAGTCGTCCCCGTCCCCCCAATATATGCCCAGAACCATGGACCCGGTATTTGTGGTTCGGACTGTCTCCAACCAGCCATAATGTTGTGAGAGTGAAATTATGTCTAAGTCCAGCTTTGGTACATTAGAAGTAACTCTGAAACTTAACCTAAGCGTTTTTCGAAGCTACTTTTTGGCTAACTTCTTTTAGGAAGGTCTAGGAGCTCTGAAAATGAACGTGCGCGTCTTTCACTCTTCCCGAGGGACTTAGAAGAATTTTGTGATATTTTTTATTAAAATGGTGTATAAGGGTATATATATAAATATATTTTATGCACTGTATATGAGCTGGCGATTTCTAAGTCTGTGGTTCCGAGAGGGGGTAACCAGGCTCACTAATAAAGGTCAAGCCACTTGGCTGCCAGAATGCCCTGCTTCAGCACAGACCAGAAAGGCATTGTGATAAGCGTATCCCCGGTATAGTCAGGGGTTAATGGGAGTCGTCCCCGTCCCCCCAGTATACGCCCAGAACCATGGACCCGGTACTTTTGGTTCGGACTGTCTCCAACCAGCCATAATGTTGTGAGAGTGAAATTATGTCTAAGTCCAGCTTTGGTACATTAGAAGCAACTCTGAAACTTAACCTAAGCGTTTTTAGAAGCTACTTTTTGGCTAACTTCTTATAGGACGTTCTAGGAGCTCTGAAATTGAACGTGCGCGTCTTTCACTCTTCCCGAGGGACTTAGAAGAATTTTGTGATATTTTTTATTAAAATGGTGTATAAGGGTATATATATATAAATATATTTTATGCACTGTATATGAGCTGGCGATTTCTAAGTCTGTGGTTCCGAGAGGGGGTAACCAGGCACACTAATAAAGGTCAAGCCACTTGGCTGCCAGAATGCCCTGCTTCAGCACAGACCAGAAAGGCATTGTGATAAGCGTATCCCCGGTATAGTCAGGGGTTAATGGGAGTCCCCCCCGTCCCCCCAGCATACGCCCAGAACCATGGACCCGGTACTTGTGGTTCGGACTGTCTCCAACCAGCCATAATGTTGTGAGAGTGAAATTATGTCTAAGTCCAGCTTCGGTACATTAGAAGCAACTCTGAAACTTAACCTAAGCGTTTTTCGAAGCTACTTTTTGGCTAACTTCTTATAGGAAGGTCTAGGAGCTCTGAAAATGAACGTGCGCGTCTTTCACTCTTCCCGAGGGACTTAGAAGAATTTTGTGATATTTTTTATTAAAATGGTGTATAAGGGTATATATATAAATATATTTTATGCACTGTATATGAGCTGGCGATTTCTAAGTCTGTAGTTCCGAGAGGGGGTAACCAGGCTCACTAAAAAAAAGTCAACCACTTGGCTGCCAGAATGCCCTGCTTCAGCACAGACCAGAAAGGCATTGTGATAAGCGTATCCCCGGTATAGTCAGGGGTTAATGGTAGTCGTCCACGTCCCCCCAATATATGCCCAGAACCATGGACCCGGTATTTGTGGTTCGGACTGTCTCCAACCAGCCATAATGTTGTGAGAGTGAAATTATGTCTAAGTCCAGCTTTGGTACATTAGAAGCAACTCTGAAACTTAACCTAAGCGTTTTTCGAAGCTACTTTTTGGCTAACTTCTTATAGGAAGGTCTAGGAGCTCTGAAAATGAACGTGCGCGTCTTTCACTCTTCCCGAGGGACTTAGAAGAATTGTGTGATATTTTTTATTAAAATGGTGTATAAGGGTATATATATAAATATATTTTATGCACTGTATATGAGCTGGCGATTTCTAAGTCTGTGGTTCCGAGAGGGGGTAACCAGGCTCACTAATAAAGGTCAAGCCACTTTGCTGCCAGAATGCCCTGCTTCAGCACAGACCAGAAAGGCATTGTGATAAGCGTATCCCCGGTATAGTCAGGGGTTAATGGGAGTCCCCCCCGTCCCCCCAGCATACGCCCAGAACCATGGACCCGGTACTTGTGGTTCGGACTGTCTCCAACCAGCCATAATGTTGTGAGAGTGAAATTATGTCTAAGTCCAGCTTCGGTACATTAGAAGCAACTCTGAAACTTAACCTAAGCGTTTTTCGAAGCTACTTTTTGGCTAACTTCTTATAGGAAGGTCTAGGAGTTCTGAAAATGAACGTGCGCGTCTTTCACTCTTCTCGAGGGACTTAGAAGAATTTTGTGATATTTTTTATTAAAATGGTGTATATTGGTATATATATAAATATATTTTATGCACTGTATATGAGCTGGCGATTTCTAAGTCTGTGGTTCCGAGAGGGGGTTACCAGGATCACTAATAAAGGTCAAGCCACTTGGCTGCCAGAATGCCCTGCTTCAGCACAGACCAGAAAGGCATTGTGATAAGCGTATCTCCGGTATAGTCAGGGGTTAATGGGAGTCGTCCCCGTCCCCCCAGTATACGCCAAGAACCATGGACCCGGTACTTGTGGTTCGGACTGTCTCCAACCAGCCATAATGTTGTGAGAGTGAAATTATGTCTAAGTCCAGCTTTGGTACATTAGAAGCAACTCTGAAACTTAACCTAAGCGTTTTTCGAAGCTACTTTTTGGCTAACTTCTTATAGGATGGCCTAGGAGCTCTAAAAATGAACGTCCGCGTCTTTCACTCTTCCCGAGGGACTTAGAAGAATTTTGTGATATTTTTTATTAAAATGGTGTATAAGGGTATATATATAAATATATTTTATGCACTGTATATGAGCTGGCGATTTCTAAGTCTGTGGTTCCGAGAGGGGGTAACCAGGCTCACTAATAAAGGTCAAGCCACTTGGCTTCCAGAATGCCCTGCTTCAGCACAGACCAGAAAGGCATTGTGATAAGCGTATCCCCGGTATAGTCAGGGGTTTATGGGAGTCCCCCCCGTCCCCCCAGTATACGCCCAGAACCATGGACCCGGTACTTGTGGTTCGGACTGTCTCCAACCAGCCATAATGTTGTGAGAGTGAAATTATGTCTAAGTCCAGCTTTGGTACATTAGAAGCAACTCTGAAACTTAACCTAAGCGTTTTTCGAAGCTACTTTTTGGCTAACTTCTTATAGGAAGGTCTAGGAGCTCTGAAAATGAACGTGCGCGTCTTTCACTCTTCCCGAGGGACTTAGAAGAATTGTGTGATATTTTTTATTAAAATGGTGTATAAGGGTATATATATAAATATATTTTATGCACTGTATATGAGCTGGCGATTTCTAAGTCTGTGGTTCCGAGAGGGGGTAACCAGGCTCACTAATAAAGGTCAAGCCACTTGGCTGCCAGAATGCCCTGCTTCAGCACAGACCAGAAAGGCATTGTGATAAGCGTATCCCCGGTATAGTCAGGGGTTAATGGGAGTCGTCCCCGTCCCCCCAGTATACGCCCAGAACCATGGACCCGGTACTTGTGGTTCGGACTGTCTCCAACCAGCCATAATGTTGTGAGAGTGAAATTATGTCTAAGTCCAGCTTTGGTACATTAGAAGCAACTCTGAAACTTAACCTAAGCGTTTTTCGAAGCTACTTTTTGGCTAACTTCTTATAGGAAGGTCTAGGAGTTCTGAAAATGAACGTGCGCGTTTTTCACTCTTCTCGAGGGACTTAGAAGAATTTTGTGATATTTTTTATTAAAATGGTGTATATTGGTATATATATAAATATATTTTATGCACTGTATATGAGCTGGCGATTTCTAAGTCTGTGGTTCCGAGAGGGGGTTACCAGGATCACTAATAAAGGTCAAGCCACTTGGCTGCCAGAATGCCCTGCTTCAGCACAGACCAGAAAGGCATTGTGATAAGCGTATCTCCGGTATAGTCAGGGGTTAATGGGAGTCGTCCCCGTCCCCCCAGTATACGCCAAGAACCATGGACCCGGTACTTGTGGTTCAGACTGTCTCCAACCAGCCATAATGTTGTGAGAGTGAAATTATGTCTAAGTCCAGCTTTGGTACATTAGAAGCAACTCTGAAACTTAACCTAAGCGTTTTTCGAAGCTACTTTTTGGCTAACTTCTTATAGGATGGTCTAGGAGCTCTAAAAATGAACGTGCGCGTCTTTCACTCTTCCCGAGGGACTTTGAAGAATTTTGTGATATTTTTTATTAAAATGGTGTATAAGGGTATACAGTATATAAAAATATATTTTATGCACTGTATATGAGCTGGCGATTTCTAAGTCTGTGGTTCCGAGAGGGGGTAACCAGGCTCACTAATAAAGGTCAAGCCACTTGGCTGCCAGAATGCCCTGCTTCAGCACAGACCAGAAAGGCATTGTGATAAGCGTATCCCCGGTATAGTCAGGGGTTAATGGGAGTCGTCCCCGTCCCCCCAGTATACGCCCAGAACCATGGACCCGGTACTTGTGGTTCGGACTGTCTCCAACCAGCCATAATGTTGTGAGAGTGAAATTATGTCTAAGTCCAGCTTTGGTACATTAGAAGCAACTCTGAAACTTAACCTAAGCGTTTTTAGAAGCTACTTTTTGGCTAACTTCTTATAGGACGGTCTAGGAGCTCTGAAATTGAACGTGCGCGTCTTTCACTCTTCCCGAGGTACTTAGAAGAATTTTGTGATATTTTTTATTAAAATGGTGTACAGTATAAGGGTATATATATATAAATATATTTTATGCACTGTATATGAGCTGGCGATTTCTAAGTCTGTGGTTCCGAGAGGGGGTAACCAGGCACACTAATAAAGGTCAAGCCACTTGGCTGCCAGAATGCCCTGCTTCAGCACAGACCAGAAAGGCATTGTGATAAGCGTATCCCCGGTATAGTCAGGGGTTAATGGGAGTCCCCCCCGTCCCCCCAGCATACGCCCAGAACCATGGACCCAGTACTTGTGGTTCGGACTGTCTCCAACCAGCCATAATGTTGTGAGAGTGAAATTATGTCTAAGTCCAGCTTCGGTACATTAGAAGCAACTCTGAAACTTAACCTAAGCGTTTTTCGAAGCTACTTTTTGGCTAACTTCTTATAGGAAGGTCTAGGAGTTCTGAAAATGAAC
Organism: Ascaphus truei; assembly: GCF_040206685.1. Taxonomy (NCBI): domain Eukaryota; kingdom Metazoa; phylum Chordata; class Amphibia; order Anura; family Ascaphidae; genus Ascaphus; species Ascaphus truei. The sequence goes on from NC_134485.1 coordinate 182,836,806, forward strand.
GTGCGCGTCTTTCACTCTTCTCGAGGGACTTAGAAGAATTTTGTGATATTTTTTATTAAAATGGTGTATATTGGTATATATATAAATATATTTTATGCACTGTATATGAGCTGGCGATTTCTAAGTCTGTGGTTCCGAGAGGGGGTTACCAGGATCACTAATAAAGGTCAAGCCACTTGGCTGCCAGAATGCCCTGCTTCAGCACAGACCAGAAAGGCATTGTGATAAGCGTATCTCCGGTATAGTCAGGGGTTAATGGGAGTCGTCCCCGTCCCCCCAGTATACGCCAAGAACCATGGACCCGGTACTTGTGGTTCGGACTGTCTCCAACCAGCCATAATGTTGTGAGAGTGAAATTATGTCTAAGTCCAGCTTTGGTACATTAGAAGCAACTCTGAAACTTAACCTAAGCGTTTTTCGAAGCTACTTTTTGGCTAACTTCTTATAGGATGGCCTAGGAGCTCTAAAAATGAACGTGCGCGTCTTTCACTCTTCCCGAGGGACTTAGAAGAATTTTGTGATATTTTTTATTAAAATGGTGTATAAGGGTATATATATAAATATATTTTATGCACTGTATATGAGCTGGCGATTTCTAAGTCTGTGGTTCCGAGAGGGGGTAAGCAGGCTCACTAATAAAGGTCAAGCCACTTTGCTGCCAGAATGCCCTGCTTCAGCACAGACCAGAAAGGCATTGTGATAAGCGTATCCCCGGTATAGTCAGGGGTTAATGGGAGTCCCCCCCGTCCCCCCAGCATACGCCCAGAACCATGGACCCGGTACTTGTGGTTCGGACTGTCTCCAACCAGTCATAATGTTGTGAGAGTGAAATTATGTCTAAATCCAGCTTCGGTACATTAGAAGCAACTCTGAAACTTAACCTAAGCGTTTTTCGAAGCTACTTTTTGGCTAACTTCTTATAGGAAGGTCTAGGAGTTCTGAAAATGAACGTGCGCGTCTTTCACTCTTCTCGAGGGACTTAGAAGAATTTTGTGATATTTTTTATTAAAATGGTGTATATTGGTATATATATATAAATATATTTTATGCACTGTATATGAGCTGGCGATTTCTAAGTCTGTGGTTCCGAGAGGGTGTTACCAGGATCACTAATAAAGGTCAAGCCACTTGGCTGCCAGAATGCCCTGCTTCAGCACAGACCAGAAAGGCATTGTGATAAGCGTATCTCCGGTATAGTCAGGGGTTAATGGGAGTCGTCCTCGTCCCCCCAGTATACGCCAAGAACCATGGACCCGGTACTTGTGGTTCGGACTGTCTCCAACCAGCCATAATGTTGTGAGAGTGAAATTATGTCTAAGTCCAGCTTTGGTACATTAGAAGCAACTCTGAAACTTAACCTAAGCGTTTTTCGAAGCTACTTTTTGGCTAACTTCTTATAGGATGGCCTAGGAGCTCTAAAAATGAACGTGCGCGTCTTTCACTCTTCCCGAGGGACTTAGAAGAATGTTGTGATATTTTTTATTAAAATGGTGTATAAGGGTATATATATAAATATATTTTATGCACTGTATATGAGCTGGCGATTTCTAAGTCTGTGGTTCCGAGAGGGGGTAACCAGGCTCACTAATAAAGGTCAAGCCACTTGGCTTCCAGAATGCCCTGCTTCAGCACAGACCAGAAAGGCATTGTGATAAGCGTATCCCCGGTATAGTCAGGGGTTTATGGGAGTCCCCCCGTCCCCCCAGTATACGCCCAGAACCATGGACCCGGTACTTGTGGTTCGGACTGTCTCCAACCAGCCATAATGTTGTGAGAGTGAAATTATGTCTAAGTCCAGCTTTGGTACATTAGAAGCAACTCTGAAACTTAACCTAAGCGTTTTTCGAAGCTACTTTTTGGCTAACTTCTTATAGGAAGGTCTAGGAGCTCTGAAAATGAACGTGCGCGTCTTTCACTCTTCCCGAGGGACTTAGAAGAATTGTGTGATATTTTTTATTAAAATGGTGTATAAGGGTATATATATAAATATATTTTATGCACTGTATATGAGCTGGCGATTTCTAAGTCTGTGGTTCCGAGAGGGGGTTACCAGGATCACTAATAAAGGTCAAGCCACTTGGCTGCCAGAATGCCCTGCTTCAGCACAGACCAGAAAGGCATTGTGATAAGCGTATCTCCGGTATAGTCAGGGGTTAATGGGAGTCGTCCCCGTCCCCCCAGTATACGCCAAGAACCATGGGCCCGGTACTTGTGGTTCGGACTGTCTCCAACCAGCCATAATGTTGTGAGAGTGAAATTATGTCTAAGTCCAGCTTTGGTACATTAGAAGCAACTCTGAAACTTAACCTAAGCGTTTTTCGAAGCTACTTTTTGGCTAACTTTTTATAGGATGGCCTAGGAGCTCTAAAAATGAACGTGCGCGTCTTTCACTCTTCCCGAGGGACTTAGAAGAATTTTGTGATATTTTTTATTAAAATGGTGTATAAGGGTATATATATAAATATATTTTATGCACTGTATATGAGCTGGCGATTTCTAAGTCTGTGGTTCCGAGAGGGGGTAACCAGGCTCACTAATAAAGGTCAAGCCACTTGGCTTCCAGAATGCCCTGCTTCAGCACAGACCAGAAAGGCATTGTGATAAGCGTATCCCCGGTATAGTCAGGGGTTTATGGGAGTCCCCCCCGTCCCCCCAGTATACGCCCAGAACCATGGACCCGGTACTTGTGGTTCGGACTGTCTCCAACCAGCCATAATGTTGTGAGAGTGAAATTATGTCTAAGTCCAGCTTTGGTACATTAGAAGCAACTCTGAAACTTAACCTAAGCGTTTTTCGAAGCTACTTTTTGGCTAACTTCTTATAGGAAGGTCTAGGAGCTCTGAAAATGAACGTGCGCGTCTTTCACTCTTCCCGAGGGACTTAGAAGAATTGTGTGATATTTTTTATTAAAATGGTGTATAAGGGTATATATATAAATATATTTTATGCACTGTATATGAGCTGGCGATTTCTAAGTCTGTGGTTCCGAGAGGGGGTAACCAGGCTCACTAATAAAGGTCAAGCCACTTTGCTGCCAGAATGCCCTGCTTCAGCACAGACCAGAAAGGCATTGTGATAAGCGTATCCCCGGTATAGTCAGGGGTTAATGGGAGTCCCCCCCGTCCCCCCAGCATACGCCCAGAACCATGGACCCGGTACTTGTGGTTCGGACTGTCTCCAACCAGCCATAATGTTGTGAGAGTGAAATTATGTCTAAATCCAGCTTCGGTACATTAGAAGCAACTCTGAAACTTAACCTAAGCGTTTTTCGAAGCTACTTTTTGGCTAACTTCTTATAGGAAGGTCTAGGAGTTCTGAAAATGAACGTGCGCGTCTTTCACTCTTCTCGAGGGACTTAGAAGAATTTTGTGATATTTTTTATTAAAATGGTGTATATTGGTATATATATAAATATATTTTATGCACTGTATATGAGCTGGCGATTTCTAAGTCTGTGGTTCCGAGAGGGGGTTACCAGGATCACTAATAAAGGTCAAGCCACTTGGCTGCCAGAATGCCCTGCTTCAGCACAGACCAGAAAGGCATTGTGATAAGCGTATCTCCGGTATAGTCAGGGGTTAATGGGAGTCGTCCCCGTCCCCCCAGTATACGCCCAGAACCATGGACCCGGTACTTGTGGTTCGGACTGTCTCCAACCAGCCATAATGTTGTGAGAGTGAAATTATGTCTAAGTCCAGCTTTGGTACATTAGAAGCAACTCTGAAACTTAACCTAAGCGTTTTTCGAAGCTACTTTTTGGCTAACTTCTTATAGGAAGGTCTAGGAGCTCTGAAAATGAACGTGCGCGTCTTTCACTCTTCCCGAGGGACTTAGAAGAATTGTGTGATATTTTTTATTAAAATGGTGTATAAGGGTATATATATAAATATATTTTATGCACTGTATATGAGCTGGCGATTTCTAAGTCTGTGGTTCCGAGAGGGGGTAACCAGGCTCACTAATAAAGGTCAAGCCACTTTGCTGCCAGAATGCCCTGCTTCAGCACAGACCAGAAAGGCATTGTGATAAGCGTATCCCCGGTATAGTCAGGGGTTAATGGGAGTCCCCCCCGTCCCCCCAGCATACGCCCAGAACCATGGACCCGGTACTTGTGGTTCGGACTGTCTCCAACCAGCCATAATGTTGTGAGAGTGAAATTATGTCTAAATCCAGCTTCGGTACATTAGAAGCAACTCTGAAACTTAACCTAAGCGTTTTTCGAAGCTACTTTTTGGCTAACTTCTTATAGGAAGGTCTAGGAGTTCTGAAAATGAACGTGCGCGTCTTTCACTCTTCTCGAGGGACTTAGAAGAATTTTGTGATATTTTTTATTAAAATGGTGTATATTGGTATATATATAAATATATTTTATGCACTGTATATGAGCTGGCGATTTCTAAGTCTGTGGTTCCGAGAGGGGGTTACCAGGATCACTAATAAAGGTCAAGCCACTTGGCTGCCAGAATGCCCTGCTTCAGCACAGACCAGAAAGGCATTGTGATAAGCGTATCTCCGGTATAGTCAGGGGTTAATGGGAGTCGTCCCCGTCCCCCCAGTATACGCCAAGAACCATGGGCCCGGTACTTGTGGTTCGGACTGTCTCCAACCAGCCATAATGTTGTGAGAGTGAAATTATGTCTAAGTCCAGCTTTGGTACATTAGAAGCAACTCTGAAACTTAACCTAAGCGTTTTTCGAAGCTACTTTTTGGCTAACTTTTTATAGGATGGCCTAGGAGCTCTAAAAATGAACGTGCGCGTCTTTCACTCTTCCCGAGGGACTTAGAAGAATTTTGTGATATTTTTTATTAAAATGGTGTATAAGGGTATATATATAAATATATTTTATGCACTGTATATGAGCTGGCGATTTCTAAGTCTGTGGTTCCGAGAGGGGGTAACCAGGCTCACTAATAAAGGTCAAGCCACTTGGCTTCCAGAATGCCCTGCTTCAGCACAGACCAGAAAGGCATTGTGATAAGCGTATCCCCGGTATAGTCAGGGGTTTATGGGAGTCCCCCCCGTCCCCCCAGTATACGCCCAGAACCATGGACCCGGTACTTGTGGTTCGGACTGTCTCCAACCAGCCATAATGTTGTGAGAGTGAAATTATGTCTAAGTCCAGCTTTGGAACATTAGAAGCAACTCTGAAACTTAACCTAAGCGTTTTTCGAAGCTACTTTTTGGCTAACTTCTTATAGGAAGGTCTAGGAGCTCTGAAAATGAACGTGCGCGTCTTTCACTCTTCCCGAGGGACTTAGAAGAATTGTGTGATATTTTTTATTAAAATGGTGTATAAGGGTATATATATAAATATATTTTATGCACTGTATATGAGCTGGCGATTTCTAAGTCTGTGGTTCCGAGAGGGGGTAACCAGGCTCACTAATAAAGGTCAAGCCACTTTGCTGCCAGAATGCCCTGCTTCAGCACAGACCAGAAAGGCATTGTGATAAGCGTATCCCCGGTATAGTCAGGGGTTAATGGGAGTCCCCCCCGTCCCCCCAGCATACGCCCAGAACCATGGACCCGGTACTTGTGGTTCGGACTGTCTCCAACCAGCCATAATGTTGTGAGAGTGAAATTATGTCTAAATCCAGCTTCGGTACATTAGAAGCAACTCTGAAACTTAACCTAAGCGTTTTTCGAAGCTACTTTTTGGCTAACTTCTTATAGGAAGGTCTAGGAGTTCTGAAAATGAACGTGCGCGTCTTTCACTCTTCTCGAGGGACTTAGAAGAATTTTGTGATATTTTTTATTAAAATGGTGTATATTGGTATATATATAAATATATTTTATGCACTGTATATGAGCTGGCGATTTCTAAGTCTGTGGTTCCGAGAGGGGGTTACCAGGATCACTAATAAAGGTCAAGCCACTTGGCTGCCAGAATGCCCTGCTTCAGCACAGACCAGAAAGGCATTGTGATAAGCGTATCTCCGGTATAGTCAGGGGTTAATGGGAGTCGTCCCCGTCCCCCCAGTATACGCCCAGAACCATGGACCCGGTACTTGTGGTTCGGACTGTCTCCAACCAGCCATAATGTTGTGAGAGTGAAATTATGTCTAAGTCCAGCTTTGGTACATTAGAAGCAACTCTGAAACTTAACCTAAGCGTTTTTCGAAGCTACTTTTTGGCTAACTTCTTATAGGAAGGTCTAGGAGCTCTAAAAATGAACGTGCGCGTTTTTCACTCTTCCCGAGGGACTTAGAAGAATTTTGTGATATTTTTTATAAAAATGGTGTATAAGGGTATATATATAAATATATTTTATGCACTGTATATGAGCTGGCGATTTCTAAGTCTGTGGTTCCGAGAGGGGGTAACCAGGCTCACTAATAAAGGTCAAGCCACTTGGCTGCCAGAATGCCCTGCTTCAGCACAGACCAGAAAGGCATTGTGATAAGCGTATCCCCGGTATAGTCAAGGGTTAATGGGAGTCCCCCCCGTCCCCCCAGTATACGCCCAGAACCATGGACCCGGTACTTGTGGTTCGGACTGTCTCCAACCAGCCATAATGTTGTGAGAGTGAAATTATGTCTAAGTCCAGCTTCGGTACATTAGAAGCAACTCTGAAACTTAACCTAAGCGTTTTTCGAAGCTACTTTTTGGCTAACTTCTTATAGGATGGTCTAGGAGCTCTAAAAATGAACGTGCGCGTCTTTCACTCTTCCCGAGGGACTTTGAAGAATTTTGTGATATTTTTTATTAAAATGGTGTATAAGGGTATATATATAAATATATTTTATGCACTGTATATGAGCTGGCGATTTCTAAGTCTGTGGTTCCAATAGGGGGTAACCAGGCTCACTAATAAAGGTCAAGCCACTTGGCTGCCAGAATGCCCTGCTTCAGCACAGACCAGTAAGGCATTGTGATACGCGTATCCCCGATATAGTCAGGGGTTAATGGTAGTCGTCCACGTCCCCCCAATATATGCCCAGAACCATGGACCCGGTATTTGTGGTTCGGACTGTCTCCAACCAGCCATAATGTTGTGAGAGTGAAATTATGTCTAAGTCCAGCTTTGGTACATTAGAAGCAACTCTGAAACTTAACCTAAGCGTTTTTCGAAGCTACTTTTTGGCTAACTTCTTATAGGAAGGTCTAGGAGCTCTGAAAATGAACGTGCGCGTCTTTCACTCTTCCCTAGGGACTTAGAAGAATTGTGTGATATTTTTTATTAAAATGGTGTATAAGGGTATATATATAAATATATTTTATGCACTGTATATGAGCTGGCGATTTCTAAGTCTGTGGTTCCGAGAGGGGGTAACCAGGCTCACTAATAAAGGTCAAGCCACTTGGCTGCCAGAATGCCCTGCTTCAGCACAGACCAGAAAGGCATTGTGATAAGCGTATCCCCGGTATAGTCAGGGGTTAATGGGAGTCCCCCCCGTCCCCCCAGTATACGCCCAGAACCATGGACCCGGTACTTGTGGTTCGGACTGTCTCCAACCAGCCATAATGTTGTGAGAGTGAAATTATGTCTAAGTCCAGCTTTGGTACATTAGAAGCAACTCTGAAACTTAACCTAAGCGTTTTTCGAAGCTACTTTTTGGCTAACTTCTTATAGGAAGGTCTAGGAGCTCTGAAATTGAACGTGCGCGTCTTTCACTCTTCCCGAGGGACTTAGAAGAATTTTGTGATATTTTTTATTAAAATGGTGTATAAGGGTATATATATATAAATATATTTTATGCACTGTATATGAGCTGGCGATTTCTAAGTCTGTAGTTCCGAGAGGGGGTAACCAGGCTCACTAATAAAGGTCAAGCCACTTGGCTGCCAGAATGCCCTGCTTCAGCACAGACCAGAAAGGCATTGTGATAAGCGTATCCCCGGTATAGTCAGGGGTTAATGGGAGTCCCCCCCGTCCCCCCAGTATACGCCCAGAACCATGGACCCGGTACTTGTGGTTCGGACTGTCTCCAACCAGCCATAATGTTGTGAGAGTGAAATTATGTCTAAGTCCAGCTTTGGTACATTAGAAGCAACTCTGAAACTTAACCTAAGCGTTTTTCGAAGCTACTTTTTGGCTAACTTCTTATAGGAAGGTCTAGGAGCTCTGAAATTGAACGTGCGCGTCTTTCACTCTTCCCGAGGGACTTAGAAGAATTTTGTGATATTTTTTATTAAAATGGTGTATAAGGGTATATATATATAAATATATTTTATGCACTGTATATGAGCTGGCGATTTCTAAGTCTGTAGTTCCGAGAGGGGGTAACCAGGCTCACTAATAAAGGTCAAGCCACTTGGCTGCCAGAATGCCCTGCTTCAGCACAGACCAGAAAGGCATTGTGATAAGCGTATCCCCGGTATAGTCAGGGGTTAATGGGAGTCGTCCCCGTCCCCCCAGTATACGCCCAGAACCATGGACCCGGTACTTGTGGTTCGGACTGTCTCCAACCAGCCATAATGTTGTGAGAGTGAAATTATGTCTAAGTCCAGCTTTGGTACATTAGAAGCAACTCTGAAACTTAACCTAAGCGTTTTTCGAAGCTACTTTTTGGCTAACTTCTTATAGGAAGGTCTAGGAGCTCTGAAATTGAACGTGCGCGTCTTTCACTCTTCCCGAGGGACTTAGAAGAATTTTGTGATATTTTTTATTAAAATGGTGTATAAGGGTATATATATAAATATATTTTATGCACTGTATATGAGCTGGCGATTTCTAAGTCTGTAGTTCCGAGAGGGGGTAACCAGGCTCACTAATAAAGGTCAAGCCACTTGGCTGCCAGAATGCCCTGCTTCAGCACAGACCAGAAAGGCATTGTGATAAGCGTATCCCCGGTATAGTCAGGGGTTAATGGGAGTCGTCCCCGTCCCCCCAGTATACGCCCAGAACCATGGACCCGGTACTTGTGGTTCGGACTGTCTCCAACCAGCCATAATGTTGTGAGAGTGAAATTATGTCTAAGTCCAGCTTTGGTACATTAGAAGCAACTCTGAAACTTAACCTAAGCGTTTTTCGAAGCTACTTTTTGGCTAACTTCTTATAGGAAGGTCTAGGAGCTCTGAAATTGAACGTGCGCGTCTTCCACTCTTCCCGAGGGACTTAGAAGAATTTTGTGATATTTTTTATTAAAATGGTGTATAAGGGTATATATATATAAATATATTTTATGCACTGTATATGAGCTGGCGATTTCTAAGTCTGTAGTTCCGAGAGGGGGTAACCAGGCTCACTAATAAAGGTCAAGCCACTTGGCTGCCAGAATGCCCTGCTTCAGCACAGACCAGAAAGGCATTGTGATAAGCGTATCCCCGGTATAGTCAGGGGTTAATGGGAGTCGTCCCCGTCCCCCCAGTATACGCCCAGAACCATGGACCCGGTACTTGTGGTTCGGACTGTCTCCAACCAGCCATAATGTTGTGAGAGTGAAATTATGTCTAAGTCCAGCTTTGGTACATTAGAAGCAACTCTGAAACTTAACCTAAGCGTTTTTCGAAGCTACTTTTTGGCTAACTTCTTATAGGAAGGTCTAGGAGCTCTGAAATTGAACGTGCGCGTCTTTCACTCTTCCCGAGGGACTTAGAAGAATTTTGTGATATTTTTTATTAAAATGGTGTATAAGGGTATATATATATAAATATATTTTATGCACTGTATATGAGCTGGCGATTTCTAAGTCTGTAGTTCCGAGAGGGGGTAACCAGGCTCACTAATAAAGGTCAAGCCACTTGGCTGCCAGAATGCCCTGCTTCAGCACAGACCAGAAAGGCATTGTGATAAGCGTATCCCCGGTATAGTCAGGGGTTAATGGGAGTCGTCCCCGTCCCCCCAGTATACGCCCAGAACCATGGACCCGGTACTTGTGGTTCGGACTGTCTCCAACCAGCCATAATGTTGTGAGAGTGAAATTATGTCTAAGTCCAGCTTTGGTACATTAGAAGCAACTCTGAAACTTAACCTAAGCGTTTTTCGAAGCTACTTTTTGGCTAACTTCTTATAGGAAGGTCTAGGAGCTCTGAAAATGAACGTGCGCGTCTTTCACTCTTCCCGAGGGACTTAGAAGAATTTTGTGATATTTTTTATTAAAATGGTGTATAAGGGTATATATATAAATATATTTTATGCACTGTATATGAGCTGGCGATTTCTAAGTCTGTAGTTCCGAGAGGGGGTAACCAGGCTCACTAAAAAAAAGTCAAGCCACTTGGCTGCCAGAATGCCCTGCTTCAGCACAGACCAGAAAGGCATTGTGATAAGCGTATCCCCGGTATAGTCAGGGGTTAATGGGAGTCGTCCCCGTCCCCCCAGTATACGCCCAGAACCATGGACCCGGTACTTGTGGTTCGGACTGTCTCCAACCAGCCATAATGTTGTGAGAGTGAAATTATGTCTAAGTCCAGCTTTGGTACATTAGAAGCAACTCTGAAACTTAACCTAAGCGTTTTTCGAAGCTACTTTTTGGCTAACTTCTTATAGGAAGGTCTATGAGCTCTGAAAATGAACGTGCGCGTCTTTCACTCTTCCCGAGGGACTTAGAAGAATTGTGTGATATTTTTTATTAAAATGGTGTATAAGGGTATATATATAAATATATTTTATGCACTGTATATGAGCTGGCGATTTCTAAGTCTGTAGTTCCGAGAGGGGGTAACCAGGCTCACTAATAAAGGTCAAGCCACTTGGCTGCCAGAATGCCCTGCTTCAGCACAGACCAGAAAGGCATTGTGATAAGCGTATCCCCGGTATAGTCAGGGGTTTATGGGAGTCCCCCCCGTCCCCCCAGTATACGCCCAGAACCATGGACCCGGTACTTGTGGTTCGGACTGTCTCCAACCAGCCATAATGTTGTGAGAGTGAAATTATGTCTAAGTCCAGCTTTGGTACATTAGAAGCAACTCTGAAACTTAACCTAAGCGTTTTTCGAAGCTACTTTTTGGCTAACTTCTTATAGGAAGGTCTAGGAGCTCTGAAAATGAACGTGCGCGTCTTTCACTCTTCCCGAGGGACTTAGAAGAATTGTGTGATATTTTTTATTAAAATGGTGTATAAGGGTATATATATAAATATATTTTATGCACTGTATATGAGCTGGCGATTTCTAAGTCTGTGGTTCCGAGAGGGGGTAACCAGGCTCACTAATAAAGGTCAAGCCACTTTGCTGCCAGAATGCCCTGCTTCAGCACAGACCAGAAAGGCATTGTGATAAGCGTATCCCCGGTATAGTCAGGGGTTAATGGGAGTCCCCCCCGTCCCCCCAGCATACGCCCAGAACCATGGACCCGGTACTTGTGGTTCGGACTGTCTCCAACCAGCCATAATGTTGTGAGAGTGAAATTATGTCTAAATCCAGCTTCGGTACATTAGAAGCAACTCTGAAACTTAACCTAAGCGTTTTTCGAAGCTACTTTTTGGCTAACTTCTTATAGGAAGGTCTAGGAGTTCTGAAAATGAACGTGCGCGTCTTTCACTCTTCTCGAGGGACTTAGAAGAATTTTGTGATATTTTTTATTAAAATGGTGTATATTGGTATATATATAAATATATTTTATGCACTGTATATGAGCTGGCGATTTCTAAGTCTGTGGTTCCGAGAGGGGGTTACCAGGATCACTAATAAAGGTCAAGCCACTTGGCTGCCAGAATGCCCTGCTTCAGCACAGACCAGAAAGGCATTGTGATAAGCGTATCTCCGGTATAGTCAGGGGTTAATGGGAGTCGTCCCCGTCCCCCCAGTATACGCCCAGAACCATGGACCCGGTACTTGTGGTTCGGACTGTCTCCAACCAGCCATAATGTTGTGAGAGTGAAATTATGTCTAAGTCCAGCTTTGGTACATTAGAAGCAACTCTGAAACTTAACCTAAGCGTTTTTCGAAGCTACTTTTTGGCTAACTTCTTATAGGAAGGTCTAGGAGCTCTGAAAATGAACGTGCGCGTCTTTCACTCTTCCCGAGGGACTTAGAAGAATTGTGTGATATTTTTTATTAAAATGGTGTATAAGGGTATATATATAAATATATTTTATGCACTGTATATGAGCTGGCGATTTCTAAGTCTGTGGTTCCGAGAGGGGGTAACCAGGCTCACTAATAAAGGTCAAGCCACTTTGCTGCCAGAATGCCCTGCTTCAGCACAGACCAGAAAGGCATTGTGATAAGCGTATCCCCGGTATAGTCAGGGGTTAATGGGAGTCCCCCCCGTCCCCCCAGCATACGCCCAGAACCATGGACCCGGTACTTGTGGTTCGGACTGTCTCCAACCAGCCATAATGTTGTGAGAGTGAAATTATGTCTAAATCCAGCTTCGGTACATTAGAAGCAACTCTGAAACTTAACCTAAGCGTTTTTCGAAGCTACTTTTTGGCTAACTTCTTATAGGAAGGTCTAGGAGTTCTGAAAATGAACGTGCGCGTCTTTCACTCTTCTCGAGGGACTTAGAAGAATTTTGTGATATTTTTTATTAAAATGGTGTATATTGGTATATATATAAATATATTTTATGCACTGTATATGAGCTGGCGATTTCTAAGTCTGTGGTTCCGAGAGGGGGTTACCAGGATCACTAATAAAGGTCAAGCCACTTGGCTGCCAGAATGCCCTGCTTCAGCACAGACCAGAAAGGCATTGTGATAAGCGTATCTCCGGTATAGTCAGGGGTTAATGGGAGTCGTCCCCGTCCCCCCAGTATACGCCAAGAACCATGGGCCCGGTACTTGTGGTTCGGACTGTCTCCAACCAGCCATAATGTTGTGAGAGTGAAATTATGTCTAAGTCCAGCTTTGGTACATTAGAAGCAACTCTGAAACTTAACCTAAGCGTTTTTCGAAGCTACTTTTTGGCTAACTTTTTATAGGATGGCCTAGGAGCTCTAAAAATGAACGTGCGCGTCTTTCACTCTTCCCGAGGGACTTAGAAGAATTTTGTGATATTTTTTATTAAAATGGTGTATAAGGGTATATATATAAATATATTTTATGCACTGTATATGAGCTGGCGATTTCTAAGTCTGTGGTTCCGAGAGGGGGTAACCAGGCTCACTAATAAAGGTCAAGCCACTTGGCTTCCAGAATGCCCTGCTTCAGCACAGACCAGAAAGGCATTGTGATAAGCGTATCCCCGGTATAGTCAGGGGTTTATGGGAGTCCCCCCCGTCCCCCCAGTATACGCCCAGAACCATGGACCCGGTACTTGTGGTTCGGACTGTCTCCAACCAGCCATAATGTTGTGAGAGTGAAATTATGTCTAAGTCCAGCTTTGGAACATTAGAAGCAACTCTGAAACTTAACCTAAGCGTTTTTCGAAGCTACTTTTTGGCTAACTTCTTATAGGAAGGTCTAGGAGCTCTGAAAATGAACGTGCGCGTCTTTCACTCTTCCCGAGGGACTTAGAAGAATTGTGTGATATTTTTTATTAAAATGGTGTATAAGGGTATATATATAAATATATTTTATGCACTGTATATGAGCTGGCGATTTCTAAGTCTGTGGTTCCGAGAGGGGGTAACCAGGCTCACTAATAAAGGTCAAGCCACTTTGCTGCCAGAATGCCCTGCTTCAGCACAGACCAGAAAGGCATTGTGATAAGCGTATCCCCGGTATAGTCAGGGGTTAATGGGAGTCCCCCCCGTCCCCCCAGCATACGCCCAGAACCATGGACCCGGTACTTGTGGTTCGGACTGTCTCCAACCAGCCATAATGTTGTGAGAGTGAAATTATGTCTAAATCCAGCTTCGGTACATTAGAAGCAACTCTGAAACTTAACCTAAGCGTTTTTCGAAGCTACTTTTTGGCTAACTTCTTATAGGAAGGTCTAGGAGTTCTGAAAATGAACGTGCGCGTCTTTCACTCTTCTCGAGGGACTTAGAAGAATTTTGTGATATTTTTTATTAAAATGGTGTATATTGGTATATATATAAATATATTTTATGCACTGTATATGAGCTGGCGATTTCTAAGTCTGTGGTTCCGAGAGGGGGTTACCAGGATCACTAATAAAGGTCAAGCCACTTGGCTGCCAGAATGCCCTGCTTCAGCACAGACCAGAAAGGCATTGTGATAAGCGTATCTCCGGTATAGTCAGGGGTTAATGGGAGTCGTCCCCGTCCCCCCAGTATACGCCCAGAACCATGGACCCGGTACTTGTGGTTCGGACTGTCTCCAACCAGCCATAATGTTGTGAGAGTGAAATTATGTCTAAGTCCAGCTTTGGTACATTAGAAGCAACTCTGAAACTTAACCTAAGCGTTTTTCGAAGCTACTTTTTGGCTAACTTCTTATAGGAAGGTCTAGGAGCTCTAAAAATGAACGTGCGCGTTTTTCACTCTTCCCGAGGGACTTAGAAGAATTTTGTGATATTTTTTATAAAAATGGTGTATAAGGGTATATATATAAATATATTTTATGCACTGTATATGAGCTGGCGATTTCTAAGTCTGTGGTTCCGAGAGGGGGTAACCAGGCTCACTAATAAAGGTCAAGCCACTTGGCTGCCAGAATGCCCTGCTTCAGCACAGACCAGAAAGGCATTGTGATAAGCGTATCCCCGGTATAGTCAAGGGTTAATGGGAGTCCCCCCCGTCCCCCCAGTATACGCCCAGAACCATGGACCCGGTACTTGTGGTTCGGACTGTCTCCAACCAGCCATAATGTTGTGAGAGTGAAATTATGTCTAAGTCCAGCTTCGGTACATTAGAAGCAACTCTGAAACTTAACCTAAGCGTTTTTCGAAGCTACTTTTTGGCTAACTTCTTATAGGATGGTCTAGGAGCTCTAAAAATGAACGTGCGCGTCTTTCACTCTTCCCGAGGGACTTTGAAGAATTTTGTGATATTTTTTATTAAAATGGTGTATAAGGGTATATATATAAATATATTTTATGCACTGTATATGAGCTGGCGATTTCTAAGTCTGTGGTTCCAATAGGGGGTAACCAGGCTCACTAATAAAGGTCAAGCCACTTGGCTGCCAGAATACCCTGCTTCAGCACAGACCAGTAAGGCATTGTGATACGCGTATCCCCGATATAGTCAGGGGTTAATGGTAGTCGTCCACGTCCCCCCAATATATGCCCAGAACCATGGACCCGGTATTTGTGGTTCGGACTGTCTCCAACCAGCCATAATGTTGTGAGAGTGAAATTATGTCTAAGTCCAGCTTTGGTACATTAGAAGCAACTCTGAAACTTAACCTAAGCGTTTTTCGAAGCTACTTTTTGGCTAACTTCTTATAGGAAGGTCTAGGAGCTCTGAAAATGAACGTGCGCGTCTTTCACTCTTCCCTAGGGACTTAGAAGAATTGTGTGATATTTTTTATTAAAATGGTGTATAAGGGTATATATATAAATATATTTTATGCACTGTATATGAGCTGGCGATTTCTAAGTCTGTGGTTCCGAGAGGGGGTAACCAGGCTCACTAATAAAGGTCAAGCCACTTGGCTGCCAGAATGCCCTGCTTCAGCACAGACCAGAAAGGCATTGTGATAAGCGTATCCCCGGTATAGTCAGGGGTTAATGGGAGTCCCCCCCGTCCCCCCAGTATACGCCCAGAACCATGGACCCGGTACTTGTGGTTCGGACTGTCTCCAACCAGCCATAATGTTGTGAGAGTGAAATTATGTCTAAGTCCAGCTTTGGTACATTAGAAGCAACTCTGAAACTTAACCTAAGCGTTTTTCGAAGCTACTTTTTGGCTAACTTCTTATAGGAAGGTCTAGGAGCTCTGAAATTGAACGTGCGCGTCTTTCACTCTTCCCGAGGGACTTAGAAGAATTTTGTGATATTTTTTATTAAAATGGTGTATAAGGGTATATATATATAAATATATTTTATGCACTGTATATGAGCTGGCGATTTCTAAGTCTGTAGTTCCGAGAGGGGGTAACCAGGCTCACTAATAAAGGTCAAGCCACTTGGCTGCCAGAATGCCCTGCTTCAGCACAGACCAGAAAGGCATTGTGATAAGCGTATCCCCGGTATAGTCAGGGGTTAATGGGAGTCGTCCCCGTCCCCCCAGTATACGCCCAGAACCATGGACCCGGTACTTGTGGTTCGGACTGTCTCCAACCAGCCATAATGTTGTGAGAGTGAAATTATGTCTAAGTCCAGCTTTGGTACATTAGAAGCAACTCTGAAACTTAACCTAAGCGTTTTTCGAAGCTACTTTTTGGCTAACTTCTTATAGGAAGGTCTAGGAGCTCTGAAATTGAACGTGCGCGTCTTCCACTCTTCCCGAGGGACTTAGAAGAATTTTGTGATATTTTTTATTAAAATGGTGTATAAGGGTATATATATATAAATATATTTTATGCACTGTATATGAGCTGGCGATTTCTAAGTCTGTAGTTCCGAGAGGGGGTAACCAGGCTCACTAATAAAGGTCAAGCCACTTGGCTGCCAGAATGCCCTGCTTCAGCACAGACCAGAAAGGCATTGTGATAAGCGTATCCCCGGTATAGTCAGGGGTTAATGGGAGTCGTCCCCGTCCCCCCAGTATACGCCCAGAACCATGGACCCGGTACTTGTGGTTCGGACTGTCTCCAACCAGCCATAATGTTGTGAGAGTGAAATTATGTCTAAGTCCAGCTTTGGTACATTAGAAGCAACTCTGAAACTTAACCTAAGCGTTTTTCGAAGCTACTTTTTGGCTAACTTCTTATAGGAAGGTCTAGGAGCTCTGAAATTGAACGTGCGCGTCTTTCACTCTTCCCGAGGGACTTAGAAGAATTTTGTGATATTTTTTATTAAAATGGTGTATAAGGGTATATATATATAAATATATTTTATGCACTGTATATGAGCTGGCGATTTCTAAGTCTGTAGTTCCGAGAGGGGGTAACCAGGCTCACTAATAAAGGTCAAGCCACTTGGCTGCCAGAATGCCCTGCTTCAGCACAGACCAGAAAGGCATTGTGATAAGCGTATCCCCGGTATAGTCAGGGGTTAATGGGAGTCGTCCCCGTCCCCCCAGTATACGCCCAGAACCATGGACCCGGTACTTGTGGTTCGGACTGTCTCCAACCAGCCATAATGTTGTGAGAGTGAAATTATGTCTAAGTCCAGCTTTGGTACATTAGAAGCAACTCTGAAACTTAACCTAAGCGTTTTTCGAAGCTACTTTTTGGCTAACTTCTTATAGGAAGGTCTAGGAGCTCTGAAAATGAACGTGCGCGTCTTTCACTCTTCCCGAGGGACTTAGAAGAATTTTGTGATATTTTTTATTAAAATGGTGTATAAGGGTATATATATAAATATATTTTATGCACTGTATATGAGCTGGCGATTTCTAAGTCTGTAGTTCCGAGAGGGGGTAACCAGGCTCACTAAAAAAAAGTCAAGCCACTTGGCTGCCAGAATGCCCTGCTTCAGCACAGACCAGAAAGGCATTGTGATAAGCGTATCCCCGGTATAGTCAGGGGTTAATGGGAGTCGTCCCCGTCCCCCCAGTATACGCCCAGAACCATGGACCCGGTACTTGTGGTTCGGACTGTCTCCAACCAGCCATAATGTTGTGAGAGTGAAATTATGTCTAAGTCCAGCTTTGGTACATTAGAAGCAACTCTGAAACTTAACCTAAGCGTTTTTCGAAGCTACTTTTTGGCTAACTTCTTATAGGAAGGTCTATGAGCTCTGAAAATGAACGTGCGCGTCTTTCACTCTTCCCGAGGGACTTAGAAGAATTGTGTGATATTTTTTATTAAAATGGTGTATAAGGGTATATATATAAATATATTTTATGCACTGTATATGAGCTGGCGATTTCTAAGTCTGTAGTTCCGAGAGGGGGTAACCAGGCTCACTAATAAAGGTCAAGCCACTTGGCTGCCAGAATGCCCTGCTTCAGCACAGACCAGAAAGGCATTGTGATAAGCGTATCCCCGGTATAGTCAGGGGTTAATGGGAGTCGTCCCCGTCCCCCCAGTATACGCCCAGAACCATGGACCCGGTACTTGTGGTTCGGACTGTCTCCAACCAGCCATAATGTTGTGAGAGTGAAATTATGTCTAAGTCCAGCTTTGGTACATTAGAAGCAACTCTGAAACTTAACCTAAGCGTTTTTCGAAGCTACTTTTTGGCTAACTTCTTATAGGAAGGTCTAGGAGCTCTGAAATTGAACGTGCGCGTCTTTCACTCTTCCCGAGGGACTTAGAAGAATTTTGTGATATTTTTTATTAAAATGGTGTATAAGGGTATTTATATGTATAAATATATTTTATGCACTGTATATGAGCTGGCGATTTCTAAGTCTGTAGTTCCGAGAGGGGGTAACCAGGCTCACTAATAAAGGTCAAGCCACTTGGCTGCCAGAATGCCCTGCTTCAGCACAGACCAGAAAGGCATTGTGATAAGCGTATCCCCGGTATAGTCAGGGGTTAATGGGAGTCGTCCCCGTCCCCCCAGTATACGCCCAGAACCATGGACCCGGTACTTGTGGTTCGGACTGTCTCCAACCAGCCATAATGTTGTGAGAGTGAAATTATGTCTAAGTCCAGCTTTGGTACATTAGAAGCAACTCTGAAACTTAACCTAAGCGTTTTTCGAAGCTACTTTTTGGCTAACTTCTTATAGGAAGGTCTAGGAGCTCTGAAATTGAACGTGCGCGTCTTTCACTCTTCCCGAGGGACTTAGAAGAATTTTGTGATATTTTTTATTAAAATGGTGTATAAGGGTATATATATATAAATATATTTTATGCACTGTATATGAGCTGGCGATTTCTAAGTCTGTAGTTCCGAGAGGGGGTAACCAGGCTCACTAATAAAGGTCAAGCCACTTGGCTGCCAGAATGCCCTGCTTCAGCACAGACCAGAAAGGCATTGTGATAAGCGTATCCCCGGTATAGTCAGGGGTTAATGGGAGTCGTCCCCGTCCCCCCAGTATACGCCCAGAACCATGGACCCGGTACTTGTGGTTCGGACTGTCTCCAACCAGCCATAATGTTGTGAGAGTGAAATTATGTCTAAGTCCAGCTTTGGTACATTAGAAGCAACTCTGAAACTTAACCTAAGCGTTTTTCGAAGCTACTTTTTGGCTAACTTCTTATAGGATGGTCTAGGAGCTCTAAAAATGAACGTGCGCGTCTTTCACTCTTCCCGAGGGACTTTGAAGAATTTTGTGATATTTTTTATTAAAATGGTGTATAAGGGTATATATATAAATATATTTTATGCACTGTATATGAGCTGGCGATTTCTAAGTCTGTGGTTCCAATAGGGGGTAACCAGGCTCACTAATAAAGGTCAAGCCACTTGGCTGCCAGAATGCCCTGCTTCAGCACAGACCAGTAAGGCATTGTGATACGCGTATCCCCGATATAGTCAGGGGTTAATGGGAGTCGTCCCCGTCCCCCCAGTATACGCCCAGAACCATGGACCCGGTACTTGTGGTTCGGACTGTCTCCAACCAGCCATAATGTTGTGAGAGTGAAATTATGTCTAAGTCCAGCTTTGGTACATTAGAAGCAACTCTGAAACTTAACCTAAGCGTTTTTCGAAGCTACTTTTTGGCTAACTTCTTATAGGAAGGTCTAGGAGCTCTGAAATTGAACGTGCGCGTCTTTCACTCTTCCCGAGGGACTTAGAAGAATTTTGTGATATTTTTTATTAAAATGGTGTATAAGGGTATATATATATAAATATATTTTATGCACTGTATATGAGCTGGCGATTTCTAAGTCTGTAGTTCCGAGAGGGGGTAACCAGGCTCACTAATAAAGGTCAAGCCACTTGGCTGCCAGAATGCCCTGCTTCAGCACAGACCAGAAAGGCATTGTGATAAGCGTATCCCCGGTATAGTCAGGGGTTAATGGGAGTCGTCCCCGTCCCCCCAGTATACGCCCAGAACCATGGACCCGGTACTTGTGGTTCGGACTGTCTCCAACCAGCCATAATGTTGTGAGAGTGAAATTATGTCTAAGTCCAGCTTTGGTACATTAGAAGCAACTCTGAAACTTAACCTAAGCGTTTTTCGAAGCTACTTTTTGGCTAACTTCTTATAGGAAGGTCTAGGAGCTCTGAAAATGAACGTGCGCGTCTTTCACTCTTCCCGAGGGACTTAGAAGAATTTTGTGATATTTTTTATTAAAATGGTGTATAAGGGTATATATATAAATATATTTTATGCACTGTATATGAGCTGGCGATTTCTAAGTCTGTAGTTCCGAGAGGGGGTAACCAGGCTCACTAAAAAAAAGTCAAGCCACTTGGCTGCCAGAATGCCCTGCTTCAGCACAGACCAGAAAGGCATTGTGATAAGCGTATCCCCGGTATAGTCAGGTGTTAATGGGAGTCGTCCCCGTCCCCCCAGTATACGCCCAGAACCATGGACCCGGTACTTGTGGTTCGGACTGTCTCCAACCAGCCATAATGTTGTGAGAGTGAAATTATGTCTAAGTCCAGCTTTGGTACATTAGAAGCAACTCTGAAACTTAACCTAAGCGTTTTTCGAAGCTACTTTTTGGCTAACTTCTTATAGGAAGGTCTAGGAGCTCTGAAATTGAACGTGCGCGTCTTTCACTCTTCCCGAGGGACTTAGAAGAATTTTGTGATATTTTTTATTAAAATGGTGTATAAGGGTATATATATATAAATATATTTTATGCACTGTATATGAGCTGGCGATTTCTAAGTCTGTAGTTCCGAGAGGGGGTAACCAGGCTCACTAATAAAGGTCAAGCCACTTGGCTGCCAGAATGCCCTGCTTCAGCACAGACCAGAAAGGCATTGTGATAAGCGTATCCCCGGTATAGTCAGGGGTTAATGGGAGTCGTCCCCGTCCCCCCAGTATACGCCCAGAACCATGGACCCGGTACTTGTGGTTCGGACTGTCTCCAACCAGCCATAATGTTGTGAGAGTGAAATTATGTCTAAGTCCAGCTTTGGTACATTAGAAGCAACTCTGAAACTTAACCTAAGCGTTTTTCGAAGCTACTTTTTGGCTAACTTCTTATAGGAAGGTCTAGGAGCTCTGAAAATGAACGTGCGCGTCTTTCACTCTTCCCGAGGGACTTAGAAGAATTTTGTGATATTTTTTATTAAAATGGTGTATAAGGGTATATATATAAATATATTTTATGCACTGTATATGAGCTGGCGATTTCTAAGTCTGTAGTTCCGAGAGGGGGTAACCAGGCTCACTAAAAAAAAGTCAAGCCACTTGGCTGCCAGAATGCCCTGCTTCAGCACAGACCAGAAAGGCATTGTGATAAGCGTATCCCCGGTATAGTCAGGGGTTAATGGGAGTCGTCCCCGTCCCCCCAGTATACGCCCAGAACCATGGACCCGGTACTTGTGGTTCGGACTGTCTCCAACCAGCCATAATGTTGTGAGAGTGAAATTATGTCTAAGTCCAGCTTTGGTACATTAGAAGCAACTCTGAAACTTAACCTAAGCGTTTTTCGAAGCTACTTTTTGGCTAACTTCTTATAGGATGGTCTAGGAGCTCTAAAAATGAACGTGCGCGTCTTTCACTCTTCCCGAGGGACTTTGAAGAATTTTGTGATATTTTTTATTAAAATGGTGTATAAGGGTATATATATAAATATATTTTATGCACTGTATATGAGCTGGCGATTTCTAAGTCTGTGGTTCCAATAGGGGGTAACCAGGCTCACTAATAAAGGTCAAGCCACTTGGCTGCCAGAATGCCCTGCTTCAGCACAGACCAGTAAGGCATTGTGATACGCGTATCCCCGATATAGTCAGGGGTTAATGGGAGTCGTCCCCGTCCCCCCAGTATACGCCCAGAACCATGGACCCGGTACTTGTGGTTCGGACTGTCTCCAACCAGCCATAATGTTGTGAGAGTGAAATTATGTCTAAGTCCAGCTTTGGTACATTAGAAGCAACTCTGAAACTTAACCTAAGCGTTTTTCGAAGCTACTTTTTGGCTAACTTCTTATAGGAAGGTCTAGGAGCTCTGAAATTGAACGTGCGCGTCTTTCACTCTTCCCGAGGGACTTAGAAGAATTTTGTGATATTTTTTATTAAAATGGTGTATAAGGGTATATATATATAAATATATTTTATGCACTGTATATGAGCTGGCGATTTCTAAGTCTGTAGTTCCGAGAGGGGGTAACCAGGCTCACTAATAAAGGTCAAGCCACTTGGCTGCCAGAATGCCCTGCTTCAGCACAGACCAGAAAGGCATTGTGATAAGCGTATCCCCGGTATAGTCAGGGGTTAATGGGAGTCGTCCCCGTCCCCCCAGTATACGCCCAGAACCATGGACCCGGTACTTGTGGTTCGGACTGTCTCCAACCAGCCATAATGTTGTGAGAGTGAAATTATGTCTAAGTCCAGCTTTGGTACATTAGAAGCAACTCTGAAACTTAACCTAAGCGTTTTTCGAAGCTACTTTTTGGCTAACTTCTTATAGGAAGGTCTAGGAGCTCTGAAATTGAACGTGCGCGTCTTTCACTCTTCCCGAGGGACTTAGAAGAATTTTGTGATATTTTTTATTAAAATAGTGTATAAGGGTATATATATATAAATATATTTTATGCACTGTATATGAGCTGGCGATTTCTAAGTCTGTAGTTCCGAGAGGGGGTAACCAGGCTCACTAATAAAGGTCAAGCCACTTGGCTGCCAGAATGCCCTGCTTCAGCACAGACCAGAAAGGCATTGTGATAAGCGTATCCCCGGTATAGTCAGGGGTTAATGGGAGTCGTCCCCGTCCCCCCAGTATACGCCCAGAACCATGGACCCGGTACTTGTGGTTCGGACTGTCTCCAACCAGCCATAATGTTGTGAGAGTGAAATTATGTCTAAGTCCAGCTTTGGTACATTAGAAGCAACTCTGAAACTTAACCTAAGCGTTTTTCGAAGCTACTTTTTGGCTAACTTCTTATAGGAAGGTCTAGGAGCTCTGAAAATGAACGTGCGCGTCTTTCACTCTTCCCGAGGGACTTAGAAGAATTTTGTGATATTTTTTATTAAAATGGTGTATAAGGGTATATATATAAATATATTTTATGCACTGTATATGAGCTGGCGATTTCTAAGTCTGTAGTTCCGAGAGGGGGTAACCAGGCTCACTAAAAAAAAGTCAAGCCACTTGGCTGCCAGAATGCCCTGCTTCAGCACAGACCAGAAAGGCATTGTGATAAGCGTATCCCCGGTATAGTCAGGGGTTAATGGGAGTCGTCCCCGTCCCCCCAGTATACGCCCAGAACCATGGACCCGGTACTTGTGGTTCGGACTGTCTCCAACCAGCCATAATGTTGTGAGAGTGAAATTATGTCTAAGTCCAGCTTTGGTACATTAGAAGCAACTCTGAAACTTAACCTAAGCGTTTTTCGAAGCTACTTTTTGGCTAACTTCTTATAGGATGGTCTAGGAGCTCTAAAAATGAACGTGCGCGTCTTTCTCTCTTCCCGAGGGACTTTGAAGAATTTTGTGATATTTTTTATTAAAATGGTGTATAAGGGTATATATATAAATATATTTTATGCACTGTATATGAGCTGGCGATTTCTAAGTCTGTGGTTCCAATAGGGGGTAACCAGGCTCACTAATAAAGGTCAAGCCACTTGGCTGCCAGAATGCCCTGCTTCAGCACAGACCAGTAAGGCATTGTGATACGCGTATCCCCGATATAGTCAGGGGTTAATGGTAGTCGTCCACGTCCCCCCAATATATGCCCAGAACCATGGACCCGGTATTTGTGGTTCGGACTGTCTCCAACCAGCCATAATGTTGTGAGAGTGAAATTATGTCTAAGTCCAGCTTTGGTACATTAGAAGCAACTCTGAAACTTAACCTAAGCGTTTTTCGAAGCTACTTTTTGGCTAACTTCTTATAGGAAGGTCTAGGAGCTCTGAAATTGAACGTGCGCGTCTTTCACTCTTCCCGAGGGACTTAGAAGAATTTTGTGATATTTTTTATTAAAATGGTGTATAAGGGTATTTATATGTATAAATATATTTTATGCACTGTATATGAGCTGGCGATTTCTAAGTCTGTAGTACCGAGAGGGGGTAACCAGGCACACTAATAAAGGTCAAGCCACTTTGCTGCCAGAATGCCCTGCTTCAGCACAGACCAGAAAGGCATTGTGATAAGCGTATCCCCGGTATAGTCAGGGGTTAATGGGAGTCCCCCCCGTCCCCCCAGCATACGCCCAGAACCATGGACCCGGTACTTGTGGTTCGGACTGTCTCCAACCAGCCATAATGTTGTGAGAGTGAAATTATGTCTAAGTCCAGCTTCGGTACATTAGAAGCAACTCTGAAACTTAACCTAAGCGTTTTTCGAAGCTACTTTTTGGCTAACTTCTTATAGGAAGGTCTAGGAGTTCTGAAAATGAACGTGCGCGTTTTTCACTCTTCTCGAGGGACTTTGAAGAATTTTGTGATATTTTTTATTAAAATGGTGTATAAGGGTATATATATAAATATATTTTATGCACTGTATATGAGCTGGCGATTTCTAAGTCTGTGGTTCCAATAGGGGGTAACCAGGCACACTAATAAAGGTCAAGCCTCTTGGCTGCCAGAATGCCCTGCTTCTGCACAGACCAGTAAGGCATTGTGATACGCGTATCCCCGATATAGTCAGGGGTTAATGGTAGTCGTCCCCGTCCCCCCAATATATGCCCAGAACCATGGACCCGGTATTTGTGGTTCGGACTGTCTCCAACCAGCCATAATGTTGTGAGAGTGAAATTATGTCTAAGTCCAGCTTTGGTACATTAGAAGCAACTCTGAAACTTAACCTAAGCGTTTTTCGAAGCTACTTTTTGGCTAACTTCTTATAGGAAGGTCTAGGAGTTCTGAAAATGAACGTGCGCGTCTTTCACTCTTCTCGAGGGACTTAGAAGAATTTTGTGATATTTTTTATTAAAATGGTGTATATTGGTATATATATAAATATATTTTATGCACTGTATATGAGCTGGCGATTTCTAAGTCTGTGGTTCCGAGAGGGGGTTACCAGGATCACTATTAAAGGTCAAGCCACTTGGCTGCCAGAATGCCCTGCTTCAGCACAGACCAGAAAGGCATTGTGATAAGCGTATCTCCGGTATAGTCAGGGATTAATGGGAGTCCCCCCTGTCCCCCCAGTATACGCCAAGAACCATGGACCCGGTACTTGTGGTTCGGACTGTCTCCAACCAGCCATAATGTTGTGAGAGTGAAATTATGTCTAAGTCCAGCTTTGGTACATTAGAAGCAACTCTGAAACTTAACCTAAGCGTTTTTCGAAGCTACTTTTTGGCTAACTTCTTATAGGATGGCCTAGAGCTCTAAAAATGAACGTGCGCGTCTTTCACTCTTCCCGAGGGACTTTGAAGAATTTTGTGATATTTTTTATTAAAATGGTGTATAAGGGTATATATATAAATATATTTTATGCACTGTATATGAGCTGGCGATTTCTAAGTCTGTGGTTCCAATAGGGGGTAACCAGGCACACTAATAAAGGTCAAGCCACTTGGCTGCCAGAATGCCCTGCTTCTGCACAGACCAGTAACGCATTGTGATACGCGTATCCCCGATATAGTCAGGGGTTAATGGTAGTCGTCCCCCCCCCCCAATATATGCCCAGAACCATGGACCCGGTATTTGTGGTTCGGACTGTCTCCAACCAGCCATAATGTTGTGAGAGTGAAATTATGTCTAAGTCCAGCTTTGGTACATTAGAAGCAACTCTGAAACTTAACCTAAGCGTTTTTCGAAGCTACTTTTTGGCTAACTTCTTATAGGAAGGTCTAGGAGCTCTGAAAATGAACGTGCGCGTCTTTCACTCTTCCCGAGGGACTTAGAAGAATGTTGTGATATTTTTTATTAAAATGGTGTATAAGGGTATATATATAAATATATTTTATGCACTGTATATGAGCTGGCGATTTCTAAGTCTGTGGTTCCGAGAGGGGGTAACCAGGCTCACTAATAAAGGTCAAGCCACTTGGCTGCCAGAATGCCCTGCTTCAGCACAGACCAGAAAGGCATTGTGATAAGCGTATCCCCGGTATAGTCAGGGGTTAATGGGAGTCGTCCCCGTCCCCCCAGTATACGCCCAGAACCATGGACCCGGTACTTGTGGTTCGGACTGTCTCCAACCAGCCATAATGTTGTGAGAGTGAAATTATGTCTAAGTCCAGCTTTGGTACATTAGAAGCAACTCTGAAACTTAACCTAAGCGTTTTTCGAAGCTACTTTTTGGCTAACTTCTTATAGGAAAGTCTAGGAGCTCTGAAAATGAACGTGCGCGTCTTTCACTCTTCCCGAGGGACTTAGAAGAATTTTGTGATATTTTTTATTAAAATGGTGTATAAGGGTATATATATAAATATATTTTATGTACTGTATATGAGCTGGCGATTTCTAAGTCTGTAGTTCCGAGAGGGGGTAACAAGGCTCACTAAAAAAAAGTCAAGCCACTTGGCTGCCAGAATGCCCTGCTTCAGCACAGACCAGAAAGGCATTGTGATAAGCGTATCCCCGGTATAGTCAGGGGTTAATGGGAGTCGTCCCCGTCCCCCCAGTATATGCCCAGAACCATGGACCCGGTACTTGTGGTTCGGACTGTCTCCAACCAGCCATAATGTTGTGAGAGTGAAATTATGTCTAAGTCCAGCTTCGGTACATTAGAAGCAACTCTGAAACTTAACCTAAGCGTTTTTCGAAGCTACTTTTTGGCTAACTTCTTATAGGATGGTCTAGGAGCTCTAAAAATGAACGTGCGCGTCTTTCACTCTTCCCGAGGGACTTTGAAGAATTTTGTGATATTTTTTATTAAAATGGTGTATAAGGGTATATATATAAATATATTTTATGCACTGTATATGAGCTGGCGATTTCTAAGTCTGTGGTTCCAATAGGGGGTAACCAGGCTCACTAATAAAGGTCAAGCCACTTGGCTGCCAGAATGCCCTGCTTCAGCACAGACCAGTAAGGCATTGTGATACGCGTATCCCCGATATAGTCAGGGGTTAATGGTAGTCGTCCACGTCCCCCCAATATATGCCCAGAACCATGGACCCGGTATTTGTGGTTCGGACTGTCTCCAACCAGCCATAATGTTGTGAGAGTGAAATTATGTCTAAGTCCAGCTTTGGTACATTAGAAGCAACTCTGAAACTTAACCTAAGCGTTTTTCGAAGCTACTTTTTGGCTAACTTCTTATAGGAAGGTCTAGGAGCTCTGAAAATGAACGTGCGCGTCTTTCACTCTTCCCGAGGGACTTAGAAGAATTGTGTGATATTTTTTATTAAAATGGTGTATAAGTGTATATATATAAATATATTTTATGCACTGTATATGAGCTGGCGATTTCTAAGTCTGTGGTTCCGAGAGGGGGTAACCAGGCTCACTAATAAAGGTCAAGCCACTTGGCTGCCAGAATGCCCTGCTTCAGCACAGACCAGTAAGGCATTGTGATACGCGTATCCCCGATATAGTCAGGGGTTAATGGTAGTCGTCCACGTCCCCCCAATATATGCCCAGAACCATGGACCCGGTACTTGTGGTTCGGACTGTCTCCAACCAGCCATAATGTTGTGAGAGTGAAATTATGTCTAAGTCCAGCTTTGGTACATTAGAAGCAACTCTGAAACTTAACCTAAGCGTTTTTCGAAGCTACTTTTTGGCTAACTTCTTATAGGAAGGTCTAGGAGCTCTGAAATTGAACGTGCGCGTTTTTCACTCTTCTCGAGGGACTTAGAAGAATTTTGTGATATTTTTTATTAAAATGGTGTATATTGGTATATATATAAATATATTTTATGCACTGTATATGAGCTGGCGATTTCTAAGTCTGTGGTTCCGAGAGGGGGTTACCAGGATCACTAATAAAGGTCAAGCCACTTGGCTGCCAGAATGCCCTGCTTCAGCACAGACCAGAAAGGCATTGTGATAAGCGTATCTCCGGTATAGTCAGGGGTTAATGGGAGTCGTCCCCGTCCCCCCAGTATACGCCAAGAACCATGGACCCGGTACTTGTGGTTCAGACTGTCTCCAACCAGCCATAATGTTGTGAGAGTGAAATTATGTCTAAGTCCATCTTTGGTACATTAGAAGCAACTCTGAAACTTAACCTAAGCGTTTTTCGAAGCTACTTTTTGGCTAACTTCTTATAGGAAGGTCTAGGAGCTCTAAAAATGAACGTGCGTGTCTTTCACTCTTCCCGAGGGACTTTGAAGAATTTTGTGATATTTTTAATTAAAATGGTGTATAAGGGTATATATATAAATATATTTTATGCACTGTATATGAGCTGGCGATTTCTAAGTCTGTAGTTCCAATAGGGGGTAACCAGGCACACTAATAAAGGTCAAGCCACTTGGCTGCCAGAATGCCCTGCTTCTGCACAGACCAGTAAGGCATTGTGATACGCGTATCCCGATATAGTCAGGGGTTAATGGTAGTCGTCCCCGTCACCCCAATATATGCCCAGAACCATGGACCCGGTATTTGTGGTTCGGACTGTCTCCAACCAGCCATAATGTTGTGAGAGTGAAATTATGTCTAAGTCCAGCTTTGGTACATTAGAAGCAACTCTGAAACTTAACCTAAGCGTTTTTCGAAGCTACTTTTTGGCTAACTTCTTTTAGGAAGGTCTAGGAGCTCTGAAAATGAACGTGCGCGTCTTTCACTCTTCCCGAGGGACTTAGAAGAATTTTGTGATATTTTTTATTAAAATGGTGTATAAGGGTATATATATAAATATATTTTATGCACTGTATATGAGCTGGCGATTTCTAAGTCTGTGGTTCCGAGAGGGGGTAACCAGGCTCAGTAATAAAGGTCAAGCCACTTGGCTGCCAGAATGCCCTGCTTCAGCACAGACCAGAAAGGCATTGTGATAAGCGTATCCCCGGTATAGTCAGGGGTTAATGGGAGTCCCCCCCGTCCCCCCAGTATACGCCCAGAACCATGGACCCGGTACTTGTGGTTCGGACTGTCTCCAACCAGCCATAATGTTGTGAGAGTGAAATTATGTCTAAGTCCAGCTTTGGTACATTAGAAGCAACTCTGAAACTTAACCTAAGCGTTTTTCGAAGCTACTTTTTGGCTAACTTCTTATAGGAAGGTCTAGGAGCTCTGAAATTGAACGTGCGCGTTTTTCACTCTTCTCGAGGGACTTAGAAGAATTTTGTGATATTTTTTATTAAAATGGTGTATATTGGTATATATATAAATATATTTTATGCACTGTATATGAGCTGGCGATTTCTAAGTTTGTGGTTCCGAGAGGGGGTTACCAGGATCACTAATAAAGGTCAAGCCACTTGGCTGCCAGAATGCCCTGCTTCAGCACAGACCAGAAAGGCATTGTGATAAGCGTATCTCCGGTATAGTCAGGGGTTAATGGGAGTCGTCCCCGTCCCCCCAGTATACGCCAAGAACCATGGACCCGGTACTTGTGGTTCAGACTGTCTCCAACCAGCCATAATGTTGTGAGAGTGAAATTATGTCTAAGTCCAGCTTTGGTACATTAGAAGCAACTCTGAAACTTAACCTAAGCGTTTTTCGAAGCTACTTTTTGGCTAACTTCTTATAGGATGGTCTAGGAGCTCTAAAAATGAACGTGCGCGTCTTTCACTCTTCCCGAGGGACTTTGAAGAATTTTGTGATATTTTTAATTAAAATGGTGTATAAGGGTATATATATAAATATATTTTATGCACTGTATATGAGCTGGCGATTTCTAAGTCTGTGGTTCCAATAGGGGGTAACCAGGCACACTAATAAAGGTCAAGCCACTTGGCTGCCAGAATGCCCTGCTTCTGCACAGACCAGTAAGGCATTGTGATACGCGTATCCCGATATAGTCAGGGGTTAATGATAGTCGTCCCCGTCCCCCCAATATATGCCCAGAACCATGGACCCGGTATTTGTGGTTCGGACTGTCTCCAACCAGCCATAATGTTGTGAGAGTGAAATTATGTCTAAGTCCAGCTTTGGTACATTAGAAGCAACTCTGAAACTTAACCTAAGCGTTTTTCGAAGCTACTTTTTGGCTAACTTCTTATAGGAAGGTCTAGGAGCTCTGAAATTGAACGTGCGCGTCTTTCACTCTTCCCGAGGGACTTAGAAGAATTTTGTGATATTTTTTATTAAAATGGTGTATATTGGTATATATATAAATATATTTTATGCACTGTATATGAGCTGGCGATTTCTAAGTCTGTGGTTCCGAGAGGGGGTTACCAGGATCACTAATAAAGGTCAAGCCACTTGGCTGCCAGAATGCCCTGCTTCAGCACAGACCAGAAAGGCATTGTGATAAGCGTATCTCCGGTATAGTCAGGGGTTAATGGGAGTCGTCCCCGTCCCCCCAGTATACGCCAAGAACCATGGACCCGGTACTTGTGGTTCAGACTGTCTCCAACCAGCCATAATGTTGTGAGAGTGAAATTATGTCTAAGTCCAGCTTTGGTACATTAGAAGCAACTCTGAAACTTAACCTAAGCGTTTTTCGAAGCTACTTTTTGGCTAACTTCTTATAGGATGGTCTAGGAGCTCTAAAAATGAACGTGCGCGTCTTTCACTCTTCCCGAGGGACTTTGAAGAATTTTGTGATATTTTTAATTAAAATGGTGTATAAGGGTATATATATAAATATATTTTATGCACTGTATATGAGCTGGCGATTTCTAAGTCTGTGGTTCCGAGAGGGGGTAACCAGGCTCACTAATAAAGGTCAAGCCACTTGGCTGCCAGAATGCCCTGCTTCAGCACAGACCAGAAAGGCATTGTGATAAGCGTATCCCCGGTATAGTCAGGGGTTAATGGGAGTCGTCCCCGTCCCCCCAGTATACGCCCAGAACCATGGACCCGGTACTTGTGGTTCGGACTGTCTCCAACCAGCCATAATGTTGTGAGAGTGAAATTATGTCTAAGTCCAGCTTTGGTACATTAGAAGCAACTCTGAAACTTAACCTAAGCGTTTTTCGAAGCTACTTTTTGGCTAACTTCTTTTAGGAAGGTCTAGGAGCTCTGAAAATGAACGTGCGCGTCTTTCACTCTTCCCGAGGGACTTAGAAGAATTTTGTGTTATTTTTTATTAAAATGGTGTATAAGGGTATATATATAAATATATTTTATGCACTGTATATGAGCTGGCGATTTCTAAGTCTGTGGTTCCGAGAGGGGGTAACCAGGCTCACTAATAAAGGTCAAGCCACTTGGCTGCCAGAATGCCCTGCTTCAGCACAGACCAGAAAGGCATTGTGATACGCGTATCCCCGATATAGTCAGGGGTTAATGGTAGTCGTCCCCCCCCCCCCCAATATATGCCCAGAACCATGGACCCGGTATTTGTGGTTCGGACTGTCTCCAACCAGCCATAATGTTGTGAGAGTGAAATTATGTCTAAGTCCAGCTTTGGTACATTAGAAGCAACTCTGAAACTTAACCTAAGCGTTTTTCGAAGCTACTTTTTGGCTAACTTCTTATAGGAAGGTCTAGGAGCTCTGAAAATGAACGTGCGCGTCTTTCACTCTTCCCGAGGGACTTAGAAGAATGTTGTGATATTTTTTATTAAAATGGTGTATAAGGGTATATATATAAATATATTTTATGCACTGTATATGAGCTGGCGATTTCTAAGTCTGTGGTTCCGAGAGGGGGTAACCAGGCTCACTAATAAAGGTCAAGCCACTTGGCTGCCAGAATGCCCTGCTTCAGCACAGACCAGAAAGGCATTGTGATAAGCGTATCCCCGGTATAGTCAGGGGTTAATGGGAGTCGTCCCCGTCCCCCCAGTATACGCCCAGAACCATGGACCCGGTACTTGTGGTTCGGACTGTCTCCAACCAGCCATAATGTTGTGAGAGTGAAATTATGTCTAAGTCCAGCTTTGGTACATTAGAAGCAACTCTGAAACTTAACCTAAGCGTTTTTCGAAGCTACTTTTTGGCTAACTTCTTATAGGAAAGTCTAGGAGCTCTGAAAATGAACGTGCGCGTCTTTCACTTTTCCCGAGGGACTTTGAAGAATTTTGTGATATTTTTTATTAAAATGGTGTATAAGGGTATATATATAAATATATTTTATGCGCTGTATATGAGCTGGCGATTTCTAAGTCTGTGGTTCCAATAGGGGGTAACCAGGCACACTAATAAAGGTCAAGCCACTTGGCTGCCAGAATGCCCTGCTTCTGCACAGACCAGTAAGGCATTGTGAAACGCGTATCCCGATATAGTCAGGGGTTAATGGTAGTCGTCCCCGTCCCCCCAATATATGCCCAGAACCATGGACCCGGTATTTGTGGTTCGGACTGTCTCCAACCAGCCATAATGTTGTGAGAGTGAAATTATGTCTAAGTCCAGATTTGGTACATTAGAAGCAACTCTGAAACTTAACCTAAGCGTTTTTCGAAGCTACTTTTTGGCTAACTTCTTTTAGGAAGGTCTAGGAGCTCTGAAAATGAACGTGCGCGTCTTTCACTCTTCCCGAGGGACTTAGAAGAATTTTGTGATATTTTTTATTAAAATGGTGTATAAGGGTATATATATATAAATATATTTTATGCACTGTATATGAGCTGGCGATTTCTAAGTCTGTAGTTCCGAGAGGGGGTAACCAGGCACACTAATAAAGGTCAAGCCACTTTGCTGCCAGAATGCCCTGCTTCAGCACAGACCAGAAAGGCATTGTGATAAGCGTATCCCCGGTATAGTCAGGGGTTAATGGGAGTCCCCCCCGTCCCCCCAGCATACGCCCAGAACCATGGACCCGGTACTTGTGGTTCGGACTGTCTCCAACCAGCCATAATGTTGTGAGAGTGAAATTATGTCTAAGTCCAGCTTCGGTACATTAGAAGCAACTCTGAAACTTAACCTAAGCGTTTTTCGAAGCTACTTTTTGGCTAACTTCTTATAGGAAGGTCTAGGAGCTTTGAAATTGAACGTGCGCGTCTTTCACTCTTCCCGAGGGACTTAGAAGAATTTTGTGATATTTTTTATTAAAATGGTGTATAAGGGTATATATATATAAATATATTTTATGCACTGTATATGAGCTGGCGATTTCTAAGTCTGTAGTTCCGAGAGGGGGTAACCAGGCTCACTAAAAAAAGTCAAGCCACTTGGCTGCCAGAATGCCCTGCTTCAGCACAGACCAGAAAGGCATTGTGATAAGCGTATCCCCGGTATAGTCAGGGGTTAATGGGAGTCGTCCCCGTCACCCCAGTATACGCCCAGAACCATGGACCCGGTACTTGTGGTTCGGACTGTCTCCAACCAGCCATAATGTTGTGAGAGTGAAATTATGTCTAAGTCCAGCTTTGGTACATTAGAAGCAACTCTGAAACTTAACCTAAGCGATTTTCGAAGCTACTTTTTGGCTAACTTCTTATAGGAAGGTCTAGGAGCTCTGAAATTGAACGTGCGCGTCTTTCACTCTTCCCGAGGGACTTAGAAGAATTTTGTGATATTTTTTATTAAAATGGTGTATAAGGGTATATATATATAAAATATATTTTATGCACTGTACAGTATATGAGCTGGCGATTTCTAAGTCTGTAGTTCCGAGAGGGGTAACCAGGCACACTAATAAAGTTCAAGCCACTTGGCTGCCAGAATGCCCTGCTTCAGCACAGACCAGAAAGGCATTGTGATAAGCGTATCCCCGGTATAGTCAGGGGTTAATGGGAGTCGTCCCCGTCACCCCAGTATACGCCCAGAACCATGGACCCGGTACTTGTGGTTCAGACTGTCTCCAACCAGCCATAATGTTGTGAGAGTGAAATTATGTCTATGTCCAGCTTTGGTACATTAGAAGCAACTCTGAAACTTAACCTAAGCGTTTTTCGAAGCTACTTTTTGGCTAACTTCTTATAGGAAGGTCTAGGAGCTCTGAAAATGAGCGTCTTTCACTCTTCCCGAGGGACTTAGAAGAATTTTGTGATATTTTTTATTAAAATGGTGTATAAGGGTATATATATAAATATATTTTATGCACTGTATATGAGCTGGCGATTTCTAAGTCTGTAGTTCCGAGAGGGGGTAACCAGGCTCACTAAAAAAAGTCAAGCCACTTGGCTGCCAGAATGCCCTGCTTCAGCACAGACCAGAAAGGCATTGTGATAAGCGTATACCCGGTATAGTCAGGGATTAATGGGAGTCGTCCCCGTCCCCCAAGTATACGCCCAGAACCATGGACCCGGTACTTGTGGTTCGGACTGTCTCCAACCAGCCATAATGTTGTGAGAGTGAAATTATGTCTAAGTCCAGCTGTGGTACATTAGAAGCAACTCTGAAACTTAACCTAAGCGTTTTTCGAAGCTACTTTTCGGCTAACTTCTTATAGGAAGGTCTAGGAGCTCTGAAAATGAACGTGCGCGTCTTTCACTCTTCCCGAGGGACTTAGAAAAATTTTGTGATATTTTTTATTAAAATGGTGTATAAGGGTATATATATAAATATATTTTATGCACTGTATATGAGCTGGCGATTTCTAAGTCTGTAGTTCCGAGAGGGGGTAACCAGGCTCACTAAAAAAAGTCAAGCCACTTGGCTGCCAGAATGCCCTGCTTCAGCACAGACCAGAAAGGCATTGTGATAAGCGTATCCCCGGTATAGTCAGGGGTTAATGGGAGTCGTCCCCGTCACCCCAGTATACGCCCAGAACCATGGACCCGGTACTTGTGGTTCAGACTGTCTCCAACCAGCCATAATGTTGTGAGAGTGAAATTATGTCTATGTCCAGCTTTGGTACATTAGAAGCAACTCTGAAACTTAACCTAAGCGTTTTTCGAAGCTACTTTTTGGCTAACTTCTTATAGGAAGGTCTAGGAGCTCTGAAAATGAGCGTCTTTCACTCTTCCCGAGGGACTTAGAAGAATTTTGTGATATTTTTTATTAAAATGGTGTATAAGGGTATATATATAAATATATTTTATGCACTGTATATGAGCTGGCGATTTCTAAGTCTGTAGTTCCGAGAGGGGGTAACCAGGCTCACTAAAAAAAGTCAAGCCACTTGGCTGCCAGAATGCCCTGCTTCAGCACAGACCAGAAAGGCATTGTGATTAGCGTATACCCGGTATAGTCAGGGATTAATGGGAGTCGTCCCCGTCCCCCAAGTATACGCCCAGAACCATGGACCCGGTACTTGTGGTTCGGACTGTCTCCAACCAGCCATAATGTTGTGAGAGTGAAATTATGTCTAAGTCCAGCTGTGGTACATTAGAAGCAACTCTGAAACTTAACCTAAGCGTTTTTCGAAGCTACTTTTCGGCTAACTTCTTATAGGAAGGTCTAGGAGCTCTGAAAATGAACGTGCGCGTCTTTCACTCTTCCCGAGGGACTTAGAAAAATTTTGTGATATTTTTTATTAAAATGGTGTATAAGGGTATATATATAAAT
Organism: Ascaphus truei; assembly: GCF_040206685.1. Classification (NCBI taxonomy): domain Eukaryota; kingdom Metazoa; phylum Chordata; class Amphibia; order Anura; family Ascaphidae; genus Ascaphus; species Ascaphus truei. Next base: position 182,872,077 of record NC_134485.1, read on the forward strand.
ATATTTTATGCACTGTATATGAGCTGGCGATTTCTAAGTCTGTAGTTCCGAGAGGGGGTAACCAGGCTCACTAAAAAAAGTCAAGCCACTTGGCTGCCAGAATGCCCTGCTTCAGCACAGACCAGAAAGGCATTGTGATAAGCGTATCCCCGGTATAGTCAGGGGTTAATGGGAGTCGTCCCCGTCCCCCCAGTATACGCCCAGAACCATGGACCCGGTACTTGTGGTTCGGACTGTCTCCAACCAGCCATAATGTTGTGAGAGTGAAATTATGTCTAAGTCCAGCTTTGGTACATTAGAAGCAACTCTGAAACTTAACCTAAGCGTTTTTCGAAGCTACTTTTTGGCTAACTTCTTTTAGGAAGGTCTAGGAGCTCTGAAAATGAACGTGCGCGTCTTTCACTCTTCCCGAGGGACTTAGAAGAATTTTGTGTTATTTTTTATTAAAATGGTGTATAAGGGTATATATATAAATATATTTTATGCACTGTATATGAGCTGGCGATTTCTAAGTCTGTGGTTCCGAGAGGGGGTAACCAGGCTCACTAATAAAGGTCAAGCCACTTGGCTGCCAGAATGCCCTGCTTCAGCACAGACCAGAAAGGCATTGTGATACGCGTATCCCCGATATAGTCAGGGGTTAATGGTAGTCGTCCCCCCCCCCCCAATATATGCCCAGAACCATGGACCCGGTATTTGTGGTTCGGACTGTCTCCAACCAGCCATAATGTTGTGAGAGTGAAATTATGTCTAAGTCCAGCTTTGGTACATTAGAAGCAACTCTGAAACTTAACCTAAGCGTTTTTCGAAGCTACTTTTTGGCTAACTTCTTATAGGAAGGTCTAGGAGCTCTGAAAATGAACGTGCGCGTCTTTCACTCTTCCCGAGGGACTTAGAAGAATGTTGTGATATTTTTTATTAAAATGGTGTATAAGGGTATATATATAAATATATTTTATGCACTGTATATGAGCTGGCGATTTCTAAGTCTGTGGTTCCGAGAGGGGGTAACCAGGCTCACTAATAAAGGTCAAGCCACTTGGCTGCCAGAATGCCCTGCTTCAGCACAGACCAGAAAGGCATTGTGATAAGCGTATCCCCGGTATAGTCAGGGGTTAATGGGAGTCGTCCCCGTCCCCCCAGTATACGCCCAGAACCATGGACCCGGTACTTGTGGTTCGGACTGTCTCCAACCAGCCATAATGTTGTGAGAGTGAAATTATGTCTAAGTCCAGCTTTGGTACATTAGAAGCAACTCTGAAACTTAACCTAAGCGTTTTTCGAAGCTACTTTTTGGCTAACTTCTTATAGGAAAGTCTAGGAGCTCTGAAAATGAACGTGCGCGTCTTTCACTTTTCCCGAGGGACTTTGAAGAATTTTGTGATATTTTTTATTAAAATGGTGTATAAGGGTATATATATAAATATATTTTATGCGCTGTATATGAGCTGGCGATTTCTAAGTCTGTGGTTCCAATAGGGGGTAACCAGGCACACTAATAAAGGTCAAGCCACTTGGCTGCCAGAATGCCCTGCTTCTGCACAGACCAGTAAGGCATTGTGAAACGCGTATCCCGATATAGTCAGGGGTTAATGGTAGTCGTCCCCGTCCCCCCAATATATGCCCAGAACCATGGACCCGGTATTTGTGGTTCGGACTGTCTCCAACCAGCCATAATGTTGTGAGAGTGAAATTATGTCTAAGTCCAGATTTGGTACATTAGAAGCAACTCTGAAACTTAACCTAAGCGTTTTTCGAAGCTACTTTTTGGCTAACTTCTTTTAGGAAGGTCTAGGAGCTCTGAAAATGAACGTGCGCGTCTTTCACTCTTCCCGAGGGACTTAGAAGAATTTTGTGATATTTTTTATTAAAATGGTGTATAAGGGTATATATATATAAATATATTTTATGCACTGTATATGAGCTGGCGATTTCTAAGTCTGTAGTTCCGAGAGGGGGTAACCAGGCACACTAATAAAGGTCAAGCCACTTTGCTGCCAGAATGCCCTGCTTCAGCACAGACCAGAAAGGCATTGTGATAAGCGTATCCCCGGTATAGTCAGGGGTTAATGGGAGTCCCCCCCGTCCCCCCAGCATACGCCCAGAACCATGGACCCGGTACTTGTGGTTCGGACTGTCTCCAACCAGCCATAATGTTGTGAGAGTGAAATTATGTCTAAGTCCAGCTTCGGTACATTAGAAGCAACTCTGAAACTTAACCTAAGCGTTTTTCGAAGCTACTTTTTGGCTAACTTCTTATAGGAAGGTCTAGGAGCTTTGAAATTGAACGTGCGCGTCTTTCACTCTTCCCGAGGGACTTAGAAGAATTTTGTGATATTTTTTATTAAAATGGTGTATAAGGGTATATATATATAAATATATTTTATGCACTGTATATGAGCTGGCGATTTCTAAGTCTGTAGTTCCGAGAGGGGGTAACCAGGCTCACTAAAAAAAGTCAAGCCACTTGGCTGCCAGAATGCCCTGCTTCAGCACAGACCAGAAAGGCATTGTGATAAGCGTATCCCCGGTATAGTCAGGGGTTAATGGGAGTCGTCCCCGTCACCCCAGTATACGCCCAGAACCATGGACCCGGTACTTGTGGTTCGGACTGTCTCCAACCAGCCATAATGTTGTGAGAGTGAAATTATGTCTAAGTCCAGCTTTGGTACATTAGAAGCAACTCTGAAACTTAACCTAAGCGATTTTCGAAGCTACTTTTTGGCTAACTTCTTATAGGAAGGTCTAGGAGCTCTGAAATTGAACGTGCGCGTCTTTCACTCTTCCCGAGGGACTTAGAAGAATTTTGTGATATTTTTTATTAAAATGGTGTATAAGGGTATATATATATAAAATATATTTTATGCACTGTACAGTATATGAGCTGGCGATTTCTAAGTCTGTAGTTCCGAGAGGGGTAACCAGGCACACTAATAAAGTTCAAGCCACTTGGCTGCCAGAATGCCCTGCTTCAGCACAGACCAGAAAGGCATTGTGATAAGCGTATCCCCGGTATAGTCAGGGGTTAATGGGAGTCGTCCCCGTCACCCCAGTATACGCCCAGAACCATGGACCCGGTACTTGTGGTTCAGACTGTCTCCAACCAGCCATAATGTTGTGAGAGTGAAATTATGTCTATGTCCAGCTTTGGTACATTAGAAGCAACTCTGAAACTTAACCTAAGCGTTTTTCGAAGCTACTTTTTGGCTAACTTCTTATAGGAAGGTCTAGGAGCTCTGAAAATGAGCGTCTTTCACTCTTCCCGAGGGACTTAGAAGAATTTTGTGATATTTTTTATTAAAATGGTGTATAAGGGTATATATATAAATATATTTTATGCACTGTATATGAGCTGGCGATTTCTAAGTCTGTAGTTCCGAGAGGGGGTAACCAGGCTCACTAAAAAAAGTCAAGCCACTTGGCTGCCAGAATGCCCTGCTTCAGCACAGACCAGAAAGGCATTGTGATAAGCGTATACCCGGTATAGTCAGGGATTAATGGGAGTCGTCCCCGTCCCCCAAGTATACGCCCAGAACCATGGACCCGGTACTTGTGGTTCGGACTGTCTCCAACCAGCCATAATGTTGTGAGAGTGAAATTATGTCTAAGTCCAGCTGTGGTACATTAGAAGCAACTCTGAAACTTAACCTAAGCGTTTTTCGAAGCTACTTTTCGGCTAACTTCTTATAGGAAGGTCTAGGAGCTCTGAAAATGAACGTGCGCGTCTTTCACTCTTCCCGAGGGACTTAGAAAAATTTTGTGATATTTTTTATTAAAATGGTGTATAAGGGTATATATATAAATATATTTTATGCACTGTATATGAGCTGGCGATTTCTAAGTCTGTAGTTCCGAGAGGGGGTAACCAGGCTCACTAAAAAAAGTCAAGCCACTTGGCTGCCAGAATGCCCTGCTTCAGCACAGACCAGAAAGGCATTGTGATAAGCGTATCCCCGGTATAGTCAGGGGTTAATGGGAGTCGTCCCCGTCACCCCAGTATACGCCCAGAACCATGGACCCGGTACTTGTGGTTCAGACTGTCTCCAACCAGCCATAATGTTGTGAGAGTGAAATTATGTCTATGTCCAGCTTTGGTACATTAGAAGCAACTCTGAAACTTAACCTAAGCGTTTTTCGAAGCTACTTTTTGGCTAACTTCTTATAGGAAGGTCTAGGAGCTCTGAAAATGAGCGTCTTTCACTCTTCCCGAGGGACTTAGAAGAATTTTGTGATATTTTTTATTAAAATGGTGTATAAGGGTATATATATAAATATATTTTATGCACTGTATATGAGCTGGCGATTTCTAAGTCTGTAGTTCCGAGAGGGGGTAACCAGGCTCACTAAAAAAAGTCAAGCCACTTGGCTGCCAGAATGCCCTGCTTCAGCACAGACCAGAAAGGCATTGTGATTAGCGTATACCCGGTATAGTCAGGGATTAATGGGAGTCGTCCCCGTCCCCCAAGTATACGCCCAGAACCATGGACCCGGTACTTGTGGTTCGGACTGTCTCCAACCAGCCATAATGTTGTGAGAGTGAAATTATGTCTAAGTCCAGCTGTGGTACATTAGAAGCAACTCTGAAACTTAACCTAAGCGTTTTTCGAAGCTACTTTTCGGCTAACTTCTTATAGGAAGGTCTAGGAGCTCTGAAAATGAACGTGCGCGTCTTTCACTCTTCCCGAGGGACTTAGAAAAATTTTGTGATATTTTTTATTAAAATGGTGTATAAGGGTATATATATAAATATATTTTATGCACTGTATATGAGCTGGCGATTTCTAAGTCTGTAGTTCCGAGAGGGGGTAACCAGGCTCACTAAAAAAAGTCAAGCCACTTGGCTGCCAGAATGCCCTGCTTCAGCACAGACCAGAAAGGCATTGTGATAAGCGTATCCCCGGTATAGTCAGGGGTTAATGGGAGTCGTCCCCGTCACCCCAGTATACGCCCAGAACCATGGACCCGGTACTTGTGGTTCGGACTGTCTCCAACCAGCCATAATGTTGTGAGAGTGAAATTATGTCTAAGTCCAGCTTTGGTACATTAGAAGCAACTCTGAAACTTAACCTAAGCGTTTTTCGAAGCTACTTTTTGGCTAACTTCTTATAGGAAGGTCTAGGAGCTCTGAAATTGAACGTGCGCGTCTTTCACTCTTCCCGAGGGACTTAGAAGAATTTTGTGATATTTTTTATTAAAATGGTGTATAAGGGTATATATATATAAAATATATTTTATGCACTGTACAGTATATGAGCTGGCGATTTCTAAGTCTGTAGTTCCGAGAGGGGTAACCAGGCACACTAATAAAGTTCAAGCCACTTGGCTGCCAGAATGCCCTGCTTCAGCACAGACCAGAAAGGCATTGTGATAAGCGTATACCCGGTATAGTCAGGGGTTAATGGGAGTCGTCCCCGTCGCCCCAGTATACGCCCAGAACCATGGACCCGGTACTTGTGGTTCAGACTGTCTCCAACCAGCCATAATGTTGTGAGAGTGAAATTATGTCTATGTCCAGCTTTGGTACATTAGAAGCAACTCTGAAACTTAACCTAAGCGTTTTTCGAAGCTACTTTTTGGCTAACTTCTTATAGGAAGGTCTAGGAGCTCTGAAAATGAACGTGCGCGTCTTTCACTCTTCCCGAGGGACTTAGAAGAATTTTGTGATATTTTTTATTAAAATGGTGTATAAGGGTATATATATAAATATATTTTATGCACTGTATATGAGCTGGCGATTTCTAAGTCTGTGGTTCCGAGAGGGGGTAACCAGGCTCAGTAATAAAGGTCAAGCCACTTGGCTGCCAGAATGCCCTGCTTCAGCACAGACCAGAAAGGCATTGTGATAAGCGTATCCCCGGTATAGTCAGGGGTTAATGGGAGTCCCCCCCGTCCCCCCAGTATACGCCCAGAACCATGGACCCGGTACTTGTGGTTCGGACTGTCTCCAACCAGCCATAATGTTGTGAGAGTGAAATTATGTCTAAGTCCAGCTTTGGTACATTAGAAGCAACTCTGAAACTTAACCTAAGCGTTTTTCGAAGCTACTTTTTGGCTAACTTCTTATAGGAAGGTCTAGGAGCTCTGAAATTGAACGTGCGCGTTTTTCACTCTTCTCGAGGGACTTAGAAGAATTTTGTGATATTTTTTATTAAAATGGTGTATATTGGTATATATATAAATATATTTTATGCACTGTATATGAGCTGGCGATTTCTAAGTCTGTGGTTCCGAGAGGGGGTTACCAGGATCACTAATAAAGGTCAAGCCACTTGGCTGCCAGAATGCCCTGCTTCAGCACAGACCAGAAAGGCATTGTGATAAGCGTATCTCCGGTATAGTCAGGGGTTAATGGGAGTCGTCCCCGTCCCCCCAGTATACGCCAAGAACCATGGACCCGGTACTTGTGGTTCAGACTGTCTCCAACCAGCCATAATGTTGTGAGAGTGAAATTATGTCTAAGTCCAGCTTTGGTACATTAGAAGCAACTCTGAAACTTAACCTAAGCGTTTTTCGAAGCTACTTTTTGGCTAACTTCTTATAGGATGGTCTAGGAGCTCTAAAAATGAACGTGCGCGTCTTTCACTCTTCCCGAGGGACTTTGAAGAATTTTGTGATATTTTTAATTAAAATGGTGTATAAGGGTATATATATAAATATATTTTATGCACTGTATATGAGCTGGCGATTTCTAAGTCTGTGGTTCCAATAGGGGGTAACCAGGCACACTAATAAAGGTCAAGCCACTTGGCTGCCAGAATGCCCTGCTTCTGCACAGACCAGTAAGGCATTGTGATACGCGTATCCCGATATAGTCAGGGGTTAATGATAGTCGTCCCCGTCCCCCCAATATATGCCCAGAACCATGGACCCGGTATTTGTGGTTCGGACTGTCTCCAACCAGCCATAATGTTGTGAGAGTGAAATTATGTCTAAGTCCAGCTTTGGTACATTAGAAGCAACTCTGAAACTTAACCTAAGCGTTTTTCGAAGCTACTTTTTGGCTAACTTCTTTTAGGAAGGTCTAGGAGCTCTGAAAATGAACGTGCGCGTCTTTCACTCTTCCCGAGGGACTTAGAAGAATTTTGTGTTATTTTTTATTAAAATGGTGTATAAGGGTATATATATAAATATATTTTATGCACTGTATATGAGCTGGCGATTTCTAAGTCTGTGGTTCCGAGAGGGGGTAACCAGGCTCACTAATAAAGGTCAAGCCACTTGGCTGCCAGAATGCCCTGCTTCAGCACAGACCAGAAAGGCATTGTGATAAGCGTATCCCCGGTATAGTCAGGGGTTAATGGGAGTCGTCCCCGTCCCCCCAGTATACGCCCAGAACCATGGACCCGGTACTTGTGGTTCGGACTGTCTCCAACCAGCCATAATGTTGTGAGAGTGAAATTATGTCTAAGTCCAGCTTTGGTACATTAGAAGCAACTCTGAAACTTAACCTAAGCGTTTTTCGAAGCTACTTTTTGGCTAACTTCTTTTAGGAAGGTCTAGGAGCTCTGAAAATGAACGTGCGCGTCTTTCACTCTTCCCGAGGGACTTAGAAGAATTTTGTGTTATTTTTTATTAAAATGGTGTATAAGGGTATATATATAAATATATTTTATGCACTGTATATGAGCTGGCGATTTCTAAGTCTGTGGTTCCGAGAGGGGGTAACCAGGCTCACTAATAAAGGTCAAGCCACTTGGCTGCCAGAATGCCCTGCTTCAGCACAGACCAGAAAGGCATTGTGATAAGCGTATCTCCGGTATAGTCAGGGGTTAATGGGAGTCGTCCCTGTCCCCCCAGTATACGCCAAGAACCATGGACCCGGTACTTGTGGTTCGGACTGTCTCCAACCAGCCATAATGTTGTGAGAGTGAAATTATGTCTAAGTCCAGCTTTGGTACATTAGAAGCAACTCTGAAACTTAACCTAAGCGTTTTTCGAAGCTACTTTTTGGCTAACTTCTTATAGGATGGCCTAGAGCTCTAAAAATGAACGTGCGCGTCTTTCACTCTTCCCGAGGGACTTTGAAGAATTTTGTGATATTTTTTATTAAAATGGTGTATAAGGGTATATATATAAATATATTTTATGCACTGTATATGAGCTGGCGATTTCTAAGTCTGTGGTTCCAATAGGGGGTAACCAGGCACACTAATAAAGGTCAAGCCACTTGGCTGCCAGAATGCCCTGCTTCTGCACAGACCAGTAACGCATTGTGATACGCGTATCCCCGATATAGTCAGGGGTTAATGGTAGTCGTCCCCCCCCCCCCAATATATGCCCAGAACCATGGACCCGGTATTTGTGGTTCGGACTGTCTCCAACCAGCCATAATGTTGTGAGAGTGAAATTATGTCTAAGTCCAGCTTTGGTACATTAGAAGCAACTCTGAAACTTAACCTAAGCGTTTTTCGAAGCTACTTTTTGGCTAACTTCTTATAGGAAGGTCTAGGAGCTCTGAAAATGAACGTGCGCGTCTTTCACTCTTCCCGAGGGACTTAGAAGAATGTTGTGATATTTTTTATTAAAATGGTGTATAAGGGTATATATATAAATATATTTTATGCACTGTATATGAGCTGGCGATTTCTAAGTCTGTGGTTCCGAGAGGGGGTAACCAGGCTCACTAATAAAGGTCAAGCCACTTGGCTGCCAGAATGCCCTGCTTCAGCACAGACCAGAAAGGCATTGTGATAAGCGTATCCCCGGTATAGTCAGGGGTTAATGGGAGTCGTCCCCGTCCCCCCAGTATACGCCCAGAACCATGGACCCGGTACTTGTGGTTCGGACTGTCTCCAACCAGCCATAATGTTGTGAGAGTGAAATTATGTCTAAGTCCAGCTTTGGTACATTAGAAGCAACTCTGAAACTTAACCTAAGCGTTTTTCGAAGCTACTTTTTGGCTAACTTCTTATAGGAAAGTCTAGGAGCTCTGAAAATGAACGTGCGCGTCTTTCACTTTTCCCGAGGGACTTTGAAGAATTTTGTGATATTTTTTATTAAAATGGTGTATAAGGGTATATATATAAATATATTTTATGCGCTGTATATGAGCTGGCGATTTCTAAGTCTGTGGTTCCAATAGGGGGTAACCAGGCACACTAATAAAGGTCAAGCCACTTGGCTGCCAGAATGCCCTGCTTCTGCACAGACCAGTAAGGCATTGTGAAACGCGTATCCCGATATAGTCAGGGGTTAATGGTAGTCGTCCCCGTCCCCCCAATATATGCCCAGAACCATGGACCCGGTATTTGTGGTTCGGACTGTCTCCAACCAGCCATAATGTTGTGAGAGTGAAATTATGTCTAAGTCCAGATTTGGTACATTAGAAGCAACTCTGAAACTTAACCTAAGCGTTTTTCGAAGCTACTTTTTGGCTAACTTCTTTTAGGAAGGTCTAGGAGCTCTGAAAATGAACGTGCGCGTCTTTCACTCTTCCCGAGGGACTTAGAAGAATTTTGTGATATTTTTTATTAAAATGGTGTATAAGGGTATATATATATAAATATATTTTATGCACTGTATATGAGCTGGCGATTTCTAAGTCTGTAGTTCCGAGAGGGGGTAACCAGGCACACTAATAAAGGTCAAGACACTTTGCTGCCAGAATGCCCTGCTTCAGCACAGACCAGAAAGGCATTGTGATAAGCGTATCCCCGGTATAGTCAGGGGTTAATGGGAGTCCCCCCCGTCCCCCCAGCATACGCCCAGAACCATGGACCCGGTACTTGTGGTTCGGACTGTCTCCAACCAGCCATAATGTTGTGAGAGTGAAATTATGTCTAAGTCCAGCTTCGGTACATTAGAAGCAACTCTGAAACTTAACCTAAGCGTTTTTCGAAGCTACTTTTTGGCTAACTTCTTATAGGAAGGTCTAGGAGCTTTGAAATTGAACGTGCGCGTCTTTCACTCTTCCCGAGGGACTTAGAAGAATTTTGTGATATTTTTTATTAAAATGGTGTATAAGGGTATATATATATAAATATATTTTATGCACTGTATATGAGCTGGCGATTTCTAAGTCTGTAGTTCCGAGAGGGGGTAACCAGGCTCACTAAAAAAAGTCAAGCCACTTGGCTGCCAGAATGCCCTGCTTCAGCACAGACCAGAAAGGCATTGTGATAAGCGTATCCCCGGTATAGTCAGGGGTTAATGGGAGTCGTCCCCGTCACCCCAGTATACGCCCAGAACCATGGACCCGGTACTTGTGGTTCGGACTGTCTCCAACCAGCCATAATGTTGTGAGAGTGAAATTATGTCTATGTCCAGCTTTTGTACATTAGAAGCAACTCTGAAACTTAACCTAAGCGTTTTTCGAAGCTACTTTTTGGCTAACTTCTTATAGGAAGGTCTCGGAGCTCTGAAATTGAACGTGCGCGTCTTTCACTCTTCCCGAGGGACTTAGAAGAATTTTGTGATATTTTTTATTAAATTGGTGTATAAGGGTATATATATAAATATATTTTATGCACTGTATATGAGCTGGCGATTTCTAAGTCTGTGGTTCCGAGAGGGGGTAACCAGGATCACTAATAAAGGTCAAGCCACTTGGCTGCCAGAATGCCCTGCTTCAGCACAGACCAGAAAGGCATTGTGATAAGTGTATCTCCGGTAAATTCAGGGGTTAATGGGAGTCGTCCCCGTCCCCCCAGTATACGCCCAGAACCATGGACCCGGTACTTGTGGTTCGGACTGTCTCCAACCAGCCATAATGTTGTGAGAGTGAAATTATGTCTAAGTCCAGCTTTGGTACATTAGAAGCAACTCTGAAACTTAACCTAAGCGTTTTTCGAAGCTACTTTTTGGATAACTTCTTATAGGAAGGTCTAGAGCTCTAAAAATGAACGTGCGCGTCTTTCACTCTTCCCGAGGGACTTTGAAGAATTTTGTGATATTTTTTATTAAAATGGTGTATAAGGGTATATATATAAATATATTTTATGCACTGTATATGAGCTGGCGATTTCTAAGTCTGTGGTTCCAATAGGGGGTAACCAGGCACACTAATAAAGGTCAAGCCACTTGGCTGCCAGAATGCCCTGCTTCTGCACAGACCAGTAACGCATTGTGATACGCGTATCCCCGATATAGTCAGGGGTTAATGGTAGTCGTCCCCCCCCCCCCAATATATGCCCAGAACCATGGACCCGGTATTTGTGGTTCGGACTGTCTCCAACCAGCCATAATGTTGTGAGAGTGAAATTATGTCTAAGTCCAGCTTTGGTACATTAGAAGCAACTCTGAAACTTAACCTAAGCGTTTTTCGAAGCTACTTTTTGGCTAACTTCTTATAGGAAGGTCTAGGAGCTCTGAAAATGAACGTGCGCGTCTTTCACTCTTCCCGAGGGACTTAGAAGAATGTTGTGATATTTTTTATTAAAATGGTGTATAAGGGTATATATATAAATATATTTTATGCACTGTATATGAGCTGGCGATTTCTAAGTCTGTGGTTCCGAGAGGGGGTAACCAGGCTCACTAATAAAGGTCAAGCCACTTGGCTGCCAGAATGCCCTGCTTCAGCACAGACCAGAAAGGCATTGTGATAAGCGTATCCCCGGTATAGTCAGGGGTTAATGGGAGTCGTCCCCGTCCCCCCAGTATACGCCCAGAACCATGGACCCGGTACTTGTGGTTCGGACTGTCTCCAACCAGCCATAATGTTGTGAGAGTGAAATTATGTCTAAGTCCAGCTTTGGTACATTAGAAGCAACTCTGAAACTTAACCTAAGCGTTTTTCGAAGCTACTTTTTGGCTAACTTCTTATAGGAAAGTCTAGGAGCTCTGAAAATGAACGTGCGCGTCTTTCACTTTTCCCGAGGGACTTTGAAGAATTTTGTGATATTTTTTATTAAAATGGTGTATAAGGGTATATATATAAATATATTTTATGCGCTGTATATGAGCTGGCGATTTCTAAGTCTGTGGTTCCAATAGGGGGTAACCAGGCACACTAATAAAGGTCAAGCCACTTGGCTGCCAGAATGCCCTGCTTCTGCACAGACCAGTAAGGCATTGTGAAACGCGTATCCCGATATAGTCAGGGGTTAATGGTAGTCGTCCCCGTCCCCCCAATATATGCCCAGAACCATGGACCCGGTATTTGTGGTTCGGACTGTCTCCAACCAGCCATAATGTTGTGAGAGTGAAATTATGTCTAAGTCCAGATTTGGTACATTAGAAGCAACTCTGAAACTTAACCTAAGCGTTTTTCGAAGCTACTTTTTGGCTAACTTCTTTTAGGAAGGTCTAGGAGCTCTGAAAATGAACGTGCGCGTCTTTCACTCTTCCCGAGGGACTTAGAAGAATTTTGTGATATTTTTTATTAAAATGGTGTATAAGGGTATATATATATAAATATATTTTATGCACTGTATATGAGCTGGCGATTTCTAAGTCTGTAGTTCCGAGAGGGGGTAACCAGGCACACTAATAAAGGTCAAGACACTTTGCTGCCAGAATGCCCTGCTTCAGCACAGACCAGAAAGGCATTGTGATAAGCGTATCCCCGGTATAGTCAGGGGTTAATGGGAGTCCCCCCCGTCCCCCCAGCATACGCCCAGAACCATGGACCCGGTACTTGTGGTTCGGACTGTCTCCAACCAGCCATAATGTTGTGAGAGTGAAATTATGTCTAAGTCCAGCTTCGGTACATTAGAAGCAACTCTGAAACTTAACCTAAGCGTTTTTCGAAGCTACTTTTTGGCTAACTTCTTATAGGAAGGTCTAGGAGCTTTGAAATTGAACGTGCGCGTCTTTCACTCTTCCCGAGGGACTTAGAAGAATTTTGTGATATTTTTTATTAAAATGGTGTATAAGGGTATATATATATAAATATATTTTATGCACTGTATATGAGCTGGCGATTTCTAAGTCTGTAGTTCCGAGAGGGGGTAACCAGGCTCACTAAAAAAAGTCAAGCCACTTGGCTGCCAGAATGCCCTGCTTCAGCACAGACCAGAAAGGCATTGTGATAAGCGTATCCCCGGTATAGTCAGGGGTTAATGGGAGTCGTCCCCGTCACCCCAGTATACGCCCAGAACCATGGACCCGGTACTTGTGGTTCGGACTGTCTCCAACCAGCCATAATGTTGTGAGAGTGAAATTATGTCTAAGTCCAGCTTTGGTACATTAGAAGCAACTCTGAAACTTAACCTAAGCGATTTTCGAAGCTACTTTTTGGCTAACTTCTTATAGGAAGGTCTAAGAGCTCTGAAATTGAACGTGCGCGTCTTTCACTCTTCCCGAGGGACTTAGAAGAATTTTGTGATATTTTTTATTAAAATGGTGTATAAGGGTATATATATATAAAATATATTTTATGCACTGTACAGTATATGAGCTGGCGATTTCTAAGTCTGTAGTTCCGAGAGGGGTAACCAGGCACACTAATAAAGTTCAAGCCACTTGGCTGCCAGAATGCCCTGCTTCAGCACAGACCAGAAAGGCATTGTGATAAGCGTATCCCCGGTATAGTCAGGGGTTAATGGGAGTCGTCCCCGTCACCCCAGTATACGCCCAGAACCATGGACCCGGTACTTGTGGTTCAGACTGTCTCCAACCAGCCATAATGTTGTGAGAGTGAAATTATGTCTATGTCCAGCTTTGGTACATTAGAAGCAACTCTGAAACTTAACCTAAGCGTTTTTCGAAGCTACTTTTTGGCTAACTTCTTATAGGAAGGTCTAGGAGCTCTGAAAATGAGCGTCTTTCACTCTTCCCGAGGGACTTAGAAGAATTTTGTGATATTTTTTATTAAAATGGTGTATAAGGGTATATATATAAATATATTTTATGCACTGTATATGAGCTGGCGATTTCTAAGTCTGTAGTTCCGAGAGGGGGTAACCAGGCTCACTAAAAAAAGTCAAGCCACTTGGCTGCCAGAATGCCCTGCTTCAGCACAGACCAGAAAGGCATTGTGATAAGCGTATACCCGGTATAGTCAGGGATTAATGGGAGTCGTCCCCGTCCCCCAAGTATACGCCCAGAACCATGGACCCGGTACTTGTGGTTCGGACTGTCTCCAACCAGCCATAATGTTGTGAGAGTGAAATTATGTCTAAGTCCAGCTGTGGTACATTAGAAGCAACTCTGAAACTTAACCTAAGCGTTTTTCGAAGCTACTTTTCGGCTAACTTCTTATAGGAAGGTCTAGGAGCTCTGAAAATGAACGTGCGCGTCTTTCACTCTTCCCGAGGGACTTAGAAAAATTTTGTGATATTTTTTATTAAAATGGTGTATAAGGGTATATATATAAATATATTTTATGCACTGTATATGAGCTGGCGATTTCTAAGTCTGTAGTTCCGAGAGGGGGTAACCAGGCTCACTAAAAAAAGTCAAGCCACTTGGCTGCCAGAATGCCCTGCTTCAGCACAGACCAGAAAGGCATTGTGATAAGCGTATCCCCGGTATAGTCAGGGGTTAATGGGAGTCGTCCCCGTCACCCCAGTATACGCCCAGAACCATGGACCCGGTACTTGTGGTTCGGACTGTCTCCAACCAGCCATAATGTTGTGAGAGTGAAATTATGTCTAAGTCCAGCTTTGGTACATTAGAAGCAACTCTGAAACTTAACCTAAGCGTTTTTCGAAGCTACTTTTTGGCTAACTTCTTATAGGAAGGTCTAGGAGCTCTGAAATTGAACGTGCGCGTCTTTCACTCTTCCCGAGGGACTTAGAAGAATTTTGTGATATTTTTTATTAAAATGGTGTATAAGGGTATATATATATAAAATATATTTTATGCACTGTACAGTATATGAGCTGGCGATTTCTAAGTCTGTAGTTCCGAGAGGGGTAACCAGGCACACTAATAAAGTTCAAGCCACTTGGCTGCCAGAATGCCCTGCTTCAGCACAGACCAGAAAGGCATTGTGATAAGCGTATACCCGGTATAGTCAGGGGTTAATGGGAGTCGTCCCCGTCGCCCCAGTATACGCCCAGAACCATGGACCCGGTACTTGTGGTTCAGACTGTCTCCAACCAGCCATAATGTTGTGAGAGTGAAATTATGTCTATGTCCAGCTTTGGTACATTAGAAGCAACTCTGAAACTTAACCTAAGCGTTTTTCGAAGCTACTTTTTGGCTAACTTCTTATAGGAAGGTCTAGGAGCTCTGAAAATGAACGTGCGCGTCTTTCACTCTTCCCGAGGGACTTAGAAGAATTTTGTGATATTTTTTATTAAAATGGTGTATAAGGGTATATATATAAATATATTTTATGCACTGTATATGAGCTGGCGATTTCTAAGTCTGTGGTTCCGAGAGGGGGTAACCAGGATCACTAATAAAGGTCAAGCCACTTGGCTGCCAGAATGCCTTGCTTCAGCACAGACCAGAAAGGCATTGTGATAAGCGTATCTCCGGTATAGTCAGGGGTTAATGGGAGTCGTCCCCGTCCCCCCAGTATACGCCCAGAACCATGGACCCGGTACTTGTGGTTCGGACTGTCTCCAACCAGCCATAATGTTGTGAGAGTGAAATTATGTCTAAGTCCAGCTTTGGTACATTAGAAGCAACTCTGAAACTTAACCTAAGCGTTTTTCGAAGCTACTTTTTGGCTAACTTCTTATAGGAAGGTCTAGGAGCTCTGAAAATGAACGTGCGCGTCTTTCACTCTTCCCGAGGGACTTAGAAGAATTTTGTGATATTTTTTATTAAAATGGTGTATAAGGGTATACTGTATATATAAATATATTTTATGCACTGTATATGAGCTGGCGATTTCTAAGTCTGTGGTTCCGAGAGGGGGTAACCAGGATCACTAATAAAGGTCAAGCCACTTGGCTGCCAGAATGCCCTGCTTCAGCACAGACCAGAAAGGCATTGTGATAAGCGTATCTCCGGTATAGTCAGGGATTAATGGGAGTCGTCCCCGTCCCCCCAGTATACGCCCAGAACCATGGACCCGGTACTTTTGGTTCGGACTGTCTCCAACCAGCCATAATGTTGTGAGAGTGAAATTATGTCTAAGTCCAGCTTTGTTACATTAGAAGCAACTCTGAAACTTAACCTAAGCGTTTTTCGAAGCTACTTTTTGGCTAACTTCTTATAGGAAGGTCTAGGAGCTCTGAAATTGAACATGCGCGTCTTTCTCTCTTCCCGAGGGACTTAGAAGAATTTTGTGATATTTTTTATTAAAATGGTGTATAAGGGTATATATATAAATATATTTTATGCACTGTATATGAGCTGGCGATTTCTAAGTCTGTGGTTCCGAGAGGGGGTAACCAGGAAAACTAATAAAGGTCAAGCCACTTGGCAGCCAGAATGCCCTGCTTCAGGTCTAGGAGCTCTGAAATTGAACGTGCGCGTCTTTCACTCTTCCCGAGGGACTTAGAAGAATTTTGTGATATTTTTTATTAAAATGGTGTATAAGGGTATATATATATATATAAATATATTTTATGCACTGTATATGAGCTGGCGATTTCTAAGTCTGTAGTTCCGAGAGGGGGTAACCAGGCTCACTAAAAAAAGTCAAGCCACTTGGCTGCCAGAATGCCCTGCTTCAGCACAGACCAGAAAGGCATTGTGTTAAGCGTATCCCCGGTATAGTCAGGGGTTAATGGGAGTCGTCCCCGTCCCCCCAGTATACGCCCAGAACCATGGACCCGGTACTTGTGGTTCGGACTGTCTCCAACCAGCCATAATGTTGTGAGAGTGAAATTATGTCTAAGTCCAGCTTTGGTACATTAGAAGCAACTCTGAAACTTAACCTAAGCGTTTTTCGAAGCTACTTTTTGGCTAACTTCTTATAGGAAGGTCTAGGAGCTCTGAAATTGAACGTGCGCGTCTTTAACTCTTCCCGAGGGACTTAGAAGAATTTTGTGATATTTTTTATTAAAATGGTGTATAAGGGTATATATATAAATATATTTTATGCACTGTATATGAGCTGGCGATTTCTAAGTCTGTGGTTCTGAGAGGGGGTAACCAGGATCACTAATAAAGGTCAAGCCACTTGGCTGCCAGAATGCCCTGCTTCAGCACAGACCAGAAATGCATTGTGATAAGCGTATCTCCGGTATAGTCAGGGGTTAATGGGAGTCGTCCCCGTCCCCCCAGTATACGCCCAGAACCATGGACCCGGTACTTGTGGTTCGGACTGTCTCCAACCAGCCATAATGTTGTGAGAGTGAAATTATGTCTAAGTCCAGCTTTGGTACATTAGAAGCAACTCTGAAACTTAACCTAAGCGTTTTTCGAAGCTACTTTTTGGCTAACTTCTTATAGGAAGGTCTAGGAGCTCTGAAAATGAACGTTCGCGTCTTTCACTCTTCCCGAGGGACTTAGAAGAATTTTGTTATATTTTTTATTAAAATGGTGTATAAGGGTATATATATAAATATATTTTATGCACTGTATATGAGCTGGCGATTTCTAAGTCTGTAGTTCCGAGAGGGGGTAACCAGGCTCAATAAAAAAAGTCAAGCCACTTGGCTGCCAGAATGCCATGCTTCAGCACAGACCAGAAAGGCATTGTGATAAACGTATCCCCGGTATAGTCAGGGGTTAATGGGAGTCGTCCCCGTCCCCCCAGTATACGCCCAGAACCATGGACCCGGTACTTGTGGTTCGGACTGTCTCCAACCAGCCATAATGTTGTGAGAGTGAAATTATGTCTAAGTCCAGCTTTGGTACATTAGAAGCAACTCTGAAACTTAACCTAAGCGTTTTTCGAAGCTACTTTTTGGCTAACTTCTTATAGGAAGGTCTAGGAGCTCTGAAATTGAACGTGCGCGTCTTTCACTCTTCCCGAGGGACTTAGAAGAATTTTGTGATATTTTTTATTAAAATGGTGTATAAGGGTATATATATAAATATATTTTATGCACTGTATATGAGCTGGCGATTTCTAAGTCTGTGGTTCCGAGAGGGGGTAACCAGGATCACTAATAAAGGTCAAGCCACTTGGCTGCCAGAATGCCCTGCTTCAGCACAGACCAGAAAGGCATTGTGATAAGCGTATCTCCGGTATAGTCAGGGGTTAATGGGAGTCGTCCCCGTCCCCCCAGTATACGCCCAGAACCATGGACCCGGTACTTGTGGTTCGGACTGTCTCCAACCAGCCATAATGTTGTGAGAGTGAAATTATGTCTAAGTCCAGCTTTGGTACATTAGAAGCAACTCTGAAACTTAACCTAAGCGTTTTTCGAAGCTACTTTTTGGCAAACTTCTTATAGGAAGGTCTAGGAGCTCTGAAAATGAACGTTCGCGTCTTTCACTCTTCCCGAGGGACTTAGAAGAATTTTGTGTTATTTTTTATTAAAATGGTGTATAAGGGTATATATATAAATATATTTTATGCACTGTATATGAGCTGGCGATTTCTAAGTCTGTAGTTCCGAGAGGGGGTAACCAGGCTCCCTAAAAAAAGTCAAGCCACTTGGCTGCCAGAATGCCCTGCTTCAGCACAGACCAGAAAGGCATTGTGATAAGCGTATCCCCGGTACAGTCAGGGGTTAATGGGAGTCGTCCCCGTACCCCCAGTATACGCCCAGAACCATGGACCCGGTACTTGTGGTTCGGACTGTCTCCAACCAGCCATAATGTTGTGAGAGTGAAATTATGTCTAAGTCCAGCTTTGGTACATTAGAAGCAACTCTGAAACTTAACCTAAGCGTTTTTCGAAGCTACTTTTTGGCTAACTTCTTATAGGAAGGTCTAGGAGCTCTGAAAATGAATGTGCGCGTCTTTCACTCTTCCCGAGGGACTTAGAAGAATTTTGTGATATTTTTTATTAAAATGGTGTATAAGGGTATATATATAAATATATTTTATGCACTGTATATGAGCTGGCGATTTCTAAGTCTGTGGTTCCGAGAGGGGGTAACCAGGATCACTAATAAAGGTCAAGCCACTTGGCTGCCAGAATGCCCTGCTTCAGCACAGACCAGAAAGGCATTGTGATAAGCGTATCTCCGGTATAGTCAGGGGTTAATGGCAGTCGTCCCCGTCCCCCCAGTATACGCCCAGAACCATGGACCCGGTACTTGTGGTTCGGACTGTCTCCAACCAGCCATAATGTTGTGAGAGTGAAATTATGTCTAAGTCCAGCTTTGGTACATTAGAAGCAACTCTGAAACTTAACCTAAGCGTTTTTCGAAGCTACTTTTTGGCTAACTTCTTATAGGAAGGTCTAGGAGCACTGAAAATGAACGTTCGCGTCTTTCACTCTTCCCGAGGGACTTAGAAGAATTTTGTGATATTTTTTATTAAAATGGTGTATAAGGGTATATATATAAATATATTTTATGCACTGTATATGAGCTGGCGATTTCTAAGTCTGTAGTTCCGAGAGGGGGTAACCAGGCTCACTAAAAAAAGTAAAGCCACTTGGCTGCCAGAATGCCATGCTTCAGCACAGACCAGAAAGGCATTGTGATAAACGTATCCCCGGTATAGTCAGGGGTTAATGGGAGTCGTCCCCGTCCCCCCAGTATACGCCCAGAACCATGGACCCGGTACTTGTGGTTCGGACTGTCTCCAACCAGCCATAATGTTGTGAGAGTGAAATTATGTCTAAGTCCAGCTTTGGTACATTAGAAGCAACTCTGAAACTTAACCTAAGCGTTTTTCGAAGCTACTTTTTGGCTAACTTCTTATAGGAAGGTCTAGGAGCTCTGAAATTGAACGTGCGCGTCTTTCACTCTTCCCGAGGGACTTAGAAGAATTTTGTGATATTTTTTATTAAAATGGTGTATAAGGGTATATATATAAATATATTTTATGCACTGTATATGAGCTGGCGATTTCTAAGTCTGTGGTTCCGAGAGGGGGTAACCAGGATCACTAATAAAGGTCAAGCCACTTGGCTGCCAGAATGCCCTGCTTCAGCACAGACCAGAAAGGCATTGTGATAAGCGTATCTCCGGTATAGTCAGGGGTTAATGGGAGTCGTCCCCGTCCCCCCAGTATACGCCCAGAACCATGGACCCGGTACTTGTGGTTCGGACTGTCTCCAACCAGCCATAATGTTGTGAGAGTGAAATTATGTCTAAGTCCAGCTTTGGTACATTAGAAGCAACTCTGAAACTTAACCTAAGCGTTTTTCGAAGCTACTTTTTGGCAAACTTCTTATAGGAAGGTCTAGGAGCTCTGAAAATGAACGTTCGCGTCTTTCACTCTTCCCGAGGGACTTAGAAGAATTTTGTGTTATTTTTTATTAAAATGGTGTATAAGGGTATATATATAAATATATTTTATGCACTGTATATGAGCTGGCGATTTCTAAGTCTGTAGTTCCGAGAGGGGGTAACCAGGCTCCCTAAAAAAAGTCAAGCCACTTGGCTGCCAGAATGCCCTGCTTCAGCACAGACCAGAAAGGCATTGTGATAAGCGTATCCCCGGTACAGTCAGGGGTTAATGGGAGTCGTCCCCGTACCCCCAGTATACGCCCAGAACCATGGACCCGGTACTTGTGGTTCGGACTGTCTCCAACCAGCCATAATGTTGTGAGAGTGAAATTATGTCTAAGTCCAGCTTTGGTACATTAGAAGCAACTCTGAAACTTAACCTAAGCGTTTTTCGAAGCTACTTTTTGGCTAACTTCTTATAGGAAGGTCTAGGAGCTCTGAAAATGAATGTGCGCGTCTTTCACTCTTCCCGAGGGACTTAGAAGAATTTTGTGATATTTTTTATTAAAATGGTGTATAAGGGTATATATATAAATATATTTTATGCACTGTATATGAGCTGGCGATTTCTAAGTCTGTGGTTCCGAGAGGGGGTAACCAGGATCACTAATAAAGGTCAAGCCACTTGGCTGCCAGAATGCCCTGCTTCAGCACAGACCAGAAAGGCATTGTGATAAGCGTATCTCCGGTATAGTCAGGGGTTAATGGCAGTCGTCCCCGTCCCCCCAGTATACGCCCAGAACCATGGACCCGGTACTTGTGGTTCGGACTGTCTCCAACCAGCCATAATGTTGTGAGAGTGAAATTATGTCTAAGTCCAGCTTTGGTACATTAGAAGCAACTCTGAAACTTAACCTAAGCGTTTTTCGAAGCTACTTTTTGGCTAACTTCTTATAGGAAGGTCTAGGAGCACTGAAAATGAACGTTCGCGTCTTTCACTCTTCCCGAGGGACTTAGAAGAATTTTGTGATATTTTTTATTAAAATGGTGTATAAGGGTATATATATAAATATATTTTATGCACTGTATATGAGCTGGCGATTTCTAAGTCTGTAGTTCCGAGAGGGGGTAACCAGGCTCACTAAAAAAAGTCAAGCCACTTGGCTGCCAGAATGCCCTGCTTCAGCACAGACCAGAAAGGCATTGTGATAAGCGTATCCCCGGTACAGTCAGGGGTTAATGGGAGTCGTCCCCGTCCCCCCAGTATACGCCCAGAACCATGGACCCGGTACTTGTGGTTCGGACTGTCTCCAACCAGCCATAATGTTGTGAGAGTGAAATTATGTCTAAGTCCAGCTTTGGTACATTAGAAGCAACTCTGAAACTTAACCTAAGCGTTTTTCGAAGCTACTTTTTGGCTAACTTCTTATAGGAAGGTCTAGGAGCTCTGAAATTGAACGTGCGCGTCTTTCACTCTTCCCGAGGGACTTAGAAGAATTTTGTGATATTTTTTATTAAAATGGTGTATAAGGGTATATATATAAATATATTTTATGCACTGTATATGAGCTGGCGATTTCTAAGTCTGTGGTTCCGAGAGGGGGTAACCAGGATCACTAATAAAGGTCAAGCCACTTGGCTGCCAGAATGCCCTGCTTCAGCACAGACCAGAAAGGCATTGTGATAAGCGTATCTCCGGTATAGTCAGGGGTTAATGGCAGTCGTCCCCGTCCCCCCAGTATACGCCCAGAACCATGGACCCGGTACTTGTGGTTCGGACTGTCTCCAACCAGCCATAATGTTGTGAGAGTGAAATTATGTCTAAGTCCAGCTTTGGTACATTAGAAGCAACTCTGAAACTTAACCTAAGCGTTTTTCGAAGCTACTTTTTGGCTAACTTCTTATAGGAAGGTCTAGGAGCTCTGAAAATGAACGTTCGCGTCTTTCACTCTTCCCGAGGGACTTAGAAGAATTTTGTGATATTTTTTATTAAAATGGTGTATAAGGGTATATATATAAATATATTTTATGCACTGTATATGAGCTGGCGATTTCTAAGTCTGTAGTTCCGAGAGGGGGTAACCAGGCTCACTAAAAAAAGTCAAGCCACTTGGCTGCCAGAATGCCCTGCTTCAGCACAGACCAGAAAGGCATTGTGATAAGCGTATCCCCGGTATAGTCAGGGGTTAATGGGAGTCGTCCCCGTCCCCCCAGTATACGCCCAGAACCATGGACCCGGTACTTGTGGTTCGGACTGTCTCCAACCAGCCATAATGTTGTGAGAGTGAAATTATGTCTAAGTCCAGCTTTGGTACATTAGAAGCAACTCTGAAACTTAACCTAAGCGTTTTTCGAAGCTACTTTTTGGCTAACTTCTTATAGGAAGGTCTAGGAGCTCTGAAATTGAACGTGCGCGTCTTTCACTCTTCCCGAGGGACTTAGAAGAATTTTGTGATATTTTTTATTAAAATGGTGTATAAGGGTATATATATAAATATATTTTATGCACTGTATATGAGCTGGCGATTTCTAAGTCTGTGGTTCCGAGAGGGGGTAACCAGGATCACTAATAAAGGTCAAGCCACTTGGCTGCCAGAATGCCCTGCTTCAGCACAGACCAGAAAGGCATTGTGATAAGCGTATCTCCGGTATAGTCAGGGGTTAATGGCAGTCGTCCCCGTCCCCCCAGTATACGCCCAGAACCATGGACCCGGTACTTGTGGTTCGGACTGTCTCCAACCAGCCATAATGTTGTGAGAGTGAAATTATGTCTAAGTCCAGCTTTGGTACATTAGAAGCAACTCTGAAACTTAACCTAAGCGTTTTTCGAAGCTACTTTTTGGCTAACTTCTTATAGGAAGGTCTAGGAGCTCTGAAAATGAACGTTCGCGTCTTTCACTCTTCCCGAGGGACTTAGAAGAATTTTGTGATATTTTTTATTAAAATGGTGTATAAGGGTATATATATAAATATATTTTATGCACTGTATATGAGCTGGCGATTTCTAAGTCTGTAGTTCCGAGAGGGGGTAACCAGGCTCACTAAAAAAAGTCAAGCCACTTGGCTGCCAGAATGCCCTGCTTCAGCACAGACCAGAAAGGCATTGTGATAAGCGTATCCCCGGTATAGTCAGGGGTTAATGGGAGTCGTCCCCGTCCCCCCAGTATACGCCCAGAACCATGGACCCGGTACTTGTGGTTCGGACTGTCTCCAACCAGCCATAATGTTGTGAGAGTGAAATTATGTCTAAGTCCAGCTTTGGTACATTAGAAGCAACTCTGAAACTTAACCTAAGCGTTTTTCGAAGCTACTTTTTGGCTAACTTCTTATAGGAAGGTCTAGGAGCTCTGAAATTGAACGTGCGCGTCTTTCACTCTTCCCGAGGGACTTAGAAGAATTTTGTGATATTTTTTATTAAAATGGTGTATAAGGGTATATATATAAATATATTTTATGCACTGTATATGAGCTGGCGATTTCTAAGTCTGTGGTTCCGAGAGGGGGTAACCAGGATCACTAATAAAGGTCAAGCAACTTGGCTGCCAGAATGCCCTGCTTCAGCACAGACCAGAAAGGCATTGTGATAAGCGTATCTCCGGTATAGTCAGGGGTTAATGGCAGTCGTCCCCGTCCCCCCAGTATACGCCCAGAACCATGGACCCGGTACTTGTGGTTCGGACTGTCTCCAACCAGCCATAATGTTGTGAGAGTGAAATTATGTCTAAGTCCAGCTTTGGTACATTAGAAGCAACTCTGAAACTTAACCTAAGCGTTTTTCGAAGCTACTTTTTGGCTAACTTCTTATAGGAAGGTCTAGGAGCTCTGAAAATGAACGTTCGCGTCTTTCACTCTTCCCGAGGGACTTAGAAGAATTTTGTGATATTTTTTATTAAAATGGTGTATAAGGGTATATATATAAATATATTTTATGCACTGTATATGAGCTGGCGATTTCTAAGTCTGTAGTTCCGAGAGGGGGTAACCAGGCTCACTAAAAAAAGTCAAGCCACTTGGCTGCCAGAATGCCCTGCTTCAGCACAGACCAGAAAGGCATTGTGATAAGCGTATCCCCGGTATAGTCAGGGGTTAATGGGAGTCGTCCCCGTCCCCCCAGTATACGCCCAGAACCATGGACCCGGTACTTGTGGTTCGGACTGTCTCCAACCAGCCATAATGTTGTGAGAGTGAAATTATGTCTAAGTCCAGCTTTGGTACATTAGAAGCAACTCTGAAACTTAACCTAAGCGTTTTTCGAAGCTACTTTTTGGCTAACTTCTTATAGGAAGGTCTCGGAGCTCTGAAATTGTACGTGCGCGTCTTTCACTCTTCCCGAGGGACTTAGAAGAATTTTGTGATATTTTTTATTAAATTGGTGTATAAGGGTATATATATAAATATATTTAATGCACTGTATATGAGCTGGCGATTTCTATGTCTGTGGTTCCGAGAGGGGGTAACCAGGATCACTAATAAAGGTCAAGCCACTTGGCTGCCAGAATGCCCTGCTTCAGCACAGACCAGAAAGGCATTGTGATAAGCGTATCTCCGGTATAGTCAGGGGTTAATGGGAGTCGTCCCCGTCCCCCCAGTATACGCCCAGAACCATGGACCCGGTACTTGTGGTTCGGACTGTCTCCAACCAGCCATAATGTTGTGAGAGTGAAATTATGTCTAAGTCCAGCTTTGGTACATTAGAAGCAACTCTGAAACTTAACCTAAGCGTTTTTCGAAGCTACTTTTTGGCTAACTTCTTATAGGAAGGTCTAGGAGCTCTGAAATTGAACGTGCGCGTCTTTCACTCTTCCCGAGGGACTTAGAAGAATTTTGTGATATTTTTTATTAAAATGGTGTATAAGGGTATATATATAAATATATTTTATGCACTGTATATGAGCTGGCGATTTCTAAGTCTGTGGTTCCGAGAGGGGGTAACCAGGATCACTAATAAAGGTCAAGCCACTTGGCTGCCAGAATGCCCTGCTTCAGCACAGACCAGAAAGGCATTGTGATAAGCGTATCTCCGGTATAGTCAGGGGTTAATGGCAGTCGTCCCCGTCCCCCCAGTATACGCCCAGAACCATGGACCCGGTACTTGTGGTTCGGACTGTCTCCAACCAGCCATAATGTTGTGAGAGTGAAATTATGTCTAAGTCCAGCTTTGGTACATTAGAAGCAACTCTGAAACTTAACCTAAGCGTTTTTCGAAGCTACTTTTTGGCTAACTTCTTATAGGAAGGTCTAGGAGCTCTGAAAATGAACGTTCGCGTCTTTCACTCTTCCCGAGGGACTTAGAAGAATTTTGTGATATTTTTTATTAAAATGGTGTATAAGGGTATATATATAAATATATTTTATGCACTGTATATGAGCTGGCGATTTCTAAGTCTGTAGTTCCGAGAGGGGGTAACCAGGCTCACTAAAAAAAGTCAAGCCACTTGGCTGCCAGAATGCCCTGCTTCAGCACAGACCAGAAAGGCATTGTGATAAGCGTATCCCCGGTATAGTCAGGGGTTAATGGGAGTCGTCCCCGTCCCCCCAGTATACGCCCAGAACCATGGACCCGGTACTTGTGGTTCGGACTGTCTCCAACCAGCCATAATGTTGTGAGAGTGAAATTATGTCTAAGTCCAGCTTTGGTACATTAGAAGCAACTCTGAAACTTAACCTAAGCGTTTTTCGAAGCTACTTTTTGGCTAACTTCTTATAGGAAGGTCTAGGAGCTCTGAAATTGAACGTGCGCGTCTTTCACTCTTCCCGAGGGACTTAGAAGAATTTTGTGATATTTTTTATTAAAATGGTGTATAAGGGTATATATATAAATATATTTTATGCACTGTATATGAGCTGGCGATTTCTAAGTCTGTGGTTCCGAGAGGGGGTAACCAGGATCACTAATAAAGGTCAAGCCACTTGGCTGCCAGAATGCCCTGCTTCAGCACAGACCAGAAAGGCATTGTGATAAGCGTATCTCCGGTATAGTCAGGGGTTAATGGGAGTCGTCCCCGTCCCCCCAGTATACAGTACGCCCAGAACCATGGACCCGGTACTTGTGGTTCGGACTGTCTCCAACCAGCCATAATGTTGTGAGAGTGAAATTATGTCTAAGTCCAGCTTTGGTACATTAGAAGCAACTCTGAAACTTAACCTAAGCGTTTTTCGAAGCTACTTTTTGGCTAACTTCTTATAGGAAGGTCTAGGAGCACTGAAAATGAACGTTCGCGTCTTTCACTCTTCCCGAGGGACTTAGAAGAATTTTGTGATATTTTTTATTAAAATGGTGTACTGTATAAGGGTATATATATAAATATATTTTATGCACTGTATATGAGCTGGCGATTTCTAAGTCTGTAGTTCCGAGAGGGGGTAACCAGGCTCACTAAAAAAAGTCAAGCCACTTGGCTGCCAGAATGCCCTGCTTCAGCACAGACCAGAAAGGCATTGTGATAAGCGTATCCCCGGTACAGTCAGGGGTTAATGGGAGTCGTCCCCGTACCCCCAGTATACGCCCAGAACCATGGACCCGGTACTTGTGGTTCGGACTGTCTCCAACCAGCCATAATGTTGTGAGAGTGAAATTATGTCTAAGTCCAGCTTTGGTACATTAGAAGCAACTCTGAAACTTAACCTAAGCGTTTTTCGAAGCTACTTTGTGGCTAACTTCTTATAGGAAGGTCTCGGAGCTCTGAAATTGTACGTGCGCGTCTTTCACTCTTCCCGAGGGACTTACTGTAGAAGAATTTTGTGATATTTTTTATTAAATTGGTGTATAAGGGTATATATATAAATATATTTAATGCACTGTATATGAGCTGGCGATTTCTATGTCTGTGGTTCCGAGAGGGGGTAACCAGGATCACTAATAAAGGTCAAGCCACTTGGCTGCCAGAATGCCCTGCTTCAGCACAGACCAGAAAGGCATTGTGATAAGCGTATCTCCGGTATAGTCAGGGGTTAATGGGAGTCGTCCCCGTCCCCCCAGTATACGCCCAGAACCATGGACCCGGTACTTGTGGTTCGGACTGTCTCCAACCAGCCATAATGTTGTGAGAGTGAAATTATGTCTAAGTCCAGCTTTGGTACATTAGAAGCAACTCTGAAACTTAACCTAAGCGTTTTTCGAAGCTACTTTTTGGCTAACTTCTTATAGGAAGGTCTAGGAGCTCTGAAATTGAACGTGCGCGTCTTTCACTCTTCCCGAGGGACTTAGAAGAATTTTGTGATATTTTTTATTAAAATGGTGTATAAGGGTATATATATAAATATATTTTATGCACTGTATATGAGCTGGCGATTTCTAAGTCTGTGGTTCCGAGAGGGGGTAACCAGGATCACTAATAAAGGTCAAGCAACTTGGCTGCCAGAATGCCCTGCTTCAGCACAGACCAGAAAGGCATTGTGATAAGCGTATCTCCGGTATAGTCAGGGGTTAATGGCAGTCGTCCCCGTCCCCCCAGTATACGCCCAGAACCATGGACCCGGTACTTGTGGTTCGGACTGTCTCCAACCAGCCATAATGTTGTGAGAGTGAAATTATGTCTAAGTCCAGCTTTGGTACATTAGAAGCAACTCTGAAACTTAACCTAAGCGTTTTTCGAAGCTACTTTTTGGCTAACTTCTTATAGGAAGGTCTAGGAGCTCTGAAAATGAACGTTCGCGTCTTTCACTCTTCCCGAGGGACTTAGAAGAATTTTGTGATATTTTTTATTAAAATGGTGTATAAGGGTATATATATAAATATATTTTATGCACTGTATATGAGCTGGCGATTTCTAAGTCTGTAGTTCCGAGAGGGGGTAACCAGGCTCACTAAAAAAAGTCAAGCCACTTGGCTGCCAGAATGCCCTGCTTCAGCACAGACCAGAAAGGCATTGTGATAAGCGTATCCCCGGTATAGTCAGGGGTTAATGGGAGTCGTCCCCGTCCCCCCAGTATACGCCCAGAACCATGGACCCGGTACTTGTGGTTCGGACTGTCTCCAACCAGCCATAATGTTGTGAGAGTGAAATTATGTCTAAGTCCAGCTTTGGTACATTAGAAGCAACTCTGAAACTTAACCTAAGCGTTTTTCGAAGCTACTTTGTGGCTAACTTCTTATAGGAAGGTCTCGGAGCTCTGAAATTGTACGTGCGCGTCTTTCACTCTTCCCGAGGGACTTACTGTAGAAGAATTTTGTGATATTTTTTATTAAATTGGTGTATAAGGGTATATATATAAATATATTTAATGCACTGTATATGAGCTGGCGATTTCTATGTCTGTGGTTCCGAGAGGGGGTAACCAGGATCACTAATAAAGGTCAAGCCACTTGGCTGCCAGAATGCCCTGCTTCAGCACAGACCAGAAAGGCATTGTGATAAGCGTATCTCCGGTATAGTCAGGGGTTAATGGGAGTCGTCCCCGTCCCCCCAGTATACGCCCAGAACCATGGACCCGGTACTTGTGGTTCGGACTGTCTCCAACCAGCCATAATGTTGTGAGAGTGAAATTATGTCTAAGTCCAGCTTTGGTACATTAGAAGCAACTCTGAAACTTAACCTAAGCGTTTTTCGAAGCTACTTTTTGGCTAACTTCTTATAGGAAGGTCTCGGAGCTCTGAAATTGTACGTGCGCGTCTTTCACTCTTCCCGAGGGACTTAGAAGAATTTTGTGATATTTTTTATTAAATTGGTGTATAAGGGTATATATATAAATATATTTAATGCACTGTATATGAGCTGGCGATTTCTATGTCTGTGGTTCCGAGAGGGGGTAACCAGGATCACTAATAAAGGTCAAGCCACTTGGCTGCCAGAATGCCCTGCTTCAGCACAGACCAGAAAGGCATTGTGATAAGCGTATCTCCGGTATAGTCAGGGGTTAATGGGAGTCGTCCCCGTCCCCCCAGTATACGCCCAGAACCATGGACCCGGTACTTGTGGTTCGGACTGTCTCCAACCAGCCATAATGTTGTGAGAGTGAAATTATGTCTAAGTCCAGCTTTGGTACATTAGAAGCAACTCTGAAACTTAACCTAAGCGTTTTTCGAAGCTACTTTTTGGCTAACTTCTTATAGGAAGGTCTAGGAGCTCTGAAATTGAACGTGCGCGTCTTTCACTCTTCCCGAGGGACTTAGAAGAATTTTGTGATATTTTTTATTAAAATGGTGTATAAGGGTATATATATAAATATATTTTATGCACTGTATATGAGCTGGCGATTTCTAAGTCTGTAGTTCCGAGAGGGGGTAACCAGGCTCACTAAAAAAAGTCAAGCCACTTGGCTGCCAGAATGCCCTGCTTCAGCACAGACCAGAAAGTCATTGTGATAAGCGTATCCCCGGTATAGTCAGGGGTTAATGGGAGTCGTCCCCGTCCCCCCAGTATACGCCCAGAACCATGGACCCGGTACTTGTGGTTCGGACTGTCTCCAACCAGCCATAATGTTGTGAGAGTGAAATTATGTCTAAGTCCAGCTTTGGTACATTAGAAGCAACTCTGAAACTTAACCTAAGCGTTTTTCGAAGCTACTTTTTGGCTAACTTCTTATAGGAAGGTCGCGGAGCTCTGAAATTGAACGTGCGCGTCTTTCACTCTTCCCGAGGGACTTAGAAGAATTTTGTGATATTTTTTATTAAATTGGTGTATAAGGGTATATATATAAATATATTTTATGCACTGTATATGAGCTGGCGATTTCTATGTCTGTGGTTCCGAGAGGGGGTAACCAGGATCACTAATAAAGGTCAAGCCACTTGGCTGCCAGAATGCCCTGCTTCAGCACAGACCAGAAAGGCATTGTGATAAGCGTATCTCCGGTATAGTCAGGGGTTAATGGGAGTCGTCCCCGTCCCCCCAGTATACGCCCAGAACCATGGACCCGGTACTTGTGGTTCGGACTGTCTCCAACCAGCCATAATGTTGTGAGAGTGAAATTATGTCTAAGTCCAGCTTTGGTACATTAGAAGCAACTCTGAAACTTAACCTAAGCGTTTTTCGAAGCTACTTTTTGGCTAACTTCTTATAGGAAGGTCTAGGAGCTCTGAAATTGAACGTGCGCGTCTTTCACTCTTCCCGAGGGACTTAGAAGAATTTTGTGATATTTTTTATTAAAATGGTGTATAAGGGTATATATATAAATATATTTTATGCACTGTATATGAGCTGGCGATTTCTAAGTCTGTAGTTCCGAGAGGGGGTAACCAGGCTCACTAAAAAAAGTCAAGCCACTTGGCTGCCAGAATGCCCTGCTTCAGCACAGACCAGAAAGTCATTGTGATAAGCGTATCCCCGGTATAGTCAGGGGTTAATGGGAGTCGTCCCCGTCCCCCCAGTATACGCCCAGAACCATGGACCCGGTACTTGTGGTTCGGACTGTCTCCAACCAGCCATAATGTTGTGAGAGTGAAATTATGTCTAAGTCCAGCTTTGGTACATTAGAAGCAACTCTGAAACTTAACCTAAGCGTTTTTCGAAGCTACTTTTTGGCTAACTTCTTATAGGAAGGTCGCGGAGCTCTGAAATTGAACGTGCGCGTCTTTCACTCTTCCCGAGGGACTTAGAAGAATTTTGTGATATTTTTTATTAAATTGGTGTATAAGGGTATATATATAAATATATTTTATGCACTGTATATGAGCTGGCGATTTCTATGTCTGTGGTTCCGAGAGGGGGTAACCAGGATCACTAATAAAGGTCAAGCCACTTGGCTGCCAGAATGCCCTGCTTCAGCACAGACCAGAAAGGCATTGTGATAAGCGTATCTCCGGTATAGTCAGGGGTTAATGGGAGTCGTCCCTGTCCCCCCAGTATACGCCCAGAACCATGGACCCGGTACTTGTGGTTCGGACTGTCTCCAACCAGCCATAATGTTGTGAGAGTGAAATTATGTCTAAACCAGCTTTGGTATATTAGAAGCAACTCTGAAACTTAACCTAAGCGTTTTTCGAAGCTACTTTTTGGCTAACTTCTTATAGGAAGGTCTAGGAGATCTGAAAATGAACATGCGCGTCTTGCACTCTTCCTGAGGGACTTAGAAGAATTTTGTGATATTTTTTATTAAAATGGTGTATAAGGGTATATATATAAATATATTTTATGCACTGTATATGAGCTGGCGATTTCTAAGTCTGTAGTTCCGAGAGGGGGTAACCAGGCTCACTAAAAAAAGTCAAGCCACTTGGCTGCCAGAATGCCCTGCTTCAGCACAGACCAGAAAGGCATTGTGATAAGCGTATCCCCGGTACAGTCAGGGGTTAATGGGAGTCGTCCCCGTCCCCCCAGTATACGCCCAGAACCATGGACCCGGTACTTGTGGTTCGGACTGTCTCCAACCAGCCATAATGTTGTGAGAGTGAAATTATGTCTAAGTCCAGCTTTGGTACATTAGAAGCAACTCTGAAACTTAACCTAAGCGTTTTTCGAAGCTACTTTTTGGCTAACTTCTTATAGGAAGGTCTAGGAGCTCTGAAAATGAACGTTCGCGTCTTTCACTCTTCCCGAGGGACTTAGAAGAATTTTGTGATATTTTTTATTAAAATGGTGTATAAGGGTATATATATAAATATATTTTATGCACTGTATATGAGCTGGCGATTTCTAAGTCTGTAGTTCCGAGAGGGGGTAACCAGGCTCACTAAAAAAAGTCAAGCCACTTGGCTGCCAGAATGCCCTGCTTCAGCACAGACCAGAAAGGCATTGTGATAAGCGTATCCCCGGTATAGTCAGGGGTTAATGGGAGTCGTCCCCGTCCCCCCAGTATACGCCCAGAACCATGGACCCGGTACTTGTGGTTCGGACTGTCTCCAACCAGCCATAATGTTGTGAGAGTGAAATTATGTCTAAGTCCAGCTTTGGTACATTAGAAGCAACTCTGAAACTTAACCTAAGCGTTTTTCGAAGCTACTTTTTGGCTAACTTCTTATAGGAAGGTCTCGGAGCTCTGAAATTGTACGTGCGCGTCTTTCACTCTTCCCGAGGGACTTAGAAGAATTTTGTGATATTTTTTATTAAATTGGTGTATAAGGGTATATATATAAATATATTTAATGCACTGTATATGAGCTGGCGATTTCTATGTCTGTGGGTCCGAGAGGGGGTAACCAGGATCACTAATAAAGGTCAAGCCACTTGGCTGCCAGAATGCCCTGCTTCAGCACAGACCAGAACGGCATTGTGATAAGCGTATCTCCGGTATAGTCAGGGGTTAATGGGAGTCGTCCCCGTCCCCCCAGTATACGCCCAGAACCATGGACCCGGTACTTGTGGTTCGGACTGTCTCCAACCAGCCATAATGTTGTGAGAGTGAAATTATGTCTAAGTCCAGCTTTGGTACATTAGAAGCAACTCTGAAACTTAACCTAAGCGTTTTTCGAAGCTACTTTTTGGCTAACTTCTTATAGGAAGGTCTAGGAGCTCTGAAATTGAACGTGCGCGTCTTTCACTCTTCCCGAGGGACTTAGAAGAATTTTGTGATATTTTTTATTAAAATGGTGTATAAGGGTATATAGATAAATATATTTTATGCACTGTATATGAGCTGGCGATTTCTAAGTCTGTGGTTCCGAGAGGGGGTAACCAGGATCACTAATAAAGGTCAAGCCACTTGGCTGCCAGAATGCCCTGCTTCAGCACAGACCAGAAAGGCATTGTGATAAGCGTATCTCCGGTATAGTCAGGGGTTAATGGCAGTCGTCCCCGTCCCCCCAGTATACGCCCAGAACCATGGACCCGGTACTTGTGGTTCGGACTGTCTCCAACCAGCCATAATGTTGTGAGAGTGAAATTATGTCTAAGTCCAGCTTTGGTACATTAGAAGCAACTCTGAAACTTAACCTAAGCGTTTTTCGAAGCTACTTTTTGGCTAACTTCTTATAGGAAGGTCTAGGAGCTCTGAAATTGAACGTGCGCGTCTTTCACTCTTCCCGAGGGACTTAGAAGAATTTTGTGATATTTTTTATTAAAATGGTGTATAAGGGTATATAGATAAATATATTTTATGCACTGTATATGAGCTGGCGATTTCTAAGTCTGTGGTTCCGAGAGGGGGTAACCAGGATCACTAATAAAGGTCAAGCCACTTGGCTGCCAGAATGCCCTGCTTCAGCACAGACCAGAAAGGCATTGTGATAAGCGTATCTCCGGTATAGTCAGGGGTTAATGGCAGTCGTCCCCGTCCCCCCAGTATACGCCCAGAACCATGGACCCGGTACTTGTGGTTCGGACTGTCTCCAACCAGCCATAATGTTGTGATAGTGAAATTATGTCTAAGTCCAGCTTTGGTACATTAGAAGCAACTCTGAAACTTAACCTAAGCGTTTTTCGAAGCTACTTTTTGGCTAACTTCTTATAGGAAGGTCTAGGAGCTCTAAAAATGAACGTGCGCGTCTTTCACTCTTCCCGAGAAACTTAGAAGAATTTTGTGATATTTTTTATTAATATGGTGTATAAGGGTATATATATAAATATATTTTATGCACTGTATATGAGCTGGCGATTTCTAAGTCTGTAGTTCCGAGAGGGGGTAACCAGGCTCACTAATAAAGGTCAAGCCACTTGGCTGCCAGAATGCCCTGCTTCAGCACAGACCAGAAAGGCATTGTGATAAGCGTATCCCCGGTATAGTCAGGGGTTAATGGAAGTCGTCCCCGTCCCCCCAGTATACGCCCAGAACCATAGACCCGGTACTTGTGGTTCGGACTGTCTCCAACCAGCCATAATGTTGTGAGAGTGAAATTATGTCTAAGTCCAGCTTTGGTACATTAGAAGCAACTCTGAAACTTAACCTAAGCGTTTTTCGAAGCTACTTTTTGGCTAACTTCTTATAGGAAGGTCTAGGAGCTCTGAAAATGAACGTGCGCGTCTTTCACTCTTCCCGAGGGACTTAGAAGAATTGTGTGATATTTTTTATTAAAATGGTGTATAAGGGTATATATATAAATATATTTTATGCACTGTATATGAGCTGGCGATTTCTAAGTCTGTGGTTCCGAGAGGGGGTAACCAGGATCACTAATAAAGGTCAAGCCACTTGGCTGCCAGAATGCCCTGCTTCAGCACAGACCAGAACGGCATTGTGATAAGCGTATCTCCGGTATAGTCAGGGGTTAATGGGAGTCGTCCCCGTCCCCCCAGTATACGCCCAGAACCATGGACCCGGTACTTGTGGTTCGGACTGTCTCCAACCAGCCATAATGTTGTGAGAGTGAAATTATGTCTAAGTCCAGCTTTGGTACATTAGAAGCAACTCTGAAACTTAACCTAAGCGTTTTTCGAAGCTACTTTTTGGCTAACTTCTTATAGGAAGGTCTAGGAGCTCTGAAATTGAACGTGCGCGTCTTTCACTCTTCCCGAGGGACTTAGAAGAATTTTGTGATATTTTTTATTAAAATGGTGTATAAGGGTATATAGATAAATATATTTTATGCACTGTATATGAGCTGGCGATTTCTAAGTCTGTGGTTCCGAGAGGGGGTAACCAGGATCACTAATAAAGGTCAAGCCACTTGGCTGCCAGAATGCCCTGCTTCAGCACAGACCAGAAAGGCATTGTGATAAGCGTATCTCCGGTATAGTCAGGGGTTAATGGCAGTCGTCCCCGTCCCCCCAGTATACGCCCAGAACCATGGACCCGGTACTTGTGGTTCGGACTGTCTCCAACCAGCCATAATGTTGTGAGAGTGAAATTATGTCTAAGTCCAGCTTTGGTACATTAGAAGCAACTCTGAAACTTAACCTAAGCGTTTTTCGAAGCTACTTTTTGGCTAACTTCTTATAGGAAGGTCTAGGAGCTCTGAAATTGAACGTGCGCGTCTTTCACTCTTCCCGAGGGACTTAGAAGAATTTTGTGATATTTTTTATTAAAATGGTGTATAAGGGTATATAGATAAATATATTTTATGCACTGTATATGAGCTGGCGATTTCTAAGTCTGTGGTTCCGAGAGGGGGTAACCAGGATCACTAATAAAGGTCAAGCCACTTGGCTGCCAGAATGCCCTGCTTCAGCACAGACCAGAAAGGCATTGTGATAAGCGTATCTCCGGTATAGTCAGGGGTTAATGGCAGTCGTCCCCGTCCCCCCAGTATACGCCCAGAACCATGGACCCGGTACTTGTGGTTCGGACTGTCTCCAACCAGCCATAATGTTGTGATAGTGAAATTATGTCTAAGTCCAGCTTTGGTACATTAGAAGCAACTCTGAAACTTAACCTAAGCGTTTTTCGAAGCTACTTTTTGGCTAACTTCTTATAGGAAGGTCTAGGAGCTCTAAAAATGAACGTGCGCGTCTTTCACTCTTCCCGAGAAACTTAGAAGAATTTTGTGATATTTTTTATTAATATGGTGTATAAGGGTATATATATAAATATATTTTATGCACTGTATATGAGCTGGCGATTTCTAAGTCTGTAGTTCCGAGAGGGGGTAACCAGGCTCACTAATAAAGGTCAAGCCACTTGGCTGCCAGAATGCCCTGCTTCAGCACAGACCAGAAAGGCATTGTGATAAGCGTATCCCCGGTATAGTCAGGGGTTAATGGAAGTCGTCCCCGTCCCCCCAGTATACGCCCAGAACCATAGACCCGGTACTTGTGGTTCGGACTGTCTCCAACCAGCCATAATGTTGTGAGAGTGAAATTATGTCTATGTCCAGCTTGGGTACATTAGAAGCAACTCTGAAACTTAACCTAAGAGTTTTTCGAAGCTACTTTTTGGCTAACTTCTTATAGGAAGGTCTAGTAGCTCTGAAATTGAAGGTGCGCGTCTTTCACTCTTCCCGAGGGACTTAGAAGAATTTTGTGATATTTTTTATTAAAACGGTGTATAAGGGTATATATATAAATATATTTTATGCACTGTATATGAGCTGGCGATTTCTAAGTCTGTAGTTCCGAGAGGGGGTAACCAGGCACACTAATAAAGGTCAAGCCACTTGGCTGCCAGAATGCCCTGCTTCAGCACAGACCAGAAAGGCATTGTGATAAGCGTATCTCCGGTATAGTCAGGGGTTAATGGGAGTCGTCCCCGTCCCCCCAGTATACGCCCAGAACCATGGACCCGGTACTTGTGGTTCGGACTGTCTCCAACCAGCCATAATGTTGTGAGAGTGAAATTATGTCTACAGTAAGTCCAGCTTTGGTACATTAGAAGCAACTCTGAAACTTAACCTAAGCGTTTTTCGAAGCTACTTTTTGGCTAACTTCTTATAGGAAGGTCTAGGAGCTCTGAAAATGAACGTTCGCGTCTTTCACTCTTCCCGAGGGACTTAGAAGAATTTTGTGATATTTTTTATTAAAATGGTGTATAAGGGTATATATATAAATATATTTTATGCACTGTATATGAGCTGGCGATTTCTAAGTCTGTAGTTCCGAGAGGGGGTAACCAGGCTCACTAAAAAAAGTCAAGCCACTTGGCTGCCAGAATGCCCTGCTTCAGCACAGACCAGAAAGTCATTGTGATAAGCGTATCCCCGGTATAGTCAGGGGTTAATGGGAGTCGTCCCCGTCCCCCCAGTATACGCCCAGAACCATGGACCCGGTACTTGTGGTTCGGACTGTCTCCAACCAGCCATAATGTTGTGAGAGTGAAATTATGTCTAAGTCCAGCTTTGGTACATTAGAAGCAACTCTGAAACTTAACCTAAGCGTTTTTCGAAGCTACTTTTTGGCTAACTTCTTATAGGAAGGTCTCGGAGCTCTGAAATTGAACGTGCGCGTCTTTCACTCTTCCCGAGGGACTTAGAAGAATTTTGTGATATTTTTTATTAAATTGGTGTATAAGGGTATATATATAAATATATTTTATGCACTGTATATGAGCTGGCGATTTCTATGTCTGTGGTTCCGAGAGGGGGTAACCAAGATCACTAATAAAGGTCAAGCCACTTGGCTGCCAGAATGCCCTGCTTCAGCACAGACCAGAAAGGCATTGTGATAAGCGTATCTCCGGTATAGTCAGGGGTTAATGAGAGTCGTCCCCGTCCCCCCAGTATACGCCCAGAACCATGGACCCGGTACTTGTTGTTCGGACTGTCTCCAACCAGCCATAATGTTGTGAGAGTGAAATTATGTCTAAGTCCAGCTTTGGTACATTAGAAGCAACTCTGAAACTTAACCTAAGCGTTTTTCGAAGCTACTTTTTGGCTAACTTCTTATAGGAAGGTCTAGGAGATCTGAAAATGAACGTGCGCGTCTTGCACTCTTCCTGAGGGACTTAGAAGAATTTTGTGATATTTTTTATTAAAATGGTGTATAAGGGTATATATATAAATATATTTTATGCACTGTATATGAGCTGGCGATTTCTAAGTCTGTAGTTCCGAGAGGGGGTAACCAGGCTCACTAAAAAAAGTCAAGCCACTTGGCTGCCAGAATGCCCTGCTTCAGCACAGACCAGAAAGGCATTGTGATAAGCGTATCCCCGGTACAGTCAGGGGTTAATGGGAGTCGTCCCCGTACCCCCAGTATACGCCCAGAACCATGGACCCGGTACTTGTGGTTCGGACTGTCTCCAACCAGCCATAATGTTGTGAGAGTGAAATTATGTCTAAGTCCAGCTTTGGTACATTAGAAGCAACTCTGAAACTTAACCTAAGCGTTTTTCGAAGCTACTTTTTGGCTAACTTCTTATAGGAAGGTCTAGGAGCTCTGAAATTGAACGTGCGCGTCTTTCACTCTTCCCGAGGGACTTAGAAGAATTTTGTGATATTTTTTATTAAAATGGTGTATAAGGGTATATAGATAAATATATTTTATGCACTGTATATGAGCTGGCGATTTCTAAGTCTGTGGTTCCGAGAGGGGGTAACCAGGATCACTAATAAAGGTCAAGCCACTTGGCTGCCAGAATGCCCTGCTTCAGCACAGACCAGAAAGGCATTGTGATAAGCGTATCTCCGGTATAGTCAGGGGTTAATGGCAGTCGTCCCCGTCCCCCCAGTATACGCCCAGAACCATGGACCCGGTACTTGTGGTTCGGACTGTCTCCAACCAGCCATAATGTTGTGATAGTGAAATTATGTCTAAGTCCAGCTGTGGTACATTAGAAGCAACTCTGAAACTTAACCTAAGCGTTTTTCGAAGCTACTTTTTGGCTAACTTCTTATAGGAAGGTTTAGGAGCTCTGAAAATGAACGTGCGCGTCTTTCACTCTTCCCGAGGGACTTAGAAGAATTTTGTGATATTTTTTATTAAAATGGTGTATAAGGGTATATATATAAATATATTTTATGCACTGTATATGAGCTGGCGATTTCTAAGTCTGTAGTTCCGAGAGGTGGTAACCAGGCTCACTAAAAAAAGTCAAGCCACTTGGCTGCCAGAATGCCCTGCTTCAGCACAGACCAGAAAGGCATTGTGATAAGCGTATCCCCGGTATAGTCAGGGGTTAATGGGAGTCGTCCCCGTCCCCCCAGTATACGCCCAGAACCATGGACCCGGTACTTGTGGTTCGGACTGTCTCCAACCAGCCATAATGTTGTGAGAGTGAAATTATGTCTAAGTCCAGCTGTGGTATATTAGAAGCAACTCTGAAACTTAACCTAGGCGTTTTTCGAAGCTACTTTTTGGCTAACTTCTTATAGGAAGGTCTAGGAGCTCTAAAAATGAACGTGCGCGTCTTTCACTCTTCCCGAGAAACTTAGAAGAATTTTGTGATATTTTTTATTAATATGGTGTATAAGGGTATATATATAAATATATTTTATGCACTGTATATGAGCTGGCGATTTCTAAGTCTGTAGTTCCGAGAGGGGGTAACCAGGCTCACTAATAAAGGTCAAGCCACTTGGCTGCCAGAATGCCCTGCTTCAGCACAGACCAGAAAGGCATTGTGATAAGCGTATCCCCGGTATAGTCAGGGGTTAATGGAAGTCGTCCCCGTCCCCCCAGTATACGCCCAGAACCATAGACCCGGTACTTGTGGTTCGGACTGTCTCCAACCAGCCATAATGTTGTGAGAGTGAAATTATGTCTATGTCCAGCTTGGGTACATTAGAAGCAACTCTGAAACTTAACCTAAGAGTTTTTCGAAGCTACTTTTTGGCTAACTTCTTATAGGAAGGTCTAGTAGCTCTGAAATTGAAGGTGCGCGTCTTTCACTCTTCCCGAGGGACTTAGAAAAATTTTGTGATATTTTTTATTAAAATGGTGTATAAGGGTATATATATATAAATATATTTTATGCACTGTATATGAGCTGGCGATTTCTAAGTCTGTAGTTCCGAGAGGGGGGTAACCAGGCACACTAATAAAGGTCAAGCCACTTGGCTGCCAGAATGCCCTGCTTCAGCACAGACCAGAAAGGCATTGTGATAAGCGTATCTCCGGTATAGTCAGGGGTTAATGGGAGTCGTCCCCGTCCCCCCAGTATACGCCCAGAACCATGGACCCGGTACTTGTGGTTCGGACTGTCTCCAACCAGCCATAATGTTGTGAGAGTGAAATTATGTCTAAGTCCAGCTTTGGTACATTAGAAGCAACTCTGAAACTTAACCTAAGCGTTTTTCGAAGCTACTTTTTGGCTAACTTCTTATAGGAAGGTCTCGGAGCTCTGAAATTGAACGTGCGCGTCTTTCACTCTTCCCGAGGGACTTAGAAGAATTTTGTGATATTTTTTATTAAATTGGTGTATAAGGGTATATATATAAATATATTTTATGCACTGTATATGAGCTGGCGATTTCTATGTCTGTGGTTCCGAGAGGGGGTAACCAAGATCACTAATAAAGGTCAAGCCACTTGGCTGCCAGAATGCCCTGCTTCAGCACAGACCAGAAAGGCATTGTGATAAGCGTATCCCCGGTACAGTCAGGGGTTAATGGGAGTCGTCCCCGTACCCCCAGTATACGCCCAGAACCATGGACCCGGTACTTGTGGTTCGGACTGTCTCCAACCAGCCATAATGTTGTGAGAGTGAAATTATGTCTAAGTCCAGCTTTGGTACATTAGAAGCAACTCTGAAACTTAACCTAAGCGTTTTTCGAAGCTACTTTTTGGCTAACTTCTTATAGGAAGGTCTAGGAGCTCTGAAAATGAACGTTCGCGTCTTTCACTCTTCCCGAGGGACTTAGAAGAATTTTGTGATATTTTTTATTAAAATGGTGTATAAGGGTATATATATAAATATATTTTATGCACTGTATATGAGCTGGCGATTTCTAAGTCTGTAGTTCCGAGAGGGGGTAACCAGGCTCACTAAAAAAAGTCAAGCCACTTGGCTGCCAGAATGCCCTGCTTCAGCACAGACCAGAAAGTCATTGTGATAAGCGTATCCCCGGTATAGTCAGGGGTTAATGGGAGTCGTCCCCGTCCCCCCAGTATACGCCCAGAACCATGGACCCGGTACTTGTGGTTCGGACTGTCTCCAACCAGCCATAATGTTGTGAGAGTGAAATTATGTCTAAGTCCAGCTTTGGTACATTAGAAGCAACTCTGAAACTTAACCTAAGCGTTTTTCGAAGCTACTTTTTGGCTAACTTCTTATAGGAAGGTCTCGGAGCTCTGAAATTGAACGTGCGCGTCTTTCACTCTTCCCGAGGGACTTAGAAGAATTTTGTGATATTTTTTATTAAATTGGTGTATAAGGGTATATATATAAATATATTTTATGCACTGTATATGAGCTGGCGATTTCTATGTCTGTGGTTCCGAGAGGGGGTAACCAAGATCACTAATAAAGGTCAAGCCACTTGGCTGCCAGAATGCCCTGCTTCAGCACAGACCAGAAAGGCATTGTGATAAGCGTATCTCCGGTATAGTCAGGGGTTAATGAGAGTCGTCCCCGTCCCCCCAGTATACGCCCAGAACCATGGACCCGGTACTTGTTGTTCGGACTGTCTCCAACCAGCCATAATGTTGTGAGAGTGAAATTATGTCTAAGTCCAGCTTTGGTACATTAGAAGCAACTCTGAAACTTAACCTAAGCGTTTTTCGAAGCTACTTTTTGGCTAACTTCTTATAGGAAGGTCTAGGAGATCTGAAAATGAACGTGCGCGTCTTGCACTCTTCCTGAGGGACTTAGAAGAATTTTGTGATATTTTTTATTAAAATGGTGTATAAGGGTATATATATAAATATATTTTATGCACTGTATATGAGCTGGCGATTTCTAAGTCTGTAGTTCCGAGAGGGGGTAACCAGGCTCACTAAAAAAAGTCAAGCCACTTGGCTGCCAGAATGCCCTGCTTCAGCACAGACCAGAAAGGCATTGTGATAAGCGTATCCCCGGTACAGTCAGGGGTTAATGGGAGTCGTCCCCGTACCCCCAGTATACGCCCAGAACCATGGACCCGGTACTTGTGGTTCGGACTGTCTCCAACCAGCCATAATGTTGTGAGAGTGAAATTATGTCTAAGTCCAGCTTTGGTACATTAGAAGCAACTCTGAAACTTAACCTAAGCGTTTTTCGAAGCTACTTTTTGGCTAACTTCTTATAGGAAGGTCTAGGAGCTCTGAAAATGAACGTTCGCGTCTTTCACTCTTCCCGAAGGACTTAGAAGAATTTTGTGATATTTTTTATTAAAATGGTGTATAAGGGTATATATATAAATATATTTTATGCACTGTATATGAGCTGGCGATTTCTAAGTCTGTAGTTCCGAGAGGGGGTAACCAGGCTCACTAAAAAAAGTCAAGCCACTTGGCTGCCAGAATGCCCTGCTTCAGCACAGACCAGAAAGGCATTGTGATAAGCGTATCCCCGGTATAGTCAGGGGTTAATGGGAGTCGTCCCCGTCCCCCCAGTATACGCCCAGAACCATGGACCCGGTACTTGTGGTTCGGACTGTCTCCAACCAGCCATAATGTTGTGAGAGTGAAATTATGTCTAAGTCCAGCTTTGGTACATTAGAAGCAACTCTGAAACTTAACCTAAGCGTTTTTCGAAGCTACTTTTTGGCTAACTTCTTATAGGAAGGTCTAGGAGCTCTGAAATTGTACG
Organism: Ascaphus truei; assembly: GCF_040206685.1. Lineage (NCBI taxonomy): Eukaryota > Metazoa > Chordata > Amphibia > Anura > Ascaphidae > Ascaphus > Ascaphus truei. The sequence continues at coordinate 182,914,070 of NC_134485.1, forward strand.
TGCGCGTCTTTCACTCTTCCCGAGGGACTTAGAAGAATTTTGTGATATTTTTTATTAAATTGGTGTATAAGGGTATATATATAAATATATTTAATGCACTGTATATGAGCTGGCGATTTCTATGTCTGTGGTTCCGAGAGGGGGTAACCAGGATCACTAATAAAGATCAAGCCACTTGGCTGCCAGAATGCCCTGCTTCAGCACAGACCAGAAAGGCATTGTGATAAGCGTATCTCCGGTATAGTAAGGGGTTAATGGGAGTCGTCCCTGTCCCCCCAGTATACGCCCAGAACCATGGACCCGGTACTTGTGGTTCGGACTGTCTCCAACCAGCCATAATGTTGTGAGAGTGAAATTATGTCTAAGTCCAGCTTTGGTACATTAGAAGCAACTCTGAAACTTAACCTAAGCGTTTTTCGAAGCTACTTTTTGGCTAACTTCTTATAGGAAGGTCTAGGAGCTCTGAAATTGAACGTGCGCGTCTTTCACTCTTCCCGAGGGACTTAGAAGAATTTTGTGATATTTTTTATTAAAATGGTGTATAAGGGTATATATATAAATATATTTTATGCACTGTATATGAGCTGGCGATTTCTAAGTCTGTGGTTCCGAGAGGGGGTAACCAGGATCACTAATAAAGGTCAAGCCACTTGGCTGCCAGAATGCCCTGCTTCAGCACAGACCAGAAAGGCATTGTGATAAGCGTATCTCCGGTATAGTCAGGGGTTAATGGCAGTCGTCCCCGTCCCCCCAGTATACGCCCAGAACCATGGACCCGGTACTTGTGGTTCGGACTGTCTCCAACCAGCCATAATGTTGTGAGAGTGAAATTATGTCTAAGTCCAGCTTTGGTACATTAGAAGCAACTCTGAAACTTAACCTAAGCGTTTTTCGAAGCTACTTTTTGGCTAACTTCTTATAGGAAGGTCTAGGAGCTCTGAAAATGAACGTGCGCGTCTTTCACTCTTCCCGAGGGACTTAGAAGAATTTTGTGATATTTTTTATTAAAATGGTGTATAAGGGTATATATATAAATATATTTTATGCACTGTATATGAGCTGGCGATTTCTAAGTCTGTAGTTCCGAGAGGTGGTAACCAGGCTCACTAAAAAAAGTCAAGCCACTTGGCTGCCAGAATGCCCTGCTTCAGCACAGACCAGAAAGGCATTGTGATAAGCGTATCCCCGGTATAGTCAGGGGTTAATGGGAGTCGTCCCCGTCCCCCCAGTATACGCCCAGAACCATGGACCCGGTACTTGTGGTTCGGACTGTCTCCAACCAGCCATAATGTTGTGAGAGTGAAATTATGTCTAAGTCCAGCTGTGGTACATTAGAAGCAACTCTGAAACTTAACCTAAGCGTTTTTCGAAGCTACTTTTTGGCTAACTTCTTATAGGAAGGTCTAGGAGCTCTAAAAATGAACGTGCGCGTCTTTCACTCTTCCCGAGAAACTTAGAAGAATTTTGTGATATTTTTTATTAATATGGTGTATAAGGGTATATATATAAATATATTTTATGCACTGTATATGAGCTGGCGATTTCTAAGTCTGTAGTTCCGAGAGGGGGTAACCAGGCTCACTAATAAAGGTCAAGCCACTTGGCTGCCAGAATGCCCTGCTTCAGCACAGACCAGAAAGGCATTGTGATAAGCGTATCCCCGGTATAGTCAGGGGTTAATGGAAGTCGTCCCCGTCCCCCCAGTATACGCCCAGAACCATAGACCCGGTACTTGTGGTTCGGACTGTCTCCAACCAGCCATAATGTTGTGAGAGTGAAATTATGTCTATGTCCAGCTTGGGTACATTAGAAGCAACTCTGAAACTTAACCTAAGAGTTTTTCGAAGCTACTTTTTGGCTAACTTCTTATAGGAAGGTCTAGGAGCTCTGAAATTGAAGGTGCGCGTCTTTCACTCTTCCCGAGGGACTTAGAAAAATTTTGTGATATTTTTTATTAAAATGGTGTATAAGGGTATATATATAAATATATTTTATGCACTGTATATGAGCTGGCGATTTCTAAGTCTGTAGTTCCGAGAGGGGGTAACCAGGCACACTAATAAAGGTCAAGCCACTTGGCTGCCAGAATGCCCTGCTTCAGCACAGACCAGAAAGGCATTGTGATAAGCGTATCTCCGGTATAGTCAGGGGTTAATGGGAGTCGTCCCCGTCCCCCCAGTATACGCCCAGAACCATGGACCCAGTACTTGTGGTTCGGACTGTCTCCAACCAGCCATAATGTTGTGAGAGTGAAATTATGTCTAAGTCCAGCTTTGGTACATTAGAAGCAACTCTGAAACTTAACCTAAGCGTTTTTCGAAGCTACTTTTTGGCTAACTTCTTATAGGAAGGTCTAGGAGCTCTGAAAATGAACATGCGCGTCTTTCACTCTTCCCGAGGGACTTAGAAGAATTTTGTGATATTTTTTATTAAAATGGTGTATAAGGGTATATATATATAAATATATTTTATGCACTGTATATGAGCTGGCGATTTCTATGTCTGTGGTTCCGAGAGGGGGTAACCAGGATCACTAATAAAGATCAAGCCACTTGGCTGCCAGAATGCCCTGCTTCAGCACAGACCAGAAAGGCATTGTGATAAGCGTATCTCCGGTATAGTCAGGGGTTAATGGGAGTCGTCCCCGTCCCCCCAGTATACGCCCAGAACCATGGACCCGGTACTTGTGGTTCGGACTGTCTCCAACCAGCCATAATGTTGTGAGAGTGAAATTATGTCTAAGTCCAGCTTTGGTACATTAGAAGCAACTCTGAAACTTAACCTAAGCGTTTTTCGAAGCTACTTTTTGGCTAACTTCTTATAGGAAGGTCTAGGAGCTCTGAAATTGAACGTGCGCGTCTTTCACTCTTCCCGAGGGACTTAGAAGAATTTTGTGATATTTTTTATTAAAATGGTGTATAAGGGTATATATATAAATATATTTTATGCACTGTATATGAGCTGGCGATTTCTAAGTCTGTGGTTCCGAGAGGGGGTAACCAGGATCACTAATAAAGGTCAAGCCACTTGGCTGCCAGAATGCCCTGCTTCAGCACAGACCAGAAAGGCATTGTGATAAGCGTATCTCCGGTATAGTCAGGGGTTAATGGCAGTCGTCCCCGTCCCCCCAGTATACGCCCAGAACCATGGACCCGGTACTTGTGGTTCGGACTGTCTCCAACCAGCCATAATGTTGTGAGAGTGAAATTATGTCTAAGTCCAGCTTTGGTACATTAGAAGCAACTCTGAAACTTAACCTAAGCGTTTTTCGAAGCTACTTTTTGGCTAACTTCTTATAGGAAGGTCTAGGAGCTCTGAAAATGAACGTGCGCGTCTTTCACTCTTCCCGAGGGACTTAGAAGAATTTTGTGATATTTTTTATTAAAATGGTGTATAAGGGTATATATATAAATATATTTTATGCACTGTATATGAGCTGGCGATTTCTAAGTCTGTAGTTCCGAGAGGGGGTAACCAGGCTCACTAATAAAGGTCAAGCCACTTGGCTGCCAGAATGCCCTGCTTCAGCACAGACCAGAAAGGCATTGTGATAAGCGTATCTCCGGTATAGTCAGGGGTTAATGGGAGTCGTCCCCGTCCCCCCAGTATACGCCCAGAACCATGGACCCAGTACTTGTGGTTCGGACTGTCTCCAACCAGCCATAATGTTGTGAGAGTGAAATTATGTCTAAGTCCAGCTTTGGTACATTAGAAGCAACTCTGAAACTTAACCTAAGCGTTTTTCGAAGCTACTTTTCGGCTAACTTCTTATAGGAAGGTCTAGGAGCTCTGAAAATGAACGTGCGCGTCTTTCACTCTTCCCTAGGGACTTAGAAGAATTTTGTGATATTTTTTATTAAAATGGTGTATAAGGGTATATATATAAATATATTTTATGCACTGTATATGAGCTGGCGATTTCTAAGTCTGTGGTTCCGAGAGGGGGTAACCAGGAACACTAATAAAGGTCAAGACACTTGGCTGCCAGAATGCCCTGCTTCAGCACAGACCAGAAAGGCATTGTGATAAGCGTATCTCCGGTATAGTCAGGGGTTAATGGGAGTCGTCCCCGTCCCCCCAGTATACGCCCAGAACCATGGACCCGGTACTTGTGGTTCGGACTGTCTCCAACCAGCCATAATGTTGTGAGAGTGAAATTATGTCTAAGTCCAGCTTTGGTACATTAGAAGCAACTCTGAAACTTAACCTAAGCGTTTTTCGAAGCTACTTTTTGGCTAACTTCTTATAGGAAGGTCTAGGAGCTCTGAAAATGAATGTGCGCGTCTTTCACTCTTCCCTAGGGACTTAGAAGAATTTTGAGATATTTTTTATTAAATTGGTGTATAAGGGTATATATATAAATATATTTTATGCACTGTATATGAGCTGGCGATTTCTAAGTCTGTGGTTCCGAGAGGGGGTTACCAAGCTCACTAAAAAAATTCAAGCCACTTGGCTGCCAGAATGCCCTGCTTCAGCACAGACCAGAAAGGCATTGTGATAAGCGTATCCCCGGTATAGTCAGGGGTTAATGGGAGTCGTCCCCGTCCCCCCAGTATACGCCCAGAACCATGGACCCGGTACTTGTGGTTCGGACTGTCTCCAACCAGCCATAATGTTGTGAGAGTGAAATTATGTCTAAGTCCAGCTGTGGTACATTAGAAGCAACTCTGAAACTTATCCTAAGCGTTTTTCGAAGCTACTTTTTGGCTAACTTCTTATAGGAAGGTCTAGGAGCTCTAAAAATGAACGTGCGCGTCTTTCACTCTTCCCGAGAAACTTAGAAGAATTTTGTGATATTTTTTATTAATATGGTGTATAAGGGTATATATATAAATATATTTTATACACTGTATATGAGCTGGCGATTTCTAAGTCTGTAGTTCCGAGAGGGGGTAACCAGGCTCACTAATAAAGGTCAAGCCACTTGGCTGCCAGAATGCCCTGCTTCAGCACAGACCAGAAAGGCATTGTGATAAGCGTATCTCCGGTATAGTCAGGGGTTAATGGGAGTCGTCCCCGTCCCCCCAGTATACGCCCAGAACCATGGACCCGGTACTTGTGGTTCGGACTGTCTCCAACCAGCCATAATGTTGTGAGAGTGAAATTATGTCTAAGTCCAGCTTTGGTACATTAGAAGTAACTCTGAAACTTAACCTAAGCGTTTTTCGAAGCTACTTTTCGGCTAACTTCTTATAGGAAGGTCTAGGAGCTCTGAAAATGAACGTGCACGTCTTTCACTCTTCCCGAGGGACTTAGAAGAATTTTGTGATATTTTTTATTAAAATGGTGTATAAGGGTATATATATAAATATATTTTATGCACTGTATATGAGCTGGCGATTTCTAAGTCTGTAGTTCCGAGAGGGGGTAACCAGGCTCACTAAAAAAAGTCAAGCCACTTGGCTGCCAGAATGCCCTGCTTCAGCACAGACCAGAAAGGCATTGTGATAAGCGTATCCCCGGTATAGTCAGGGGATAATGGGAGTCGTCCCCGTCCCCACAGTATACGCCCAGAACCATGGACCCGGTACTTGTGGTTCGGACTGTCTCCAACCAGCCATAATGTTGTGAGAGTGAAATTATGTCTAAGTCCAGCTTGGGTACATTAGAAGCAACTCTGAAACGTAACCTAAGCGTTTTTCGAAGCTACTTTTTGGCTAACTTCTTATAGGAAGGTCTCGGAGCTCTGAAATTGAACGTGCGCGTCTTACACTCTTCCCGAGGGACTTAGAAGAATTTTGTGATATTTTTTATTAAATTCGTGTATAAGGGTATATATATATAAATATATTTTATGCACTGTATATGAGCTGGCGATTTCTAAGTCTGTGGTTCCGAGAGGGGGTAACCAGGATCACTAATAAAGGTCAAGCCACTTGGCTGCCAGAATGCCCTGCTTCAGCACAGACCAGAAAGGCATTGTGATAAGCGTATCTCCGGTATAGTCAGGGGTTAATGGGAGTCGTCCCCGTCCCCCCAGTATACGCCCAGAACCATGGACCCAGTACTTGTGGTTCGGACTGTCTCCAACCAGCCATAATGTTGTGAGAGTGAAATTATGTCTAAGTCCAGCTTTGGTACATTAGAAGCAACTCTGAAACTTAACCTAAGCGTTTTTCGAAGCTACTTTTTGGCTAACTTCTTATAGGAAGGTCTAGGAGCTCTGAAAATGAACATGCGCGTCTTTCACTCTTCCCGAGGGACTTAGAAGAATTTTGTGATATTTTTTATTAAAATGGTGTATAAGGGTATATATATAAATATATTTTATGCACTGTATATGAGCTGGCGATTTCTATGTCTGTGGTTCCGAGAGGGGGTAACCAGGATCACTAATAAAGATCAAGCCACTTGGCTGCCAGAATGCCCTGCTTCAGCACAGACCAGAAAGGCATTGTGATAAGCGTATCTCCGGTATAGTCAGGGGTTAATGGGAGTCGTCCCCGTCCCCCCAGTATACGCCCAGAACCATGGACCCGGTACTTGTGGTTCGGACTGTCTCCAACCAGCCATAATGTTGTGAGAGTGAAATTATGTCTAAGTCCAGCTTTGGTACATTAGAAGCAACTCTGAAACTTAACCTAAGCGTTTTTCGAAGCTACTTTTTGGCTAACTTCTTATAGGAAGGTCTAGGAGCTCTGAAATTGAACGTGCGCGTCTTTCACTCTTCCCGAGGGACTTAGAAGAATTTTGTGATATTTTTTATTAAAATGGTGTATAAGGGTATATATATAAATATATTTTATGCACTGTATATGAGCTGGCGATTTCTAAGTCTGTGGTTCCGAGAGGGGGTAACCAGGATCACTAATAAAGGTCAAGCCACTTGGCTGCCAGAATGCCCTGCTTCAGCACAGACCAGAAAGGCATTGTGATAAGCGTATCTCCGGTATAGTCAGGGGTTAATGGCAGTCGTCCCCGTCCCCCCAGTATACGCCCAGAACCATGGACCCGGTACTTGTGGTTCGGACTGTCTCCAACCAGCCATAATGTTGTGAGAGTGAAATTATGTCTAAGTCCAGCTTTGGTACATTAGAAGCAACTCTGAAACTTAACCTAAGCGTTTTTCGAAGCTACTTTTTGGCTAACTTCTTATAGGAAGGTCTAGGAGCTCTGAAAATGAACGTGCGCGTCTTTCACTCTTCCCGAGGGACTTAGAAGAATTTTGTGATATTTTTTATTAAAATGGTGTATAAGGGTATATATATAAATATATTTTATGCACTGTATATGAGCTGGCGATTTCTAAGTCTGTAGTTCCGAGAGGGGGTAACCAGGCTCACTAATAAAGGTCAAGCCACTTGGCTGCCAGAATGCCCTGCTTCAGCACAGACCAGAAAGGCATTGTGATAAGCGTATCTCCGGTATAGTCAGGGGTTAATGGGAGTCGTCCCCGTCCCCCCAGTATACGCCCAGAACCATGGACCCGGTACTTGTGGTTCGGACTGTCTCCAACCAGCCATAATGTTGTGAGAGTGAAATTATGTCTAAGTCCAGCTTTGGTACATTAGAAGTAACTCTGAAACTTAACCTAAGCGTTTTTCGAAGCTACTTTTCGGCTAACTTCTTATAGGAAGGTCTAGGAGCTCTGAAAATGAACGTGCACGTCTTTCACTCTTCCCGAGGGACTTAGAAGAATTTTGTGATATTTTTTATTAAAATGGTGTATAAGGGTATATATATAAATATATTTTATGCACTGTATATGAGCTGGCGATTTCTAAGTCTGTAGTTCCGAGAGGGGGTAACCAGGCTCACTAAAAAAAGTCAAGCCACTTGGCTGCCAGAATGCCCTGCTTCAGCACAGACCAGAAAGGCATTGTGATAAGCGTATCTCCGGTATAGTCAGGGGTTAATGGGAGTCGTCCCCGTCCCCCCAGTATACGCCCAGAACCATGGACCCAGTACTTGTGGTTCGGACTGTCTCCAACCAGCCATAATGTTGTGAGAGTGAAATTATGTCTAAGTCCAGCTTTGGTACATTAGAAGCAACTCTGAAACTTAACCTAAGCGTTTTTCGAAGCTACTTTTTGGCTAACTTCTTATAGGAAGGTCTAGGAGCTCTGAAAATGAACATGCGCGTCTTTCACTCTTCCCGAGGGACTTAGAAGAATTTTGTGATATTTTTTATTAAATTCGTGTATAAGGGTATATATATATAAATATATTTTATGCACTGTATATGAGCTGGCGATTTCTAAGTCTGTGGTTCCGAGAGGGGGTAACCAGGATCACTAATAAAGGTCAAGCCACTTGGCTGCCAGAATGCCCTGCTTCAGCACAGACCAGAAAGGCATTGTGATAAGCGTATCTCCGGTATAGTCAGGGGTTAATGGGAGTCGTCCCCGTCCCCCCAGTATACGCCCAGAACCATGGACCCAGTACTTGTGGTTCGGACTGTCTCCAACCAGCCATAATGTTGTGAGAGTGAAATTATGTCTAAGTCCAGCTTTGGTACATTAGAAGCAACTCTGAAACTTAACCTAAGCGTTTTTCGAAGCTACTTTTTGGCTAACTTCTTATAGGAAGGTCTAGGAGCTCTGAAAATGAACATGCGCGTCTTTCACTCTTCCCGAGGGACTTAGAAGAATTTTGTGATATTTTTTATTAAAATGGTGTATAAGGGTATATATATAAATATATTTTATGCACTGTATATGAGCTGGCGATTTCTATGTCTGTGGTTCCGAGAGGGGGTAACCAGGATCACTAATAAAGATCAAGCCACTTGGCTGCCAGAATGCCCTGCTTCAGCACAGACCAGAAAGGCATTGTGATAAGCGTATCTCCGGTATAGTCAGGGGTTAATGGGAGTCGTCCCCGTCCCCCCAGTATACGCCCAGAACCATGGACCCGGTACTTGTGGTTCGGACTGTCTCCAACCAGCCATAATGTTGTGAGAGTGAAATTATGTCTAAGTCCAGCTTTGGTACATTAGAAGCAACTCTGAAACTTAACCTAAGCGTTTTTCGAAGCTACTTTTTGGCTAACTTCTTATAGGAAGGTCTAGGAGCTCTGAAATTGAACGTGCGCGTCTTTCACTCTTCCCGAGGGACTTAGAAGAATTTTGTGATATTTTTTATTAAAATGGTGTATAAGGGTATATATATAAATATATTTTATGCACTGTATATGAGCTGGCGATTTCTAAGTCTGTGGTTCCGAGAGGGGGTAACCAGGATCACTAATAAAGGTCAAGCCACTTGGCTGCCAGAATGCCCTGCTTCAGCACAGACCAGAAAGGCATTGTGATAAGCGTATCTCCGGTATAGTCAGGGGTTAATGGCAGTCGTCCCCGTCCCCCCAGTATACGCCCAGAACCATGGACCCGGTACTTGTGGTTCGGACTGTCTCCAACCAGCCATAATGTTGTGAGAGTGAAATTATGTCTAAGTCCAGCTTTGGTACATTAGAAGCAACTCTGAAACTTAACCTAAGCGTTTTTCGAAGCTACTTTTTGGCTAACTTCTTATAGGAAGGTCTAGGAGCTCTGAAAATGAACGTGCGCGTCTTTCACTCTTCCCGAGGGACTTAGAAGAATTTTGTGATATTTTTTATTAAAATGGTGTATAAGGGTATATATATAAATATATTTTATGCACTGTATATGAGCTGGCGATTTCTAAGTCTGTGGTTCCGAGAGGGGGTAACCAGGAACACTAATAAAGGTCAAGACACTTGGCTGCCAGAATGCCCTGCTTCAGCACAGACCAGAAAGGCATTGTGATAAGCGTATCTCCGGTATAGTCAGGGGTTAATGGGAGTCGTCCCCGTCCCCCCAGTATACGCCCAGAACCATGGACCCGGTACTTGTGGTTCGGACTGTCTCCAACCAGCCATAATGTTGTGAGAGTGAAATTATGTCTAAGTCCAGCTTTGGTACATTAGAAGCAACTCTGAAACTTAACCTAAGCGTTTTTCGAAGCTACTTTTTGGCTAACTTCTTATAGGAAGGTCTAGGAGCTCTGAAAATGAATGTGCGCGTCTTTCACTCTTCCCTAGGGACTTAGAAGAATTTTGAGATATTTTTTATTAAATTGGTGTATAAGGGTATATATATAAATATATTTTATGCACTGTATATGAGCTGGCGATTTCTAAGTCTGTGGTTCCGAGAGGGGGTTACCAAGCTCACTAAAAAAATTCAAGCCACTTGGCTGCCAGAATGCCCTGCTTCAGCACAGACCAGAAAGGCATTGTGATAAGCGTATCCCCGGTATAGTCAGGGGTTAATGGGAGTCGTCCCCGTCCCCCCAGTATACGCCCAGAACCATGGACCCGGTACTTGTGGTTCGGACTGTCTCCAACCAGCCATAATGTTGTGAGAGTGAAATTATGTCTAAGTCCAGCTGTGGTACATTAGAAGCAACTCTGAAACTTATCCTAAGCGTTTTTCGAAGCTACTTTTTGGCTAACTTCTTATAGGAAGGTCTAGGAGCTCTAAAAATGAACGTGCGCGTCTTTCACTCTTCCCGAGAAACTTAGAAGAATTTTGTGATATTTTTTATTAATATGGTGTATAAGGGTATATATATAAATATATTTTATACACTGTATATGAGCTGGCGATTTCTAAGTCTGTAGTTCCGAGAGGGGGTAACCAGGCTCACTAATAAAGGTCAAGCCACTTGGCTGCCAGAATGCCCTGCTTCAGCACAGACCAGAAAGGCATTGTGATAAGCGTATCTCCGGTATAGTCAGGGGTTAATGGGAGTCGTCCCCGTCCCCCCAGTATACGCCCAGAACCATGGACCCGGTACTTGTGGTTCGGACTGTCTCCAACCAGCCATAATGTTGTGAGAGTGAAATTATGTCTAAGTCCAGCTTTGGTACATTAGAAGTAACTCTGAAACTTAACCTAAGCGTTTTTCGAAGCTACTTTTCGGCTAACTTCTTATAGGAAGGTCTAGGAGCTCTGAAAATGAACGTGCACGTCTTTCACTCTTCCCGAGGGACTTAGAAGAATTTTGTGATATTTTTTATTAAAATGGTGTATAAGGGTATATATATAAATATATTTTATGCACTGTATATGAGCTGGCGATTTCTAAGTCTGTAGTTCCGAGAGGGGGTAACCAGGCTCACTAAAAAAAGTCAAGCCACTTGGCTGCCAGAATGCCCTGCTTCAGCACAGACCAGAAAGGCATTGTGATAAGCGTATCCCCGGTATAGTCAGGGGATAATGGGAGTCGTCCCCGTCCCCACAGTATACGCCCAGAACCATGGACCCGGTACTTGTGGTTCGGACTGTCTCCAACCAGCCATAATGTTGTGAGAGTGAAATTATGTCTAAGTCCAGCTTGGGTACATTAGAAGCAACTCTGAAACGTAACCTAAGCGTTTTTCGAAGCTACTTTTTGGCTAACTTCTTATAGGAAGGTCTCGGAGCTCTGAAATTGAACGTGCGCGTCTTACACTCTTCCCGAGGGACTTAGAAGAATTTTGTGATATTTTTTATTAAATTCGTGTATAAGGGTATATATATATAAATATATTTTATGCACTGTATATGAGCTGGCGATTTCTAAGTCTGTGGTTCCGAGAGGGGGTAACCAGGATCACTAATAAAGGTCAAGCCACTTGGCTGCCAGAATGCCCTGCTTCAGCACAGACCAGAAAGGCATTGTGATAAGCGTATCTCCGGTATAGTCAGGGGTTAATGGGAGTCGTCCCCGTCCCCCCAGTATACGCCCAGAACCATGGACCCAGTACTTGTGGTTCGGACTGTCTCCAACCAGCCATAATGTTGTGAGAGTGAAATTATGTCTAAGTCCAGCTTTGGTACATTAGAAGCAACTCTGAAACTTAACCTAAGCGTTTTTCGAAGCTACTTTTTGGCTAACTTCTTATAGGAAGGTCTAGGAGCTCTGAAAATGAACATGCGCGTCTTTCACTCTTCCCGAGGGACTTAGAAGAATTTTGTGATATTTTTTATTAAAATGGTGTATAAGGGTATATATATAAATATATTTTATGCACTGTATATGAGCTGGCGATTTCTATGTCTGTGGTTCCGAGAGGGGGTAACCAGGATCACTAATAAAGATCAAGCCACTTGGCTGCCAGAATGCCCTGCTTCAGCACAGACCAGAAAGGCATTGTGATAAGCGTATCTCCGGTATAGTCAGGGGTTAATGGGAGTCGTCCCCGTCCCCCCAGTATACGCCCAGAACCATGGACCCGGTACTTGTGGTTCGGACTGTCTCCAACCAGCCATAATGTTGTGAGAGTGAAATTATGTCTAAGTCCAGCTTTGGTACATTAGAAGCAACTCTGAAACTTAACCTAAGCGTTTTTCGAAGCTACTTTTTGGCTAACTTCTTATAGGAAGGTCTAGGAGCTCTGAAATTGAACGTGCGCGTCTTTCACTCTTCCCGAGGGACTTAGAAGAATTTTGTGATATTTTTTATTAAAATGGTGTATAAGGGTATATATATAAATATATTTTATGCACTGTATATGAGCTGGCGATTTCTAAGTCTGTGGTTCCGAGAGGGGGTAACCAGGATCACTAATAAAGGTCAAGCCACTTGGCTGCCAGAATGCCCTGCTTCAGCACAGACCAGAAAGGCATTGTGATAAGCGTATCTCCGGTATAGTCAGGGGTTAATGGCAGTCGTCCCCGTCCCCCCAGTATACGCCCAGAACCATGGACCCGGTACTTGTGGTTCGGACTGTCTCCAACCAGCCATAATGTTGTGAGAGTGAAATTATGTCTAAGTCCAGCTTTGGTACATTAGAAGCAACTCTGAAACTTAACCTAAGCGTTTTTCGAAGCTACTTTTTGGCTAACTTCTTATAGGAAGGTCTAGGAGCTCTGAAAATGAACGTGCGCGTCTTTCACTCTTCCCGAGGGACTTAGAAGAATTTTGTGATATTTTTTATTAAAATGGTGTATAAGGGTATATATATAAATATATTTTATGCACTGTATATGAGCTGGCGATTTCTAAGTCTGTAGTTCCGAGAGGGGGTAACCAGGCTCACTAATAAAGGTCAAGCCACTTGGCTGCCAGAATGCCCTGCTTCAGCACAGACCAGAAAGGCATTGTGATAAGCGTATCTCCGGTATAGTCAGGGGTTAATGGGAGTCGTCCCCGTCCCCCCAGTATACGCCCAGAACCATGGACCCGGTACTTGTGGTTCGGACTGTCTCCAACCAGCCATAATGTTGTGAGAGTGAAATTATGTCTAAGTCCAGCTTTGGTACATTAGAAGTAACTCTGAAACTTAACCTAAGCGTTTTTCGAAGCTACTTTTCGGCTAACTTCTTATAGGAAGGTCTAGGAGCTCTGAAAATGAACGTGCACGTCTTTCACTCTTCCCGAGGGACTTAGAAGAATTTTGTGATATTTTTTATTAAAATGGTGTATAAGGGTATATATATAAATATATTTTATGCACTGTATATGAGCTGGCGATTTCTAAGTCTGTAGTTCCGAGAGGGGGTAACCAGGCTCACTAAAAAAAGTCAAGCCACTTGGCTGCCAGAATGCCCTGCTTCAGCACAGACCAGAAAGGCATTGTGATAAGCGTATCTCCGGTATAGTCAGGGGTTAATGGGAGTCGTCCCCGTCCCCCCAGTATACGCCCAGAACCATGGACCCAGTACTTGTGGTTCGGACTGTCTCCAACCAGCCATAATGTTGTGAGAGTGAAATTATGTCTAAGTCCAGCTTTGGTACATTAGAAGCAACTCTGAAACTTAACCTAAGCGTTTTTCGAAGCTACTTTTTGGCTAACTTCTTATAGGAAGGTCTAGGAGCTCTGAAAATGAACATGCGCGTCTTTCACTCTTCCCGAGGGACTTAGAAGAATTTTGTGATATTTTTTATTAAATTCGTGTATAAGGGTATATATATATAAATATATTTTATGCACTGTATATGAGCTGGCGATTTCTAAGTCTGTGGTTCCGAGAGGGGGTAACCAGGATCACTAATAAAGGTCAAGCCACTTGGCTGCCAGAATGCCCTGCTTCAGCACAGACCAGAAAGGCATTGTGATAAGCGTATCTCCGGTATAGTCAGGGGTTAATGGGAGTCGTCCCCGTCCCCCCAGTATACGCCCAGAACCATGGACCCAGTACTTGTGGTTCGGACTGTCTCCAACCAGCCATAATGTTGTGAGAGTGAAATTATGTCTAAGTCCAGCTTTGGTACATTAGAAGCAACTCTGAAACTTAACCTAAGCGTTTTTCGAAGCTACTTTTTGGCTAACTTCTTATAGGAAGGTCTAGGAGCTCTGAAAATGAACATGCGCGTCTTTCACTCTTCCCGAGGGACTTAGAAGAATTTTGTGATATTTTTTATTAAAATGGTGTATAAGGGTATATATATAAATATATTTTATGCACTGTATATGAGCTGGCGATTTCTATGTCTGTGGTTCCGAGAGGGGGTAACCAGGATCACTAATAAAGATCAAGCCACTTGGCTGCCAGAATGCCCTGCTTCAGCACAGACCAGAAAGGCATTGTGATAAGCGTATCTCCGGTATAGTCAGGGGTTAATGGGAGTCGTCCCCGTCCCCCCAGTATACGCCCAGAACCATGGACCCGGTACTTGTGGTTCGGACTGTCTCCAACCAGCCATAATGTTGTGAGAGTGAAATTATGTCTAAGTCCAGCTTTGGTACATTAGAAGCAACTCTGAAACTTAACCTAAGCGTTTTTCGAAGCTACTTTTTGGCTAACTTCTTATAGGAAGGTCTAGGAGCTCTGAAATTGAACGTGCGCGTCTTTCACTCTTCCCGAGGGACTTAGAAGAATTTTGTGATATTTTTTATTAAAATGGTGTATAAGGGTATATATATAAATATATTTTATGCACTGTATATGAGCTGGCGATTTCTAAGTCTGTGGTTCCGAGAGGGGGTAACCAGGATCACTAATAAAGGTCAAGCCACTTGGCTGCCAGAATGCCCTGCTTCAGCACAGACCAGAAAGGCATTGTGATAAGCGTATCTCCGGTATAGTCAGGGGTTAATGGCAGTCGTCCCCGTCCCCCCAGTATACGCCCAGAACCATGGACCCGGTACTTGTGGTTCGGACTGTCTCCAACCAGCCATAATGTTGTGAGAGTGAAATTATGTCTAAGTCCAGCTTTGGTACATTAGAAGCAACTCTGAAACTTAACCTAAGCGTTTTTCGAAGCTACTTTTTGGCTAACTTCTTATAGGAAGGTCTAGGAGCTCTGAAAATGAACGTGCGCGTCTTTCACTCTTCCCGAGGGACTTAGAAGAATTTTGTGATATTTTTTATTAAAATGGTGTATAAGGGTATATATATAAATATATTTTATGCACTGTATATGAGCTGGCGATTTCTAAGTCTGTAGTTCCGAGAGGTGGTAACCAGGCTCACTAAAAAAAGTCAAGCCACTTGGCTGCCAGAATGCCCTGCTTCAGCACAGACCAGAAAGGCATTGTGATAAGCGTATCCCCGGTATAGTCAGGGGTTAATGGGAGTCGTCCCCGTCCCCCCAGTATACGCCCAGAACCATGGACCCGGTACTTGTGGTTCGGACTGTCTCCAACCAGCCATAATGTTGTGAGAGTGAAATTATGTCTAAGTCCAGCTGTGGTACATTAGAAGCAACTCTGAAACTTAACCTAAGCGTTTTTCGAAGCTACTTTTTGGCTAACTTCTTATAGGAAGGTCTAGGAGCTCTAAAAATGAACGTGCGCGTCTTTCACTCTTCCCGAGAAACTTAGAAGAATTTTGTGATATTTTTTATTAATATGGTGTATAAGGGTATACAGTATATATAAATATATTTTATGCACTGTATATGAGCTGGCGATTTCTAAGTCTGTAGTTCCGAGAGGGGGTAACCAGGCTCACTAATAAAGGTCAAGCCACTTGGCTGCCAGAATGCCCTGCTTCAGCACAGACCAGAAAGGCATTGTGATAAGCGTATCCCCGGTATAGTCAGGGGTTAATGGAAGTCGTCCCCGTCCCCCCAGTATACTCCCAGAACCATAGACCCGGTACTTGTGGTTCGGACTGTCTCCAACCAGCCATAATGTTGTGAGAGTGAAATTATGTCTATGTCCAGCTTGGGTACATTAGAAGCAACTCTGAAACTTAACCTAAGAGTTTTTCGAAGCTACTTTTTGGCTAACTTCTTATAGGAAGGTCTAGGAGCTCTGAAATTGAAGGTGCGCGTCTTTCACTCTTCCCGAGGGACTTAGAAAAATTTTGTGATATTTTTTATTAAAATGGTGTATAAGGGTATATATATAAATATATTTTATGCACTGTATATGAGCTGGCGATTTCTAAGTCTGTAGTTCCGAGAGGGGGTAACCAGGCACACTAATAAAGGTCAAGCCACTTGGCTGCCAGAATGCCCTGCTTCAGCACAGACCAGAAAGGCATTGTGATAAGCGTATCTCCGGTATAGTCAGGGGTTAATGGGAGTCGTCCCCGTCCCCCCAGTATACGCCCAGAACCATGGACCCAGTACTTGTGGTTCGGACTGTCTCCAACCAGCCATAATGTTGTGAGAGTGAAATTATGTCTAAGTCCAGCTTTGGTACATTAGAAGCAACTCTGAAACTTAACCTAAGCGTTTTTCGAAGCTACTTTTCGGCTAACTTCTTATAGGAAGGTCTAGGAGCTCTGAAAATGAACGTGCGCGTCTTTCACTCTTCCCTAGGGACTTAGAAGAATTTTGTGATATTTTTTATTAAAATGGTGTATAAGGGTATATATATAAATATATTTTATGCACTGTATATGAGCTGGCGATTTCTAAGTCTGTGGTTCCGAGAGGGGGTAACCAGGATCACTAATAAAGGTCAAGACACTTGGCTGCCAGAATGCCCTGCTTCAGCACAGACCAGAAAGGCATTGTGATAAGCGTATCTCCGGTATAGTCAGGGGTTAATGGGAGTCGTCCCCGTCCCCCCAGTATACGCCCAGAACCATGGACCCGGTACTTGTGGTTCGGACTGTCTCCAACCAGCCATAATGTTGTGAGAGTGAAATTATGTCTAAGTCCAGCTTTGGTACATTAGAAGCAACTCTGAAACTTAACCTAAGCGTTTTTCGAAGCTACTTTTTGGCTAACTTCTTATAGGAAGGTCTAGGAGCTCTGAAAATGAATGTGCGCGTCTTTCACTCTTCCCTAGGGACTTAGAAGAATTTTGAGATATTTTTTATTAAATTGGTGTATAAGGGTATATATATAAATATATTTTATGCACTGTATATGAGCTGGCGATTTCTAAGTCTGTGGTTCCGAGAGGGGGTTACCAAGCTCACTAAAAAAATTCAAGCCACTTGGCTGCCAGAATGCCCTGCTTCAGCACAGACCAGAAAGGCATTGTGATAAGTGTATCCCCGGTATAGTCAGGGGTTAATGGGAGTCGTCCCCGTCCCCCCAGTATACGCCCAGAACCATGGACCCGGTACTTGTGGTTCGGACTGTCTCCAACCAGCCATAATGTTGTGAGAGTGAAATTATGTCTAAGTCCAGCTGTGGTACATTAGAAGCAACTCTGAAACTTATCCTAAGCGTTTTTCGAAGCTACTTTTTGGCTAACTTCTTATAGGAAGGTCTAGGAGCTCTAAAAATGAACGTGCGCGTCTTTCACTCTTCCCGAGAAACTTAGAAGAATTTTGTGATATTTTTTATTAATATGGTGTATAAGGGTATATATATAAATATATTTTATACACTGTATATGAGCTGGCGATTTCTAAGTCTGTAGTTCCGAGAGGGGGTAACCAGGCTCACTAATAAAGGTCAAGCCACTTGGCTGCCAGAATGCCCTGCTTCAGCACAGACCAGAAAGGCATTGTGATAAGCGTATCTCCGGTATAGTCAGGGGTTAATGGGAGTCGTCCCCGTCCCCCCAGTATACGCCCAGAACCATGGACCCGGTACTTGTGGTTCGGACTGTCTCCAACCAGCCATAATGTTGTGAGAGTGAAATTATGTCTAAGTCCAGCTTTGGTACATTAGAAGTAACTCTGAAACTTAACCTAAGCGTTTTTCGAAGCTACTTTTCGGCTAACTTCTTATAGGAAGGTCTAGGAGCTCTGAAAATGAACGTGCACGTCTTTCACTCTTCCCGAGGGACTTAGAAGAATTTTGTGATATTTTTTATTAAAATGGTGTATAAGGGTATATATATAAATATATTTTATGCACTGTATATGAGCTGGCGATTTCTAAGTCTGTAGTTCCGAGAGGGGGTAACCAGGCTCACTAAAAAAAGTCAAGCCACTTGGCTGCCAGAATGCCCTGCTTCAGCACAGACCAGAAAGGCATTGTGATAAGCGTATCCCCGGTATAGTCAGGGGATAATGGGAGTCGTCCCCGTCCCCACAGTATACGCCCAGAACCATGGACCCGGTACTTGTGGTTCGGACTGTCTCCAACCAGCCATAATGTTGTGAGAGTGAAATTATGTCTAAGTCCAGCTTGGGTACATTAGAAGCAACTCTGAAACGTAACCTAAGCGTTTTTCGAAGCTACTTTTTGGCTAACTTCTTATAGGAAGGTCTCGGAGCTCTGAAATTGAACGTGCGCGTCTTTCACTCTTCCCGAGGGACTTAGAAGAATTTTGTGATATTTTTTATTAAATTCGTGTATAAGAGTATATATATATAAATATATTTTATGCACTGTATATGAGCTGGCGATTTCTAAGTCTGTGGTTCCGAGAGGGGGTAACCAGGATCACTAATAAAGGTCAAGCCACTTGGCTGCCAGAATGCCCTGCTTCAGCACAGACCAGAAAGGCATTGTGATAAGCGTATCTCCGGTATAGTCAGGGGTTAATGGGAGTCGTCCCCGTCCCCCCAGTATACGCCCAGAACCATGGACCCGGTACTTGTGGTTCGGACTGTCTCCAACCAGCCATAATGTTGTGAGAGTGAAATTATGTCTAAGTCCAGCTTTGGTACATTAGAAGCAACTCTGAAACTTAACCTAAGCGTTTTTCGAAGCTACTTTTTGGCTAACTTCTTATAGGAAGGTCTAGGAGCTCTGAAAATGAACGTGCGCGTCTTTCACTCTTCCCGAGGGACTTAGAAGAATTTTGTGATATTTTTTATTAAAATGGTGTATAAGGGTATATATATAAATATATTTTATGCACTGTATATGAGCTGGCGATTTCTAAGTCTGTAGTTCCGAGAGGGGGTAACCAGGCTCACTAAAAAAAGTCAAGCCACTTGGCTGCCAGAATGCCCTGCTTCAGCACAGACCAGAAAGGCATTGTGATAAGCGTATCCCCGGTATAGTCAGGGGATAATGGGAGTCGTCCCCGTCCCCACAGTATACGCCCAGAACCATGGACCCGGTACTTGTGGTTCGGACTGTCTCCAACCAGCCATAATGTTGTGAGAGTGAAATTATGTCTAAGTCCAGCTTGGGTACATTAGAAGCAACTCTGAAACGTAACCAAAGCGTTTTTCGAAGCTACTTTTTGGCTAACTTCTTATAGGAAGGTCTAGGAGCTCTAAAAATGAACGTGCGCGTCTTTCACTCTTCCCGAGAAACTTAGAAGAATTTTGTGAAATTTTTTATTAATATGGTGTATAAGGGTATATATATAAATATATTTTATACACTGTATATGAGCTGGCGATTTCTAAGTCTGTAGTTCCGAGAGGGGGTAACCAGGCTCACTAATAAAGGTCAAGCCACTTGGCTGCCAGAATGCCCTGCTTCAGCACAGACCAGAAAGGCATTGTGATAAGCGTATCTCCGGTATAGTCAGGGGTTAATGGGAGTCGTCCCCGTCCCCCCAGTATACGCCCAGAACCATGGACCCGGTACTTGTGGTTCGGACTGTCTCCAACCAGCCATAATGTTGTGAGAGTGAAATTATGTCTAAGTCCAGCTTTGGTACATTAGAAGTAACTCTGAAACTTAACCTAAGCGTTTTTCGAAGCTACTTTTCGGCTAACTTCTTATAGGAAGGTCTAGGAGCTCTGAAAATGAACGTGCGCGTCTTTCACTCTTCCCGAGGGACTTAGAAGAATTTTGTGATATTTTTTATTAAAATGGTGTATAAGGGTATATATATAAATATATTTTATGCACTGTATATGAGCTGGCGATTTCTAAGTCTGTAGTTCCGAGAGGGGGTAACCAGGCTCACTAAAAAAAGTCAAGCCACTTGGCTGCCAGAATGCCCTGCTTCAGCACAGACCAGAAAGGCATTGTGATAAGCGTATCCCCGGTATAGTCAGGGGATAATGGGAGTCGTCCCCGTCCCCACAGTATACGCCCAGAACCATGGACCCGGTACTTGTGGTTCGGACTGTCTCCAACCAGCCATAATGTTGTGAGAGTGAAATTATGTCTAAGTCCAGCTTGGGTACATTAGAAGCAACTCTGAAACGTAACCTAAGCGTTTTTCGAAGCTACTTTTTGGCTAACTTCTTATAGGAAGGTCTCGGAGCTCTGAAATTGAACGTGCGCGTCTTTCACTCTTCCCGAGGGACTTAGAAGAATTTTGTGATATTTTTTATTAAATTCGTGTATAAGGGTATATATATATAAATATATTTTATGCACTGTATATGAGCTGGCGATTTCTAAGTCTGTGGTTCCGAGAGGGGGTAACCAGGATCACTAATAAAGGTCAAGCCACTTGGCTGCCAGAATGCCCTGCTTCAGCACAGACCAGAAAGGCATTGTGATAAGCGTATCTCCGGTATAGTCAGGGGTTAATGGGAGTCGTCCCCGTCCCCCCAGTATACGCCCAGAACCATGGACCCGGTACTTGTGGTTCGGACTGTCTCCAACCAGCCATAATGTTGTGAGAGTGAAATTATGTCTAAGTCCAGCTTTGGTACATTAGAAGCAACTCTGAAACTTAACCTAAGCGTTTTTCGAAGCTACTTTTTGGCTAACTTCTTATAGGAAGGTCTAGGAGCTCTGAAAATGAACGTGCGCGTCTTTCACTCTTCCCGAGGGACTTAGAAGAATTTTGTGATATTTTTTATTAAAATGGTGTATAAGGGTATATATATAAATATATTTTATGCACTGTATATGAGCTGGCGATTTCTAAGTCTGTAGTTCCGAGAGGGGGTAACCAGGCTCACTAAAAAAAGTCAAGCCACTTGGCTGCCAGAATGCCCTGCTTCAGCACAGACCAGAAAGGCATTGTGATAAGCGTATCCCCGGTATAGTCAGGGGATAATGGGAGTCGTCCCCGTCCCCACAGTATACGCCCAGAACCATGGACCCGGTACTTGTGGTTCGGACTGTCTCCAACCAGCCATAATGTTGTGAGAGTGAAATTATGTCTAAGTCCAGCTTGGGTACATTAGAAGCAACTCTGAAACGTAACCAAAGCGTTTTTCGAAGCTACTTTTTGGCTAACTTCTTATAGGAAGGTCTCGGAGCTCTGAAATTGAACGTGCGCGTCTTTCACTCTTCCCGAGGGACTTAGAAGAATTTTGTGATATTTTTTATTAAATTCGTGTATAAGGGTATATATATATAAATATATTTTATGCACTGTATATGAGCTGGCGATTTCTAAGTCTGTGGTTCCGAGAGGGGGTAACCAGGATCACTAATAAAGGTCAAGCCACTTGGCTGCCAGAATGCCCTGCTTCAGCACAGACCAGAAAGGCATTGTGATAAGCGTATCTCCGTTATAGTCAGGGGTTAATGGGAGTCGTCCCCGTCCCCCCAGTATACGCCCAGAACCATGGACCCGGTACTTGTGGTTCGGACTGTCTCCAACCAGCCATAATGTTGTGAGAGTGAAATTATGTCTAAGTCCAGCTTGGGTACATTAGAAGCAACTCTGAAACTTAACCTAAGCGTTTTTCGAAGCTACTTTTTGGCTAACTTCTTATAGGAAGGTCTAGGAGCTCTGAAAATGAACGTGCGCGTCTTTCACTCTTCCCGAGGGACTTAGAAGAATTTTGTGATATTTTTTATTAAATTGGTGTATAAGGGTATATATATAAATATATTTTATGCACTGTATATGAGCTGGCGATTTCTAAGTCTGTGGTTCCGAGAGGGGGTAACCAGGATCACTAATAAAGGTCAAGCCACTTGGCTGCCTGAATGCCCTGCTTCAGCACAGACCAGAAAGGCATTGTGATAAGCGTATCTCCGGTATAGTCAGGGGTTAATGGGAGTCGTCCCCGTCCCCCCAATATACGCCCAGAACCATGGACCCGGTACTTGTGGTTCGGACTGTCTCCAACCAGCCATAATGTTGTGAGAGTGAAATTATGTCTAAGTCCAGCTTTGGTACATTAGAAGCAACTCTGAAACTTAACCTAAGCGTTTTTCGAAGCTACTTTTTGGCTAACTTCTTATAGGAAGGTCTAGGAGCTCTAAAAATGAACGTGCGCGTCTTTCACGCTTCCCGAGGGACTTAGAAGAATTTTGTGATATTTTTTATTAAAATGGTGTATAAGGGTATATATATATAAATATATTTTATGCACTGTATATGAGCTGGCGATTTCTAAGTCTGTGGTTCCGAGAGGGGGTAACCAAGATCACTAATAAAGGTCAAGCCACTTGGCTGCCAGAATGCCCTGCTTCAGCACAGACCAGAAAGGCAT
Organism: Ascaphus truei; assembly: GCF_040206685.1. NCBI lineage: Eukaryota > Metazoa > Chordata > Amphibia > Anura > Ascaphidae > Ascaphus > Ascaphus truei. The sequence continues at coordinate 182,936,637 of NC_134485.1, forward strand.
TGTGATAAGCGTATCTCCGGTATAGTCAGGGGTTTATGGCAGTCGTCCCCGTCCCCCCAGTATACGCCCAGAACCATGGACCCGGTACTTGTGGTTCGGACTGTCTCCAACCAGCCATAATGTTGTGAGAGTGAAATTATGTCTAAGTCCAGCTTTGGTACATTAGAAGCAACTCTGAAACTTAACCTAAGCGTTTTTCGAAGCTACTTTTTGGCTAACTTCTTATAGGAAGGTCTAGGAGCTCTAAAAATGAACGTGCGCGTCTTTCACGCTTCCCGAGGGACTTAAAAGAATTTTGTGATATTTTTTATTAAAATGGTGTATAAGGGTATATATATAATTATATTTTATGCACTGTATATTAGCTGGCGATTTCTAAGTCTGTGGTTCCGAGAGGGGGTAACCAGGATCACTAATAAAGGTCAAGCCACTTGGCTGCCAGAATGCCCTGCTTCAGCACAGACCAGAAAGGCATTGTGATAAGCGTATCTCCGGTATAGTCAGGGGTTTATGGCAGTCGTCCCCGTCCCCCCAGTATACGCCCAGAACCATGGACCCGGTACTTGTGGTTCGGACTGTCTCCAACCAGCCATACAGTAATGTTGTGAGAGTGAAATTATGTCTAAGTCCAGCTTTGGTACATTAGAAGCAACTCTGAAACTTAACCTAAGCGTTTTTCGAAGCTACTTTTTGGCTAACTTCTTATAGGAAGGTCTAGGAGCTCTGAAAATGAACGTGCGCGTCTTTCACTCTTCCCGAGGGACTTAGAAGAATTTTGTGATATTTTTTATTAAAACGGTGTATAAGGGTATATATATAAATATATTTTATGCACTGTATATGAGCTGGCGATTTCTAAGTCTGTAGTTCCGAGAGGGGGTAACCAGGCTCACTAATAAAGGTCAAGCCACTTGGCTGCCAGAATGCCCTGCTTCAGCACAGACCAGAAAGGCATTGTGATAAGCGTATCCCCGGTATAGTCAGGGGTTAATGGAAGTCGTCCCCGTCCCCCCAGTATACGCCCAGAACCATAGACCCGGTACTCTTGGTTCGGACTGTCTCCAACCAGCCATAATGTTGTGAGAGTGAAATTATGTCTATGTCCAGCTTGGGTACATTAGAAGCAACTCTGAAACTTAACCTAAGAGTTTTTCGAAGCTACTTTTTGGCTAACTTCTTATAGGAAGGTCTAGGAGCTCTGAAATTGAAGGTGCGCGTCTTTCACTCTTCCCGAGGGACTTAGAAAAATTTTGTGATATTTTTTATTAAAATGGTGTATAAGGGTATATATATATAAATATATTTTATGCACTGTATATGAGCTGGCGATTTCTAAGTCTGTAGTTCCGAGAGGGGGTAACCAGGCACACTAATAAAGGTCAAGCCACTTGGCTGCCAGAATGCCCTGCTTCAGCACAGACCAGAAAGGCATTGTGATAAGCGTATCTCCGGTATAGTCAGGGGTTAATGGGAGTCGTCCCCGTCCCCCCAGTATACGCCCAGAACCATGGACCCGGTACTTGTGGTTTGGACTGTCTCCAACCAGCCATAATGTTGTGAGAGTGAAATTATGTCTAAGTCCAGCTTTGGTACATTAGAAGTAACTCTGAAACTTAACCTAAGCGTTTTTCGAAGCTACTTTTCGGCTAACTTCTTATAGGAAGGTCTAGGAGCTCTGAAAATGAACGTGCGCGTCTTTCACTCTTCCCTAGGGACTTAGAAGAATTTTGTGATATTTTTTATTAAAATGGTGTATAAGGGTATATATATAAATATATTTTATGCACTGTATATGAGCTGGCGATTTCTAAGTCTGTGGTGCCGAGAGGGGGTAACCAGGATCACTAATAAAGGTCAAGCCACTTGGCTGCCAGAATGCCCTGCTTCAGCACAGACCAGAAAGGCATTGTGATAAGCGTATCTCCGGTATAGTCAGGGGTTAATGGGAGTCGTCCCCGTCCCCCCAGTATACGCCCAGAACCATGGACCCGGTACTTGTGGTTCGGACTGTCTCCAACCAGCCATAATGTTGTGAGAGTGAAATTATGTCTAAGTCCAGCTTTGGTACATTAGAAGCAACTCTGAAACTTAACCAAAGCGTTTTTCGAAGCTACTTTTTGGCTAACTTCTTATAGGAAGGTCTAGGAGCTCTGAAAATGAACGTGCGCGTCTTTCACTCTTCCCGAGGGACTTAGAAGAATTTTGTGATATTTTTTATTAAAATGGTGTATAAGGGTATATATATAAATATATTTTATGCACTGTATATGAGCTGGCGATTTCTAAGTCTGTAGTTCCGAGAGGGGGTAACCAGGCTCACTAAAAAAAGTCAAGCCACTTGGCTGCCAGAATGCCCTGCTTCAGCACAGACCAGAAAGGCATTGTGATAAGCGTATCCCCGGTATAGTCAGGGGATAATGGGAGTCGTCCACGTCCCCACAGTATACGCCCAGAACCATGGACCCGGTACTTGTGGTTCGGACTGTCTCCAACCAGCCATAATGTTGTGAGAGTGAAATTATGTCTAAGTCCAGCTTGGGTACATTAGAAGCAACTCTGAAACGTAACCAAAGCGTTTTTCGAAGCTACTTTTTGGCTAACTTCTTATAGGAAGGTCTCGGAGCTCTGAAATTGAACGTGCGCGTCTTTCACTCTTCCCGAGGGACTTAGAAGAATTTTGTGATATTTTTTATTAAATTCGTGTATAAGGGTATATATATATAAATATATTTTATGCACTGTATATGAGCTGGCGATTTCTAAGTCTGTGGTTCCGAGAGGGGGTAACCAGGATCACTAATAAAGGTCAAGCCACTTGGCTGCCAGAATGCCCTGCTTCAGCACAGACCAGAAAGGCATTGTGATAAGCGTATCTCCGTTATAGTCAGGGGTTAATGGGAGTCGTCCCCGTCCCCCCAGTATACGCCCAGAACCATGGACCCGGTACTTGTGGTTCGGACTGTCTCCAACCAGCCATAATGTTGTGAGAGTGAAATTATGTCTAAGTCCAGCTTGGGTACATTAGAAGCAACTCTGAAACTTAACCTAAGCGTTTTTCGAAGCTACTTTTTGGATAACTTCTTATAGGAAGGTCTAGGAGCTCTGAAAATGAACGTGCGCGTCTTTCACTCTTCCCGAGGGACTTAGAAGAATTTTGTGATATTTTTTATTAAATTGGTGTATAAGGGTATATATATAAATATATTTTATGCACTGTATATGAGCTGGCGATTTCTAAGTCTGTGGTTCCGAGAGGGGGTAACCAGGATCACTAATAAAGGTCAAGCCACTTGGCTGCCTGAATGCCCTGCTTCAGCACAGACCAGAAAGGCATTGTGATAAGCGTATCTCCGGTATAGTCAGGGGTTAATGGGAGTCGTCCCCGTCCCCCCAATATACGCCCAGAACCATGGACCCGGTACTTGTGGTTCGGACAGTCTCCAACCAGCCATAATGTTGTGAGAGTGAAATTATGTCTAAGTCCAGCTTTGGTACATTAGAAGCAACTCTGAAACTTAACCTAAGCGTTTTTCGAAGCTACTTTTTGGCTAACTTCTTATAGGAAGGTCTAGGAGCTCTAAAAATGAACGTGCGCGTCTTTCACGCTTCCCGAGGGACTTAGAAGAATTTTGTGATATTTTTTATTAAAATGGTGTATAAGGGTATATATATAAATATATTTTATGCACTGTATATGAGCTGGCGATTTCTAAGTCTGTGGTTCCGAGAGGGGGTAACCAAGATCACTAATAAAGGTCAAGCCACTTGGCTGCCAGAATGCCCTGCTTCAGCACAGACCAGAAAGGCATTGTGATAAGCGTATCTCCGGTATAGTCAGGGGTTTATGGCAGTCGTCCCCGTCCCCCCAGTATACGCCCAGAACCATGGACCCGGTACTTGTGGTTCGGACTGTCTCCAACCAGCCATAATGTTGTGAGAGTGAAATTATGTCTAAGTCCAGCTTTGGTACATTAGAAGCAACTCTGAAACTTAACCTAAGCGTTTTTCGAAGCTACTTTTTGGCTAACTTCTTATAGGAAGGTCTAGGAGCTCTAAAAATGAACGTGCGCGTCTTTCACGCTTCCCGAGGGACTTAGAAGAATTTTGTGATATTTTTTATTAAAATGGTGTATAAGGGTATATATATAATTATATTTTATGCACTGTATATGAGCTGGCGATTTCTAAGTCTGTGGTTCCGAGAGGGGGTAACCAGGATCACTAATAAAGGTCAAGCCACTTGGCTGCCAGAATGCCCTGCTTCAGCACAGACCAGAAAGGCATTGTGATAAGCGTATCTCCGGTACAGTCAGGGGTTTATGGCAGTCGTCCCCGTCCCCCCAGTATACGCCCAGAACCATGGACCCGGTACTTGTGGTTCGGACTGTCTCCAACCAGCCATACAGTAATGTTGTGAGAGTGAAATTATGTCTAAGTCCAGCTTTGGTACATTAGAAGCAACTCTGAAACTTAACCTAAGCGTTTTTCGAAGCTACTTTTTGGCTAACTTCTTATAGGAAGGTCTAGGAGCTCTGAAAATGAACGTGCGCGTCTTTCACTCTTCCCGAGGGACTTAGAAGAATTTTGTGATATTTTTTATTAAAACGGTGTATAAGGGTATATATATAAATATATTTTATGCACTGTATATGAGCTGGCGATTTCTAAGTCTGTAGTTCCGAGAGGGGGTAACCAGGCTCACTAATAAAGGTCAAGCCACTTGGCTGCCAGAATGCCCTGCTTCAGCACAGACCAGAAAGGCATTGTGATAAGCGTATCCCCGGTATAGTGAGGGGTTAATGGAAGTCGTCCCCGTCCCCCCAGTATACGCCCAGAACCATAGACCCGGTACTCTTGGTTCGGACTGTCTCCAACCAGCCATAATGTTGTGAGAGTGAAATTATGTCTATGTCCAGCTTGGGTACATTAGAAGCAACTCTGAAACTTAACCTAAGAGTTTTTCGAAGCTACTTTTTGGCTAACTTTTATAGGAAGGTCTAGGAGCTCTGAAATTGAAGGTGCGCGTCTTTCACTCTTCCCGAGGGACTTAGAAAAATTTTGTGATATTTTTTATTAAAATGGTGTATAAGGGTATATATATATAAATATATTTTATGCACTGTATATGAGCTGGCGATTTCTAAGTCTGTAGTTCCGAGAGGGGGTAACCAGGCACACTAATAAAGGTCAAGCCACTTGGCTGCCAGAATGCCCTGCTTCAGCACAGACCAGAAAGGCATTGTGATAAGCGTATCTCCGGTATAGTCAGGGGTTAATGGGAGTCGTCCCCGTCCCCCCAGTATACGCCCAGAACCATGGACCCGGTACTTGTGGTTTGGACTGTCTCCAACCAGCCATAATGTTGTGAGAGTGAAATTATGTCTAAGTCCAGCTTTGGTACATTAGAAGTAACTCTGAAACTTAACCTAAGCGTTTTTCGAAGCTACTTTTCGGCTAACTTCTTATAGGAAGGTCTAGGAGCTCTGAAAATGAACGTGCGCGTCTTTCACTCTTCCCTAGGGACTTAGAAGAATTTTGTGATATTTTTTATTAAAATGGTGTATAAGGGTATATATATAAATATATTTTATGCACTGTATATGAGCTGGCGATTTCTAAGTCTGTGGTTCCGAGAGGGGGTAACCAGGATCACTAATAAAGGTCAAGCCACTTGGCTGCCAGAATGCCCTGCTTCAGCACAGACCAGAAAGGCATTGTGATAAGCGTATCTCCGGTATAGTCAGGGGTTAATGGGAGTCGTCCCCGTCCCCCCAGTATACGCCCAGAACCATGGACCCGGTACTTGTGGTTCGGACTGTCTCCAACCAGCCATAATGTTGTGAGAGTGAAATTATGTCTAAGTCCAGCTTTGGTACATTAGAAGCAACTCTGAAACTTAACCAAAGCGTTTTTCGAAGCTACTTTTTGGCTAACTTCTTATAGGAAGGTCTAGGAGCTCTGAAAATGAACGTGCGCGTCTTTCACTCTTCCCGAGGGACTTAGAAGAATTTTGTGATATTTTTAATTAAAATAGTGTATAAGGGTATATATATAAATATATTTTATGCACTGTATATGAGCTGGCGATTTCTAAGTCTGTAGTTCCGAGAGGGGGTTACTAGGCTCACTAAAACAATTCAAGCCACTTGGCTGCCAGAATGTCCTGCTTCAGCACAGACCAGAAAGGCATTGTGATAAGCGTATCCCCGGTATAGTCAGGGGTTAATGGGAGTCGTCCCCGTCCCCCCAGTATACGCCCAGAACCATGGACCCGGTACTTGTGGTTCGGACTGTCTCCAACCAGCCATAATGTTGTGAGAGTGAAATTATGTCTAAGTCCAGCTGTGGTACATTAGAAGCAACTCTGAAACTTAACCTAAGCGTTTTTCGAAGCTACTTTTTGGCTAACTTCTTATAGGAAGGTCTAGGAGCTCTAAAAATGAACGTGCGCGTCTTTCACTCTTCCCGAGAAACTTAGAAGAATTTTGTGATATTTTTTATTAATATGGTGTATAAGGGTATATATATAAATATATTTTATACACTGTATATGAGCTGGCGATTTCTAAGTCTGTGGTTCCGAGAGGGGGTAACCAGGCTCACTAATAAAGGTCAAGCCACTTGGCTGCCAGAATGCCCTGCTTCAGCACAGACCAGAAAGGCATTGTGATAAGCGTATCTCCGGTATAGTCAGGGGTTAATGGGAGTCGTCCCCGTCCCCCCAGTATACGCCCAGAACCATGGACCCGGTACTTGTGGTTCGGACTGTCTCCAACCAGCCATAATGTTGTGAGAGTGAAATTATGTCTAAGTCCAGCTTTGGTACATTAGAAGTAACTCTGAAACTTAACCTAAGCGTTTTTCGAAGCTACTTTTCGGCTAACTTCTTATAGGAAGGTCTAGGAGCTCTGAAAATGAACGTGCGCGTCTTTCACTCTTCCCTAGGGACTTAGAAGAATTTTGTGATATTTTTTATTAAAATGGTGTATAAGGGTATATATATAAATATATTTTATGCACTGTATATGAGCTGGCGATTTCTAAGTCTGTGGTTCCGAGAGGGGGTAACCAGGATCACTAATAAAGGTCAAGCCACTTGGCTGCCAGAATGCCCTGCTTCAGCACAGACCAGAAAGGCATTGTGATAAGCGTATCTCCGGTATAGTCAGGGGTTAATGGGAGTCGTCCCCGTCCCCCCAGTATACGCCCAGAACCATGGACCCGGTACTTGTGGTTCGGACTGTCTCCAACCAGCCATAATGTTGTGAGAGTGAAATTATGTCTAAGTCCAGCTTTGGTACATTAGAAGCAACTCTGAAACTTAACCAAAGCGTTTTTCGAAGCTACTTTTTGGCTAACTTCTTATAGGAAGGTCTAGGAGCTCTGAAAATGAACGTGCGCGTCTTTCACTCTTCCCGAGGGACTTAGAAGAATTTTGTGATATTTTTAATTAAAATAGTGTATAAGGGTATATATATAAATATATTTTATGCACTGTATATGAGCTGGCGATTTCTAAGTCTGTAGTTCCGAGAGGGGGTTACTAGGCTCACTAAAACAATTCAAGCCACTTGGCTGCCAGAATGTCCTGCTTCAGCACAGACCAGAAAGGCATTGTGATAAGCGTATCCCCGGTATAGTCAGGGGTTAATGGGAGTCGTCCCCGTCCCCCCAGTATACGCCCAGAACCATGGACCCGGTACTTGTGGTTCGGACTGTCTCCAACCAGCCATAATGTTGTGAGAGTGAAATTATGTCTAAGTCCAGCTGTGGTACATTAGAAGCAACTCTGAAACTTAACCTAAGCGTTTTTCGAAGCTACTTTTTGGCTAACTTCTTATAGGAAGGTCTAGGAGCTCTAAAAATGAACGTGCGCGTCTTTCACTCTTCCCGAGAAACTTAGAAGAATTTTGTGATATTTTTTATTAATATGGTGTATAAGGGTATATATATAAATATATTTTATACACTGTATATGAGCTGGCGATTTCTAAGTCTGTGGTTCCGAGAGGGGGTAACCAGGCTCACTAATAAAGGTCAAGCCACTTGGCTGCCAGAATGCCCTGCTTCAGCACAGACCAGAAAGGCATTGTGATAAGCGTATCTCCGGTATAGTCAGGGGTTAATGGGAGTCGTCCCCGTCCCCCCAGTATACGCCCAGAACCATGGACCCGGTACTTGTGGTTCGGACTGTCTCCAACCAGCCATAATGTTGTGAGAGTGAAATTATGTCTAAGTCCAGCTTTGGTACATTAGAAGCAACTCTGAAACTTAACCTAAGCGTTTTTCGAAGCTACTTTTTGGCTAACTTCTTATAGGAAGGTCTAGGAGCTCTGAAAATGAACGTGCGCGTCTTTCATTCTTCCCGAGGGACTTAGAAGAATTTTGTGATATTTTTTATTAAAATGGTGTATAAGGGTATATATATAAATATATTTTATGCACTGTATATGAGCTGGCGATTTCTAAGTCTGTAGTTCCGAGAGGGGGTAACCAGGCTCACTAAAAAAAGTCAAGCCACTTGGCTGCCAGAATGCCCTGCTTCAGCACAGACCAGAAAGGCATTGTGATAAGCGTATCCCCGGTATAGTCAGGGGATAATGGGAGTCGTCCCCGTCCCCACAGTATACGCCCAGAACCATGGACCCGGTACTTGTGGTTCGGACTGTCTCCAACCAGCCATAATGTTGTGAGAGTGAAATTATGTCTAAGTCCAGCTTGGGTACATTAGAAGCAACTCTGAAACGTAACCAAAGCGTTTTTCGAAGCTACTTTTTGGCTAACTTCTTATAGGAAGGTCTCGGAGCTCTGAAATTGAACGTGCGCGTCTTTCACTCTTCCCGAGGGACTTAGAAGAATTTTGTGATATTTTTTATTAAATTCGTGTATAAGGGTATATATATATAAATATATTTTATGCACTGTATATGAGCTGGCGATTTCTAAGTCTGTGGTTCCGAGAGGGGGTAACCAGGATCACTAATAAAGGTCAAGCCACTTGGCTGCCAGAATGCCCTGCTTCAGCACAGACCAGAAAGGCATTGTGATAAGCGTATCTCCGTTATAGTCAGGGGTTAATGGGAGTCGTCCCCGTCCCCCCAGTATACGCCCAGAACCATGGACCCGGTACTTGTGGTTCGGACTGTCTCCAACCAGCCATAATGTTGTGAGAGTGAAATTATGTCTAAGTCCAGCTTGGGTACATTAGAAGCAACTCTGAAACTTAACCTAAGCGTTTTTCGAAGCTACTTTTTGGCTAACTTCTTATAGGAAGGTCTAGGAGCTCTGAAAATGAACGTGCGCGTCTTTCACTCTTCCCGAGGGACTTAGAAGAATTTTGTGATATTTTTTATTAAATTGGTGTATAAGGGTATATATATAAATATATTTTATGCACTGTATATGAGCTGGCGATTTCTAAGTCTGTGGTTCCGAGAGGGGGTAACCAGGATCACTAATAAAGGTCAAGCCACTTGGCTGCCTGAATGCCCTGCTTCAGCACAGACCAGAAAGGCATTGTGATAAGCGTATCTCCGGTATAGTCAGGGGTTAATGGGAGTCGTCCCCGTCCCCCCAATATACGCCCAGAACCATGGACCCGGTACTTGTGGTTCGGACTGTCTCCAACCAGCCATAATGTTGTGAGAGTGAAATTATGTCTAAGTCCAGCTTTGGTACATTAGAAGCAACTCTGAAACTTAACCTAAGCGTTTTTCGAAGCTACTTTTTGGCTAACTTCTTATAGGAAGGTCTAGGAGCTCTAAAAATGAACGTGCGCGTCTTTCACGCTTCCCGAGGGACTTAGAAGAATTTTGTGATATTTTTTATTAAAATGGTGTATAAGGGTATATATATAAATATATTTTATGCACTGTATATGAGCTGGCGATTTCTAAGTCTGTGGTTCCGAGAGGGGGTAACCAGGATCACTAATAAAGGTCAAGCCATTTGGCTGCCAGAATGCCCTGCTTCAGCACAGACCAGAAAGGCATTGTGATAAGCGTATCTCCGGTATAGTCAGGGGTTTATGGCAGTCGTCCCCGTCCCCCCAGTATACGCCCAGAACCATGGACCCGGTACTTGTGGTTCGGACTGTCTCCAACCAGCCATACAGTAATGTTGTGAGAGTGAAATTATGTCTAAGTCCAGCTTTGGTACATTAGAAGCAACTCTGAAACTTAACCTAAGCGTTTTTCGAAGCTACTTTTTGGCTAACTTCTTATAGGAAGGTCTAGGAGCTCTAAAAATGAACGTGCGCGTCTTTCACTCTTCCCGAGAAACTTAGAAGAATTTTGTGATATTTTTTATTAATATGGTGTATAAGGGTATATATATAAATATATTTTATACACTGTATATGAGCTGGCGATTTCTAAGTCTGTGGTTCCGAGAGGGGGTAACCAGGCTCACTAATAAAGGTCAAGCCACTTGGCTGCCAGAATGCCCTGCTTCAGCACAGACCAGAAAGGCATTGTGATAAGCGTATCTCCGGTATAGTCAGGGGTTAATGGGAGTCGTCCCCGTCCCCCCAGTATACGCCCAGAACCATGGACCCGGTACTTGTGGTTCGGACTGTCTCCAACCAGCCATAATGTTGTGAGAGTGAAATTATGTCTAAGTCCAGCTTTGGTACATTAGAAGTAACTCTGAAACTTAACCTAAGCGTTTTTCGAAGCTACTTTTCGGCTAACTTCTTATAGGAAGGTCTAGGAGCTCTGAAAATGAACGTGCGCGTCTTTCACTCTTCCCTAGGGACTTAGAAGAATTTTGTGATATTTTTTATTAAAATGGTGTATAAGGGTATATATATAAATATATTTTATGCACTGTATATGAGCTGGCGATTTCTAAGTCTGTGGTTCCGAGAGGGGGTAACCAGGATCACTAATAAAGGTCAAGCCACTTGGCTGCCAGAATGCCCTGCTTCAGCACAGACCAGAAAGGCATTGTGATAAGCGTATCTCCGGTATAGTCAGGGGTTAATGGGAGTCGTCCCCGTCCCCCCAGTATACGCCCAGAACCATGGACCCGGTACTTGTGGTTCGGACTGTCTCCAACCAGCCATAATGTTGTGAGAGTGAAATTATGTCTAAGTCCAGCTTTGGTACATTAGAAGCAACTCTGAAACTTAACCAAAGCGTTTTTCGAAGCTACTTTTTGGCTAACTTCTTATAGGAAGGTCTAGGAGCTCTGAAAATGAACGTGCGCGTCTTTCACTCTTCCCGAGGGACTTAGAAGAATTTTGTGATATTTTTAATTAAAATAGTGTATAAGGGTATATATATAAATATATTTTATGCACTGTATATGAGCTGGCGATTTCTAAGTCTGTAGTTCCGAGAGGGGGTTACTAGGCTCACTAAAACAATTCAAGCCACTTGGCTGCCAGAATGTCCTGCTTCAGCACAGACCAGAAAGGCATTGTGATAAGCGTATCCCCGGTATAGTCAGGGGTTAATGGGAGTCGTCCCCGTCCCCCCAGTATACGCCCAGAACCATGGACCCGGTACTTGTGGTTTGGACTGTCTCCAACCAGCCATAATGTTGTGAGAGTGAAATTATGTCTAAGTCCAGCTGTGGTACATTAGAAGCAACTCTGAAACTTAACCTAAGCGTTTTTCGAAGCTACTTTTTGGCTAACTTCTTATAGGAAGGTCTAGGAGCTCTAAAAATGAACGTGCGCGTCTTTCACTCTTCCCGAGAAACTTAGAAGAATTTTGTGATATTTTTTATTAATATGGTGTATAAGGGTATATATATAAATATATTTTATACACTGTATATGAGCTGGCGATTTCTAAGTCTGTGGTTCCGAGAGGGGGTAACCAAGATCACTAATAAAGGTCAAGCCACTTGGCTGCCAGAATGCCCTGCTTCAGCACAGACCAGAAAGGCATTGTGATAAGCGTATCTCCGGTATAGTCAGGGGTTTATGGCAGTCGTCCCCGTCCCCCCAGTATACGCCCAGAACCATGGACCCGGTACTTGTGGTTCGGACTGTCTCCAACCAGCCATAATGTTGTGAGAGTGAAATTATGTCTAAGTCCAGCTTTGGTACATTAGAAGCAACTCTGAAACTTAACCTAAGCGTTTTTCGAAGCTACTTTTTGGCTAACTTCTTATAGGAAGGTCTAGGAGCTCTAAAAATGAACGTGCGCGTCTTTCACGCTTCCCGAGGGACTTAGAAGAATTTTGTGATATTTTTTATTAAAATGGTGTATAAGGGTATATATATAATTATATTTTATGCACTGTATATGAGCTGGCGATTTCTAAGTCTGTGGTTCCGAGAGGGGGTAACCAGGATCACTAATAAAGGTCAAGCCACTTGGCTGCCAGAATGCCCTGCTTCAGCACAGACCAGAAAGGCATTGTGATAAGCGTATCTCCGGTACAGTCAGGGGTTTATGGCAGTCGTCCCCGTCCCCCCAGTATACGCCCAGAACCATGGACCCGGTACTTGTGGTTCGGACTGTCTCCAACCAGCCATACAGTAATGTTGTGAGAGTGAAATTATGTCTAAGTCCAGCTTTGGTACATTAGAAGCAACTCTGAAACTTAACCTAAGCGTTTTTCGAAGCTACTTTTTGGCTAACTTCTTATAGGAAGGTCTAGGAGCTCTGAAAATGAACGTGCGCGTCTTTCACTCTTCCCGAGGGACTTAGAAGAATTTTGTGATATTTTTTATTAAAACGGTGTATAAGGGTATATATATAAATATATTTTATGCACTGTATATGAGCTGGCGATTTCTAAGTCTGTAGTTCCGAGAGGGGGTAACCAGGCTCACTAATAAAGGTCAAGCCACTTGGCTGCCAGAATGCCCTGCTTCAGCACAGACCAGAAAGGCATTGTGATAAGCGTATCCCCGGTATAGTGAGGGGTTAATGGAAGTCGTCCCCGTCCCCCCAGTATACGCCCAGAACCATAGACCCGGTACTCTTGGTTCGGACTGTCTCCAACCAGCCATAATGTTGTGAGAGTGAAATTATGTCTATGTCCAGCTTGGGTACATTAGAAGCAACTCTGAAACTTAACCTAAGAGTTTTTCGAAGCTACTTTTTGGCTAACTTTTATAGGAAGGTCTAGGAGCTCTGAAATTGAAGGTGCGCGTCTTTCACTCTTCCCGAGGGACTTAGAAAAATTTTGTGATATTTTTTATTAAAATGGTGTATAAGGGTATATATATATAAATATATTTTATGCACTGTATATGAGCTGGCGATTTCTAAGTCTGTAGTTCCGAGAGGGGGTAACCAGGCACACTAATAAAGGTCAAGCCACTTGGCTGCCAGAATGCCCTGCTTCAGCACAGACCAGAAAGGCATTGTGATAAGCGTATCTCCGGTATAGTCAGGGGTTAATGGGAGTCGTCCCCGTCCCCCCAGTATACGCCCAGAACCATGGACCCGGTACTTGTGGTTTGGACTGTCTCCAACCAGCCATAATGTTGTGAGAGTGAAATTATGTCTAAGTCCAGCTTTGGTACATTAGAAGTAACTCTGAAACTTAACCTAAGCGTTTTTCGAAGCTACTTTTCGGCTAACTTCTTATAGGAAGGTCTAGGAGCTCTGAAAATGAACGTGCGCGTCTTTCACTCTTCCCTAGGGACTTAGAAGAATTTTGTGATATTTTTTATTAAAATGGTGTATAAGGGTATATATATAAATATATTTTATGCACTGTATATGAGCTGGCGATTTCTAAGTCTGTGGTTCCGAGAGGGGGTAACCAGGATCACTAATAAAGGTCAAGCCACTTGGCTGCCAGAATGCCCTGCTTCAGCACAGACCAGAAAGGCATTGTGATAAGCGTATCTCCGGTATAGTCAGGGGTTAATGGGAGTCGTCCCCGTCCCCCCAGTATACGCCCAGAACCATGGACCCGGTACTTGTGGTTCGGACTGTCTCCAACCAGCCATAATGTTGTGAGAGTGAAATTATGTCTAAGTCCAGCTTTGGTACATTAGAAGCAACTCTGAAACTTAACCAAAGCGTTTTTCGAAGCTACTTTTTGGCTAACTTCTTATAGGAAGGTCTAGGAGCTCTGAAAATGAACGTGCGCGTCTTTCACTCTTCCCGAGGGACTTAGAAGAATTTTGTGATATTTTTAATTAAAATAGTGTATAAGGGTATATATATAAATATATTTTATGCACTGTATATGAGCTGGCGATTTCTAAGTCTGTAGTTCCGAGAGGGGGTTACTAGGCTCACTAAAACAATTCAAGCCACTTGGCTGCCAGAATGTCCTGCTTCAGCACAGACCAGAAAGGCATTGTGATAAGCGTATCCCCGGTATAGTCAGGGGTTAATGGGAGTCGTCCCCGTCCCCCCAGTATACGCCCAGAACCATGGACCCGGTACTTGTGGTTCGGACTGTCTCCAACCAGCCATAATGTTGTGAGAGTGAAATTATGTCTAAGTCCAGCTGTGGTACATTAGAAGCAACTCTGAAACTTAACCTAAGCGTTTTTCGAAGCTACTTTTTGGCTAACTTCTTATAGGAAGGTCTAGGAGCTCTAAAAATGAACGTGCGCGTCTTTCACTCTTCCCGAGAAACTTAGAAGAATTTTGTGATATTTTTTATTAATATGGTGTATAAGGGTATATATATAAATATATTTTATACACTGTATATGAGCTGGCGATTTCTAAGTCTGTGGTTCCGAGAGGGGGTAACCAGGCTCACTAATAAAGGTCAAGCCACTTGGCTGCCAGAATGCCCTGCTTCAGCACAGACCAGAAAGGCATTGTGATAAGCGTATCTCCGGTATAGTCAGGGGTTAATGGGAGTCGTCCCCGTCCCCCCAGTATACGCCCAGAACCATGGACCCGGTACTTGTGGTTCGGACTGTCTCCAACCAGCCATAATGTTGTGAGAGTGAAATTATGTCTAAGTCCAGCTTTGGTACATTAGAAGTAACTCTGAAACTTAACCTAAGCGTTTTTCGAAGCTACTTTTCGGCTAACTTCTTATAGGAAGGTCTAGGAGCTCTGAAAATGAACGTGCGCGTCTTTCACTCTTCCCTAGGGACTTAGAAGAATTTTGTGATATTTTTTATTAAAATGGTGTATAAGGGTATATATATAAATATATTTTATGCACTGTATATGAGCTGGCGATTTCTAAGTCTGTGGTTCCGAGAGGGGGTAACCAGGATCACTAATAAAGGTCAAGCCACTTGGCTGCCAGAATGCCCTGCTTCAGCACAGACCAGAAAGGCATTGTGATAAGCGTATCTCCGGTATAGTCAGGGGTTAATGGGAGTCGTCCCCGTCCCCCCAGTATACGCCCAGAACCATGGACCCGGTACTTGTGGTTCGGACTGTCTCCAACCAGCCATAATGTTGTGAGAGTGAAATTATGTCTAAGTCCAGCTTTGGTACATTAGAAGCAACTCTGAAACTTAACCAAAGCGTTTTTCGAAGCTACTTTTTGGCTAACTTCTTATAGGAAGGTCTAGGAGCTCTGAAAATGAACGTGCGCGTCTTTCACTCTTCCCGAGGGACTTAGAAGAATTTTGTGATATTTTTAATTAAAATAGTGTATAAGGGTATATATATAAATATATTTTATGCACTGTATATGAGCTGGCGATTTCTAAGTCTGTAGTTCCGAGAGGGGGTTACTAGGCTCACTAAAACAATTCAAGCCACTTGGCTGCCAGAATGTCCTGCTTCAGCACAGACCAGAAAGGCATTGTGATAAGCGTATCCCCGGTATAGTCAGGGGTTAATGGGAGTCGTCCCCGTCCCCCCAGTATACGCCCAGAACCATGGACCCGGTACTTGTGGTTCGGACTGTCTCCAACCAGCCATAATGTTGTGAGAGTGAAATTATGTCTAAGTCCAGCTGTGGTACATTAGAAGCAACTCTGAAACTTAACCTAAGCGTTTTTCGAAGCTACTTTTTGGCTAACTTCTTATAGGAAGGTCTAGGAGCTCTAAAAATGAACGTGCGCGTCTTTCACTCTTCCCGAGAAACTTAGAAGAATTTTGTGATATTTTTTATTAATATGGTGTATAAGGGTATATATATAAATATATTTTATACACTGTATATGAGCTGGCGATTTCTAAGTCTGTGGTTCCGAGAGGGGGTAACCAGGCTCACTAATAAAGGTCAAGCCACTTGGCTGCCAGAATGCCCTGCTTCAGCACAGACCAGAAAGGCATTGTGATAAGCGTATCTCCGGTATAGTCAGGGGTTAATGGGAGTCGTCCCCGTCCCCCCAGTATACGCCCAGAACCATGGACCCGGTACTTGTGGTTCGGACTGTCTCCAACCAGCCATAATGTTGTGAGAGTGAAATTATGTCTAAGTCCAGCTTTGGTACATTAGAAGCAACTCTGAAACTTAACCTAAGCGTTTTTCGAAGCTACTTTTTGGCTAACTTCTTATAGGAAGGTCTAGGAGCTCTGAAAATGAACGTGCGCGTCTTTCATTCTTCCCGAGGGACTTAGAAGAATTTTGTGATATTTTTTATTAAAATGGTGTATAAGGGTATATATATAAATATATTTTATGCACTGTATATGAGCTGGCGATTTCTAAGTCTGTAGTTCCGAGAGGGGGTAACCAGGCTCACTAAAAAAAGTCAAGCCACTTGGCTGCCAGAATGCCCTGCTTCAGCACAGACCAGAAAGGCATTGTGATAAGCGTATCCCCGGTATAGTCAGGGGATAATGGGAGTCGTCCCCGTCCCCACAGTATACGCCCAGAACCATGGACCCGGTACTTGTGGTTCGGACTGTCTCCAACCAGCCATAATGTTGTGAGAGTGAAATTATGTCTAAGTCCAGCTTGGGTACATTAGAAGCAACTCTGAAACGTAACCAAAGCGTTTTTCGAAGCTACTTTTTGGCTAACTTCTTATAGGAAGGTCTCGGAGCTCTGAAATTGAACGTGCGCGTCTTTCACTCTTCCCGAGGGACTTAGAAGAATTTTGTGATATTTTTTATTAAATTCGTGTATAAGGGTATATATATATAAATATATTTTATGCACTGTATATGAGCTGGCGATTTCTAAGTCTGTGGTTCCGAGAGGGGGTAACCAGGATCACTAATAAAGGTCAAGCCACTTGGCTGCCAGAATGCCCTGCTTCAGCACAGACCAGAAAGGCATTGTGATAAGCGTATCTCCGTTATAGTCAGGGGTTAATGGGAGTCGTCCCCGTCCCCCCAGTATACGCCCAGAACCATGGACCCGGTACTTGTGGTTCGGACTGTCTCCAACCAGCCATAATGTTGTGAGAGTGAAATTATGTCTAAGTCCAGCTTGGGTACATTAGAAGCAACTCTGAAACTTAACCTAAGCGTTTTTCGAAGCTACTTTTTGGCTAACTTCTTATAGGAAGGTCTAGGAGCTCTGAAAATGAACGTGCGCGTCTTTCACTCTTCCCGAGGGACTTAGAAGAATTTTGTGATATTTTTTATTAAATTGGTGTATAAGGGTATATATATAAATATATTTTATGCACTGTATATGAGCTGGCGATTTCTAAGTCTGTGGTTCCGAGAGGGGGTAACCAGGATCACTAATAAAGGTCAAGCCACTTGGCTGCCTGAATGCCCTGCTTCAGCACAGACCAGAAAGGCATTGTGATAAGCGTATCTCCGGTATAGTCAGGGGTTAATGGGAGTCGTCCCCGTCCCCCCAATATACGCCCAGAACCATGGACCCGGTACTTGTGGTTCGGACTGTCTCCAACCAGCCATAATGTTGTGAGAGTGAAATTATGTCTAAGTCCAGCTTTGGTACATTAGAAGCAACTCTGAAACTTAACCTAAGCGTTTTTCGAAGCTACTTTTTGGCTAACTTCTTATAGGAAGGTCTAGGAGCTCTAAAAATGAACGTGCGCGTCTTTCACGCTTCCCGAGGGACTTAGAAGAATTTTGTGATATTTTTTATTAAAATGGTGTATAAGGGTATATATATAAATATATTTTATGCACTGTATATGAGCTGGCGATTTCTAAGTCTGTGGTTCCGAGAGGGGGTAACCAGGATCACTAATAAAGGTCAAGCCATTTGGCTGCCAGAATGCCCTGCTTCAGCACAGACCAGAAAGGCATTGTGATAAGCGTATCTCCGGTATAGTCAGGGGTTTATGGCAGTCGTCCCCGTCCCCCCAGTATACGCCCAGAACCATGGACCCGGTACTTGTGGTTCGGACTGTCTCCAACCAGCCATACAGTAATGTTGTGAGAGTGAAATTATGTCTAAGTCCAGCTTTGGTACATTAGAAGCAACTCTGAAACTTAACCTAAGCGTTTTTCGAAGCTACTTTTTGGCTAACTTCTTATAGGAAGGTCTAGGAGCTCTAAAAATGAACGTGCGCGTCTTTCACTCTTCCCGAGAAACTTAGAAGAATTTTGTGATATTTTTTATTAATATGGTGTATAAGGGTATATATATAAATATATTTTATACACTGTATATGAGCTGGCGATTTCTAAGTCTGTGGTTCCGAGAGGGGGTAACCAGGCTCACTAATAAAGGTCAAGCCACTTGGCTGCCAGAATGCCCTGCTTCAGCACAGACCAGAAAGGCATTGTGATAAGCGTATCTCCGGTATAGTCAGGGGTTAATGGGAGTCGTCCCCGTCCCCCCAGTATACGCCCAGAACCATGGACCCGGTACTTGTGGTTCGGACTGTCTCCAACCAGCCATAATGTTGTGAGAGTGAAATTATGTCTAAGTCCAGCTTTGGTACATTAGAAGTAACTCTGAAACTTAACCTAAGCGTTTTTCGAAGCTACTTTTCGGCTAACTTCTTATAGGAAGGTCTAGGAGCTCTGAAAATGAACGTGCGCGTCTTTCACTCTTCCCTAGGGACTTAGAAGAATTTTGTGATATTTTTTATTAAAATGGTGTATAAGGGTATATATATAAATATATTTTATGCACTGTATATGAGCTGGCGATTTCTAAGTCTGTGGTTCCGAGAGGGGGTAACCAGGATCACTAATAAAGGTCAAGCCACTTGGCTGCCAGAATGCCCTGCTTCAGCACAGACCAGAAAGGCATTGTGATAAGCGTATCTCCGGTATAGTCAGGGGTTAATGGGAGTCGTCCCCGTCCCCCCAGTATACGCCCAGAACCATGGACCCGGTACTTGTGGTTCGGACTGTCTCCAACCAGCCATAATGTTGTGAGAGTGAAATTATGTCTAAGTCCAGCTTTGGTACATTAGAAGCAACTCTGAAACTTAACCAAAGCGTTTTTCGAAGCTACTTTTTGGCTAACTTCTTATAGGAAGGTCTAGGAGCTCTGAAAATGAACGTGCGCGTCTTTCACTCTTCCCGAGGGACTTAGAAGAATTTTGTGATATTTTTAATTAAAATAGTGTATAAGGGTATATATATAAATATATTTTATGCACTGTATATGAGCTGGCGATTTCTAAGTCTGTAGTTCCGAGAGGGGGTTACTAGGCTCACTAAAACAATTCAAGCCACTTGGCTGCCAGAATGTCCTGCTTCAGCACAGACCAGAAAGGCATTGTGATAAGCGTATCCCCGGTATAGTCAGGGGTTAATGGGAGTCGTCCCCGTCCCCCCAGTATACGCCCAGAACCATGGACCCGGTACTTGTGGTTTGGACTGTCTCCAACCAGCCATAATGTTGTGAGAGTGAAATTATGTCTAAGTCCAGCTGTGGTACATTAGAAGCAACTCTGAAACTTAACCTAAGCGTTTTTCGAAGCTACTTTTTGGCTAACTTCTTATAGGAAGGTCTAGGAGCTCTAAAAATGAACGTGCGCGTCTTTCACTCTTCCCGAGAAACTTAGAAGAATTTTGTGATATTTTTTATTAATATGGTGTATAAGGGTATATATATAAATATATTTTATACACTGTATATGAGCTGGCGATTTCTAAGTCTGTGGTTCCGAGAGGGGGTAACCAGGCTCACTAATAAAGGTCAAGCCACTTGGCTGCCAGAATGCCCTGCTTCAGCACAGACCAGAAAGGCATTGTGATAAGCGTATCTCCGGTATAGTCAGGGGTTAATGGGAGTCGTCCCCGTCCCCCCAGTATACGCCCAGAACCATGGACCCGGTACTTGTGGTTCGGACTGTCTCCAACCAGCCATAATGTTGTGAGAGTGAAATTATGTCTAAGTCCAGCTTTGGTACATTAGAAGCAACTCTGAAACTTAACCTAAGCGTTTTTCGAAGCTACTTTTTGGCTAACTTCTTATAGGAAGGTCTAGGAGCTCTGAAAATGAACGTGCGCGTCTTTCATTCTTCCCGAGGGACTTAGAAGAATTTTGTGATATTTTTTATTAAAATGGTGTATAAGGGTATATATATAAATATATTTTATGCACTGTATATGAGCTGGCGATTTCTAAGTCTGTAGTTCCGAGAGGGGGTAACCAGGCTCACTAAAAAAAGTCAAGCCACTTGGCTGCCAGAATGCCCTGCTTCAGCACAGACCAGAAAGGCATTGTGATAAGCGTATCCCCGGTATAGTCAGGGGATAATGGGAGTCGTCCCCGTCCCCACAGTATACGCCCAGAACCATGGACCCGGTACTTGTGGTTCGGACTGTCTCCAACCAGCCATAATGTTGTGAGAGTGAAATTATGTCTAAGTCCAGCTTGGGTACATTAGAAGCAACTCTGAAACGTAACCAAAGCGTTTTTCGAAGCTACTTTTTGGCTAACTTCTTATAGGAAGGTCTCGGAGCTCTGAAATTGAACGTGCGCGTCTTTCACTCTTCCCGAGGGACTTAGAAGAATTTTGTGATATTTTTTATTAAATTCGTGTATAAGGGTATATATATATAAATATATTTTATGCACTGTATATGAGCTGGCGATTTCTAAGTCTGTGGTTCCGAGAGGGGGTAACCAGGATCACTAATAAAGGTCAAGCCACTTGGCTGCCAGAATGCCCTGCTTCAGCACAGACCAGAAAGGCATTGTGATAAGCGTATCTCCGTTATAGTCAGGGGTTAATGGGAGTCGTCCCCGTCCCCCCAGTATACGCCCAGAACCATGGACCCGGTACTTGTGGTTCGGACTGTCTCCAACCAGCCATAATGTTGTGAGAGTGAAATTATGTCTAAGTCCAGCTTGGGTACATTAGAAGCAACTCTGAAACTTAACCTAAGCGTTTTTCGAAGCTACTTTTTGGCTAACTTCTTATAGGAAGGTCTAGGAGCTCTGAAAATGAACGTGCGCGTCTTTCACTCTTCCCGAGGGACTTAGAAGAATTTTGTGATATTTTTTATTAAATTGGTGTATAAGGGTATATATATAAATATATTTTATGCACTGTATATGAGCTGGCGATTTCTAAGTCTGTGGTTCCGAGAGGGGGTAACCAGGATCACTAATAAAGGTCAAGCCACTTGGCTGCCTGAATGCCCTGCTTCAGCACAGACCAGAAAGGCATTGTGATAAGCGTATCTCCGGTATAGTCAGGGGTTAATGGGAGTCGTCCCCGTCCCCCCAATATACGCCCAGAACCATGGACCCGGTACTTGTGGTTCGGACTGTCTCCAACCAGCCATAATGTTGTGAGAGTGAAATTATGTCTAAGTCCAGCTTTGGTACATTAGAAGCAACTCTGAAACTTAACCTAAGCGTTTTTCGAAGCTACTTTTTGGCTAACTTCTTATAGGAAGGTCTAGGAGCTCTAAAAATGAACGTGCGCGTCTTTCACGCTTCCCGAGGGACTTAGAAGAATTTTGTGATATTTTTTATTAAAATGGTGTATAAGGGTATATATATAAATATATTTTATGCACTGTATATGAGCTGGCGATTTCTAAGTCTGTGGTTCCGAGAGGGGGTAACCAGGATCACTAATAAAGGTCAAGCCATTTGGCTGCCAGAATGCCCTGCTTCAGCACAGACCAGAAAGGCATTGTGATAAGCGTATCTCCGGTATAGTCAGGGGTTTATGGCAGTCGTCCCCGTCCCCCCAGTATACGCCCAGAACCATGGACCCGGTACTTGTGGTTCGGACTGTCTCCAACCAGCCATACAGTAATGTTGTGAGAGTGAAATTATGTCTAAGTCCAGCTTTGGTACATTAGAAGCAACTCTGAAACTTAACCTAAGCGTTTTTCGAAGCTACTTTTTGGCTAACTTCTTATAGGAAGGTCTAGGAGCTCTGAAAATGAACGTGCGCGTCTTTCACTCTTCCCGAGGGACTTAGAAGAATTTTGTGATATTTTTTATTAAAACGGTGTATAAGGGTATATATATAAATATATTTTATGCACTGTATATGAGCTGGCGATTTCTAAGTCTGTAGTTCCGAGAGGGGGTAACCAGGCTCACTAATAAAGGTCAAGCCACTTGGCTGCCAGAATGCCCTGCTTCAGCACAGACCAGAAAGGCATTGTGATAAGCGTATCCCCGGTATAGTCAGGGGTTAATGGAAGTCGTCCCCGTCCCCCCAGTATACGCCCAGAACCATAGACCCGGTACTCTTGGTTCGGACTGTCTCCAACCAGCCATAATGTTGTGAGAGTGAAATTATGTCTATGTCCAGCTTGGGTACATTAGAAGCAACTCTGAAACTTAACCTAAGAGTTTTTCGAAGCTACTTTTTGGCTAACTTCTTATAGGAAGGTCTAGGAGCTCTGAAATTGAAGGTGCGCGTCTTTCACTCTTCCCGAGGGACTTAGAAAAATTTTGTGATATTTTTTATTAAAATGGTGTATAAGGGTATATATATATAAATATATTTTATGCACTGTATATGAGCTGGCGATTTCTAAGTCTGTAGTTCCGAGAGGGGGTAACCAGGCACACTAATAAAGGTCAAGCCACTTGGCTGCCAGAATGCCCTGCTTCAGCACAGACCAGAAAGGCATTGTGATAAGCGTATCTCCGGTATAGTCAGGGGTTAATGGGAGTCGTCCCCGTCCCCCCAGTATACGCCCAGAACCATGGACCCGGTACTTGTGGTTTGGACTGTCTCCAACCAGCCATAATGTTGTGAGAGTGAAATTATGTCTAAGTCCAGCTTTGGTACATTAGAAGTAACTCTGAAACTTAACCTAAGCGTTTTTCGAAGCTACTTTTCGGCTAACTTCTTATAGGAAGGTCTAGGAGCTCTGAAAATGAACGTGCGCGTCTTTCACTCTTCCCTAGGGACTTAGAAGAATTTTGTGATATTTTTTATTAAAATGGTGTATAAGGGTATATATATAAATATATTTTATGCACTGTATATGAGCTGGCGATTTCTAAGTCTGTGGTTCCGAGAGGGGGTAACCAGGATCACTAATAAAGGTCAAGCCACTTGGCTGCCAGAATGCCCTGCTTCAGCACAGACCAGAAAGGCATTGTGATAAGCGTATCTCCGGTATACTCAGGGGTTAATGGGAGTCGTCCCCGTCCCCCCAGTATACGCCCAGAACCATGGACCCGGTACTTGTGGTTCGGACTGTCTCCAACCAGCCATAATGTTGTGAGAGTGAAATTATGTCTAAGTCCAGCTTTGGTACATTAGAAGCAACTCTGAAACTTAACCAAAGCGTTTTTCGAAGCTACTTTTTGGCTAACTTCTTATAGGAAGGTCTAGGACCTCTGAAAATGAACGTGCGCGTCTTTCACTCTTCCCGAGGGACTTAGAAGAATTTTGTGATATTTTTAATTAAAATAGTGTATAAGGGTATATATATAAATATATTTTATGCACTGTATATGAGCTGGCGATTTCTAAGTCTGTAGTTCCGAGAGGGGGTTACCAGGCTCACTAAAAAAATTCAAGCCACTTGGCTGCCAGAATGCCCTGCTTCAGCACAGACCAGAAAGGCATTGTGATAAGCGTATCCCCGGTATAGTCAGGGGTTAATGGGAGTCGTCCCCGTCCCCCCAGTATACGCCCAGAACCATGGACCCGGTACTTGTGGTTCGGACTGTCTCCAACCAGCCATAATGTTGTGAGAGTGAAATTATGTCTAAGTCCAGCTGTGGTACATTAGAAGCAACTCTGAAACTTAACCTAAGCGTTTTTCGAAGCTACTTTTTGGCTAACTTCTTATAGGAAGGTCTAGGAGCTCTAAAAATGAACGTGCGCGTCTTTCACTCTTCCCGAGAAACTTAGAAGAATTTTGTGATATTTTTTATTAATATGGTGTATAAGGGTATATATATAAATATATTTTATACACTGTATATGAGCTGGCGATTTCTAAGTCTGTAGTTCCGAGAGGGGGTAACCAGGCTCACTAATAAAGGTCAAGCCACTTGGCTGCCAGAATGCCCTGCTTCAGCACAGACCAGAAAGGCATTGTGATAAGCGTATCTCCGGTATAGTCAGGGGTTAATGGGAGTCGTCCCCGTCCCCCCAGTATACGCCCAGAACCATGGACCCGGTACTTGTGGTTCGGACTGTCTCCAACCAGCCATAATGTTTTTGAGAGTGAAATTACTGTATGTCTAAGTCCAGCTTTGGTACATTAGAAGTAACTCTGAAACTTAACCTAAGCGTTTTTCGAAGCTACTTTTCGGCTAACTTCTTATAGGAAGGTCTAGGAGCTCTGAAAATGAACGTGCGCGTCTTTCACTCTTCCCGAGGGACTTAGAAGAATTTTGTGATATTTTTTATTAAAATGGTGTATAAGGGTATATATATAAATATATTTTATGCACTGTATATGAGCTGGCGATTTCTAAGTCTGTAGTTCCGAGAGGGGGTAACCAGGCTCACTAAAAAAAGTCAAGCCACTTGGCTGCCAGAATGCCCTGCTTCAGCACAGACCAGAAAGGCATTGTGATAAGCGTATCCCCGGTATAGTCAGGGGTTAATGGGAGTCGTCCCCGTCCCCACAGTATACGCCCAGAACCATGGACCCGGTACTTGTGGTTCGGACTGTCTCCAACCAGCCATAATGTTGTGAGAGTGAAATTATGTCTAAGTCCAGCTTGGGTACATTAGAAGCAACTCTGAAACTTAACCTAAGCGTTTTTCGAAGCTACTTTTTGGCTAACTTCTTATAGGAAGGTCTCGGAGCTCTGAAATTGAACGTGCGCGTCTTTCACTCTTCCCGAGGGACTTAGAAGAATTTTGTGATATTTTTTATTAAATTGGTGTATAAGGGTATATATATATAAATATATTTTATGCACTGTATATGAGCTGGCGATTTCTAAGTCTGTGGTTCCGAGAGGGGGTAACCAGGATCACTAATAAAGGTCAAGCCACTTGGCTGCCAGAATGCCCTGCTTCAGCACAGACCAGAAAGGCATTGTGATAAGCGTATCTCCGGTATAGTCAGGGGTTAATGGGAGTCGTCCCCGTCCCCCCAGTATACGCCCAGAACCATGGACCCGGTACTTGTGGTTCGGACTGTCTCCAACCAGCCATAATGTTGTGAGTGTGAAATTATGTCTAAGTCCAGCTTTGGTACATTAGAAGCAACTCTGAAACTTAACCTAAGCGTTTTTCGAAGCTACTTTTTGGCTAACTTCTTATAGGAAGGTCTAGGAGCTCTGAAAATGAACGTGCGCGTCTTTCACTCTTCCCGAGGGACTTAGAAGAATTTTGTGATATTTTTTATTAAATTGGTGTATAAGGGTATATATATAAATATATTTTATGCACTGTATATGAGCTGGCGATTTCTAAGTCTGTAGTTCCGAGAGGGGGTAACCAGGCTCACTAATAAAGGTCAAGCCACTTGGCTGCCAGAATGCCCTGCTTCAGCACAGACCAGAAAGGCATTGTGATAAGCGTATCCCCGGTATAGTCAGGGGTTAATGGAAGTCGTCCCCGTCCCCCCAGTATACGCCCAGAACCATAGACCCGGTACTTGTGGTTCGGACTGTCTCCAACCAGCCATAATGTTGTGAGAGTGAAATTATGTCTAAGTCCAGCTTTGGTACATTAGAAGCAACTCTGAAACTTAACCTAAGAGTTTTTCGAAGCTACTTTTTGGCTAACTTCTTATAGGAAGGTCTAGGAGCTCTGAAATTGAAGGTGCGCGTCTTTCACTCTTCCCGAGGGACTTAGAAGCATTTTGTGATATTTTTTATTAAAATGGTGTATAAGGGTATATATATATATAAATATATTTTATGCACTGTATATGAGCTGGCGATTTCTAAGTCTGTAGTTCCGAGAGGGGGTAACCAGGCTCACTAAAAAAAGTCAAGCCACTTGGCTGCCAGAATGCCCTGCTTCAGCACAGACCAGAAAGGCATTGTGATAAGCGTATCTCCGGTATAGTCAGGGGTTAATGGGAGTCGTCCCCGTCCCCCCAGTATACGCCCAGAACCATGGACCCGGTACTTGTGGTTTGGACTGTCTCCAACCAGCCATAATGTTGTGAGAGTGAAATTATGTCTAAGTCCAGCTTTGGTACATTAGAAGTAACTCTGAAACTTAACCTAAGCGTTTTTCGAAGCTACTTTTCGGCTAACTTCTTATAGGAAGGTCTAGGAGCTCTGAAAATGAACGTGCGCGTCTTTCACTCTTCCCTAGGGACTTAGAAGAATTTTGTGATATTTTTTATTAAAATGGTGTATAAGGGTATATATATAAATATATTTTATGCACTGTATATGAGCTGGCGATTTCTAAGTCTGTGGTTCCGAGAGGGGGTAACCAGGATCACTAATAAAGGTCAAGCCACTTGGCTGCCAGAATGCCCTGCTTCAGCACAGACCAGAAAGGCATTGTGATAAGCGTATCTCCGGTATAGTCAGGGGTTAATGGGAGTCGTCCCCGTCCCCCCAGTATACGCCCAGAACCATGGACCCGGTACTTGTGGTTCGGACTGTCTCCAACCAGCCATAATGTTGTGAGAGTGAAATTATGTCTAAGTCCAGCTTGGGTACATTAGAAGCAACTCTGAAACTTAACCTAAGCGTTTTTCGAAGCTACTTTTTGGCTAACTTCTTATAGGAAGGTCTCGGAGCTCTGAAATTGAACGTGCGCGTCTTTCACTCTTCCCGAGGGACTTAGAAGAATTTTGTGATATTTTTTATTAAAACGGTGTATAAGGGTATATATATAAATATATTTTATGCACTGTATATGAGCTGGCGATTTCTAAGTCTGTAGTTCCGAGAGGGGGTAACCAGGCTCACTAATAAAGGTCAAGCCACTTGGCTGCCAGAATGCCCTGCTTCAGCACAGACCAGAAAGGCATTGTGATAAGCGTATCCCCGGTATAGTCAGGGGTTAATGGAAGTCGTCCCCGTCCCCCCAGTATACGCCCAGAACCATAGACCCGGTACTCTTGGTTCGGACTGTCTCCAACCAGCCATAATGTTGTGAGAGTGAAATTATGTCTATGTCCAGCTTGGGTACATTAGAAGCAACTCTGAAACTTAACCTAAGAGTTTTTCGAAGCTACTTTTTGGCTAACTTCTTATAGGAAGGTCTAGGAGCTCTGAAATTGAAGGTGCGCGTCTTTCACTCTTCCCGAGGGACTTAGAAGCATTTTGTGATATTTTTTATTAAAATGGTGTATAAGGGTATATATATATATAAATATATTTTATGCACTGTATATGAGCTGGCGATTTCTAAGTCTGTAGTTCCGAGAGGGGGTAACCAGGCTCACTAAAAAAAGTCAAGCCACTTGGCTGCCAGAATGCCCTGCTTCAGCACAGACCAGAAAGGCATTGTGATAAGCGTATCTCCGGTATAGTCAGGGGTTAATGGGAGTCGTCCCCGTCCCCCCAGTATACGCCCAGAACCATGGACCCGGTACTTGTGGTTTGGACTGTCTCCAACCAGCCATAATGTTGTGAGAGTGAAATTATGTCTAAGTCCAGCTTTGGTACATTAGAAGTAACTCTGAAACTTAACCTAAGCGTTTTTCGAAGCTACTTTTCGGCTAACTTCTTATAGGAAGGTCTAGGAGCTCTGAAAATGAACGTGCGCGTCTTTCACTCTTCCCTAGGGACTTAGAAGAATTTTGTGATATTTTTTATTAAAATGGTGTATAAGGGTATATATATAAATATATTTTATGCACTGTATATGAGCTGGCGATTTCTAAGTCTGTGGTTCCGAGAGGGGGTAACCAGGATCACTAATAAAGGTCAAGCCACTTGGCTGCCAGAATGCCCTGCTTCAGCACAGACCAGAAAGGCATTGTGATAAGCGTATCTCCGGTATAGTCAGGGGTTAATGGGAGTCGTCCCCGTCCCCCCAGTATACGCCCAGAACCATGGACCCGGTACTTGTGGTTCGGACTGTCTCCAACCAGCCATAATGTTGTGAGAGTGAAATTATGTCTAAGTCCAGCTTGGGTACATTAGAAGCAACTCTGAAACTTAACCTAAGCGTTTTTCGAAGCTACTTTTTGGCTAACTTCTTATAGGAAGGTCTCGGAGCTCTGAAATTGAACGTGCGCGTCTTTCACTCTTCCCGAGGGACTTAGAAGAATTTTGTGATATTTTTTATTAAAACGGTGTATAAGGGTATATATATAAATATATTTTATGCACTGTATATGAGCTGGCGATTTCTAAGTCTGTAGTTCCGAGAGGGGGTAACCAGGCTCACTAATAAAGGTCAAGCCACTTGGCTGCCAGAATGCCCTGCTTCAGCACAGACCAGAAAGGCATTGTGATAAGCGTATCCCCGGTATAGTCAGGGGTTAATGGAAGTCGTCCCCGTCCCCCCAGTATACGCCCAGAACCATAGACCCGGTACTCTTGGTTCGGACTGTCTCCAACCAGCCATAATGTTGTGAGAGTGAAATTATGTCTATGTCCAGCTTGGGTACATTAGAAGCAACTCTGAAACTTAACCTAAGAGTTTTTCGAAGCTACTTTTTGGCTAACTTCTTATAGGAAGGTCTAGGAGCTCTGAAATTGAAGGTGCGCGTCTTTCACTCTTCCCGAGGGACTTAGAAAAATTTTGTGATATTTTTTATTAAAATGGTGTAAAAGGGTATATATATATATAAATATATTTTATGCACTGTATATGAGCTGGCGATTTCTAAGTCTGTAGTTCCGAGAGGGGGTAACCAGGCACACTAATAAAGGTCAAGCCACTTGGCTGCCAGAATGCCCTGCTTCAGCACAGACCAGAAAGGCATTGTGATAAGCGTATCTCCGGTATAGTCAGGGGTTAATGGGAGTCGTCCCCGTCCCCCCAGTATACGCCCAGAACCATGGACCCGGTACTTGTGGTTTGGACTGTCTCCAACCAGCCATAATGTTGTGAGAGTGAAATTATGTCTAAGTCCAGCTTTGGTACATTAGAAGTAACTCTGAAACTTAACCTAAGCGTTTTTCGAAGCTACTTTTCGGCTAACTTCTTATAGGAAGGTCTAGGAGCTCTGAAAATGAACGTGCGCGTCTTTCACTCTTCCCTAGGGACTTAGAAGAATTTTGTGATATTTTTTATTAAAATGGTGTATAAGGGTATATATATAAATATATTTTATGCACTGTATATGAGCTGGCGATTTCTAAGTCTGTGGTTCCGAGAGGGGGTAACCAGGATCACTAATAAAGGTCAAGCCACTTGGCTGCCAGAATGCCCTGCTTCAGCACAGACCAGAAAGGCATTGTGATAAGCGTATCTCCGGTATAGTCAGGGGTTAATGGGAGTCGTCCCCGTCCCCCCAGTATACGCCCAGAACCATGGACCCGGTACTTGTGGTTCGGACTGTCTCCAACCAGCCATAATGTTGTGAGAGTGAAATTATGTCTAAGTCCAGCTTGGGTACATTAGAAGCAACTCTGAAACTTAACCTAAGCGTTTTTCGAAGCTACTTTTTGGCTAACTTCTTATAGGAAGGTCTCGGAGCTCTGAAATTGAACGTGCGCGTCTTTCACTCTTCCCGAGGGACTTAGAAGAATTTTGTGATATTTTTTATTAAAACGGTGTATAAGGGTATATATATAAATATATTTTATGCACTGTATATGAGCTGGCGATTTCTAAGTCTGTAGTTCCGAGAGGGGGTAACCAGGCTCACTAATAAAGGTCAAGCCACTTGGCTGCCAGAATGCCCTGCTTCAGCACAGACCAGAAAGGCATTGTGATAAGCGTATCCCCGGTATAGTCAGGGGTTAATGGAAGTCGTCCCCGTCCCCCCAGTATACGCCCAGAACCATAGACCCGGTACTCTTGGTTCGGACTGTCTCCAACCAGCCATAATGTTGTGAGAGTGAAATTATGTCTATGTCCAGCTTGGGTACATTAGAAGCAACTCTGAAACTTAACCTAAGAGTTTTTCGAAGCTACTTTTTGGCTAACTTCTTATAGGAAGGTCTAGGAGCTCTGAAATTGAAGGTGCGCGTCTTTCACTCTTCCCGAGGGACTTAGAAAAATTTTGTGATATTTTTTATTAAAATGGTGTAAAAGGGTATATATATATATAAATATATTTTATGCACTGTATATGAGCTGGCGATTTCTAAGTCTGTAGTTCCGAGAGGGGGTAACCAGGCACACTAATAAAGGTCAAGCCACTTGGCTGCCAGAATGCCCTGCTTCAGCACAGACCAGAAAGGCATTGTGATAAGCGTATCTCCGGTATAGTCAGGGGTTAATGGGAGTCGTCCCCGTCCCCCCAGTATACGCCCAGAACCATGGACCCGGTACTTGTGGTTTGGACTGTCTCCAACCAGCCATAATGTTGTGAGAGTGAAATTATGTCTAAGTCCAGCTTTGGTACATTAGAAGTAACTCTGAAACTTAACCTAAGCGTTTTTCGAAGCTACTTTTCGGCTAACTTCTTATAGGAAGGTCTAGGAGCTCTGAAAATGAACGTGCGCGTCTTTCACTCTTCCCTAGGGACTTAGAAGAATTTTGTGATATTTTTTATTAAAATGGTGTATAAGGGTATATATATAAATATATTTTATGCACTGTATATGAGCTGGCGATTTCTAAGTCTGTGGTTCCGAGAGGGGGTAACCAGGATCACTAATAAAGGTCAAGCCACTTGGCTGCCAGAATGCCCTGCTTCAGCACAGACCAGAAAGGCATTGTGATAAGCGTATCTCCGGTATACTCAGGGGTTAATGGGAGTCGTCCCCGTCCCCCCAGTATACGCCCAGAACCATGGACCCGGTACTTGTGGTTCGGACTGTCTCCAACCAGCCATAATGTTGTGAGAGTGAAATTATGTCTAAGTCCAGCTTTGGTACATTAGAAGCAACTCTGAAACTTAACCAAAGCGTTTTTCGAAGCTACTTTTTGGCTAACTTCTTATAGGAAGGTCTAGGAGCTCTGAAAATGAACGTGCGCGTCTTTCACTCTTCCCGAGGGACTTAGAAGAATTTTGTGATATTTTTAATTAAAATAGTGTATAAGGGTATATATATAAATATATTTTATGCACTGTATATGAGCTGGCGATTTCTAAGTCTGTAGTTCCGAGAGGGGGTTACCAGGCTCACTAAAAAAATTCAAGCCACTTGGCTGCCAGAATGCCCTGCTTCAGCACAGACCAGAAAGGCATTGTGATAAGCGTATCCCCGGTATAGTCAGGGGTTAATGGGAGTCGTCCCCGTCCCCCCAGTATACGCCCAGAACCATGGACCCGGTACTTGTGGTTCGGACTGTCTCCAACCAGCCATAATGTTGTGAGAGTGAAATTATGTCTAAGTCCAGCTGTGGTACATTAGAAGCAACTCTGAAACTTAACCTAAGCGTTTTTCGAAGCTACTTTTTGGCTAACTTCTTATAGGAAGGTCTAGGAGCTCTAAAAATGAACGTGCGCGTCTTTCACTCTTCCCGAGAAACTTAGAAGAATTTTGTGATATTTTTTATTAATATGGTGTATAAGGGTATATATATAAATATATTTTATACACTGTATATGAGCTGGCGATTTCTAAGTCTGTAGTTCCGAGAGGGGGTAACCAGGCTCACTAATAAAGGTCAAGCCACTTGGCTGCCAGAATGCCCTGCTTCAGCACAGACCAGAAAGGCATTGTGATAAGCGTATCTCCGGTATAGTCAGGGGTTAATGGGAGTCGTCCCCGTCCCCCCAGTATACGCCCAGAACCATGGACCCGGTACTTGTGGTTCGGACTGTCTCCAACCAGCCATAATGTTTTTGAGAGTGAAATTATGTCTAAGTCCAGCTTTGGTACATTAGAAGTAACTCTGAAACTTAACCTAAGCGTTTTTCGAAGCTACTTTTCGGCTAACTTCTTATAGGAAGGTCTAGGAGCTCTGAAAATGAACGTGCGCGTCTTTCACTCTTCCCGAGGGACTTAGAAGAATTTTGTGATATTTTTTATTAAAATGGTGTATAAGGGTATATATATAAATATATTTTATGCACTGTATATGAGCTGGCGATTTCTAAGTCTGTAGTTCCGAGAGGGGGTAACCAGGCTCACTAAAAAAAGTCAAGCCACTTGGCTGCCAGAATGCCCTGCTTCAGCACAGACCAGAAAGGCATTGTGATAAGCGTATCTCCGGTATAGTCAGGGGTTAATGGGAGTCGTCCCCGTCCCCCCAGTATACGCCCAGAACCATGGACCCGGTACTTGTGGTTTGGACTGTCTCCAACCAGCCATAATGTTGTGAGAGTGAAATTATGTCTAAGTCCAGCTTTGGTACATTAGAAGTAACTCTGAAACTTAACCTAAGCGTTTTTCGAAGCTACTTTTCGGCTAACTTCTTATAGGAAGGTCTAGGAGCTCTGAAAATGAACGTGCGCGTCTTTCACTCTTCCCTAGGGACTTAGAAGAATTTTGTGATATTTTTTATTAAAATGGTGTATAAGGGTATATATATAAATATATTTTATGCACTGTATATGAGCTGGCGATTTCTAAGTCTGTGGTTCCGAGAGGGGGTAACCAGGATCACTAATAAAGGTCAAGCCACTTGGCTGCCAGAATGCCCTGCTTCAGCACAGACCAGAAAGGCATTGTGATAAGCGTATCTCCGGTATACTCAGGGGTTAATGGGAGTCGTCCCCGTCCCCCCAGTATACGCCCAGAACCATGGACCCGGTACTTGTGGTTCGGACTGTCTCCAACCAGCCATAATGTTGTGAGAGTGAAATTATGTCTAAGTCCAGCTTTGGTACATTAGAAGCAACTCTGAAACTTAACCAAAGCGTTTTTCGAAGCTACTTTTTGGCTAACTTCTTATAGGAAGGTCTAGGAGCTCTGAAAATGAACGTGCGCGTCTTTCACTCTTCCCGAGGGACTTAGAAGAATTTTGTGATATTTTTAATTAAAATAGTGTATAAGGGTATATATATAAATATATTTTATGCACTGTATATGAGCTGGCGATTTCTAAGTCTGTAGTTCCGAGAGGGGGTTACCAGGCTCACTAAAAAAATTCAAGCCACTTGGCTGCCAGAATGCCCTGCTTCAGCACAGACCAGAAAGGCATTGTGATAAGCGTATCCCCGGTATAGTCAGGGGTTAATGGGAGTCGTCCCCGTCCCCCCAGTATACGCCCAGAACCATGGACCCGGTACTTGTGGTTCGGACTGTCTCCAACCAGCCATAATGTTGTGAGAGTGAAATTATGTCTAAGTCCAGCTGTGGTACATTAGAAGCAACTCTGAAACTTAACCTAAGCGTTTTTCGAAGCTACTTTTTGGCTAACTTCTTATAGGAAGGTCTAGGAGCTCTAAAAATGAACGTGCGCGTCTTTCACTCTTCCCGAGAAACTTAGAAGAATTTTGTGATATTTTTTATTAATATGGTGTATAAGGGTATATATATAAATATATTTTATACACTGTATATGAGCTGGCGATTTCTAAGTCTGTAGTTCCGAGAGGGGGTAACCAGGCTCACTAATAAAGGTCAAGCCACTTGGCTGCCAGAATGCCCTGCTTCAGCACAGACCAGAAAGGCATTGTGATAAGCGTATCTCCGGTATAGTCAGGGGTTAATGGGAGTCGTCCCCGTCCCCCCAGTATACGCCCAGAACCATGGACCCGGTACTTGTGGTTCGGACTGTCTCCAACCAGCCATAATGTTTTTGAGAGTGAAATTATGTCTAAGTCCAGCTTTGGTACATTAGAAGTAACTCTGAAACTTAACCTAAGCGTTTTTCGAAGCTACTTTTCGGCTAACTTCTTATAGGAAGGTCTAGGAGCTCTGAAAATGAACGTGCGCGTCTTTCACTCTTCCCGAGGGACTTAGAAGAATTTTGTGATATTTTTTATTAAAATGGTGTATAAGGGTATATATATAAATATATTTTATGCACTGTATATGAGCTGGCGATTTCTAAGTCTGTAGTTCCGAGAGGGGGTAACCAGGCTCACTAAAAAAAGTCAAGCCACTTGGCTGCCAGAATGCCCTGCTTCAGCACAGACCAGAAAGGCATTGTGATAAGCGTATCCCCGGTATAGTCAGGGGTTAATGGGAGTCGTCCCCGTCCCCACAGTATACGCCCAGAACCATGGACCCGGTACTTGTGGTTCGGACTGTCTCCAACCAGCCATAATGTTGTGAGAGTGAAATTATGTCTAAGTCCAGCTTGGGTACATTAGAAGTAACTCTGAAACTTAACCTAAGCGTTTTTCGAAGCTACTTTTCGGCTAACTTCTTATAGGAAGGTCTAGGAGCTCTGAAAATGAACGTGCGCGTCTTTCACTCTTCCCGAGGGACTTAGAAGAATTTTGTGATATTTTTTATTAAATTGGTGTATAAGGGTATATATATATAAATATATTTTATGCACTGTATATGAGCTGGCGATTTCTAAGTCTGTGGTTCCGAGAGGGGGTAACCAGGATCACTAATAAAGGTCAAGCCACTTGGCTGCCAGAATGCCCTGCTTCAGCACAGACCAGAAAGGCATTGTGATAAGCGTATCTCCGGTATAGTCAGGGGTTAATGGGAGTCGTCCCCGTCCCCCCAGTATACGCCCAGAACCATGGACCCGGTACTTGTGGTTCGGACAGTCTCCAACCAGCCATAATGTTGTGAGAGTGAAATTATGTCTAAGTCCAGCTTTGGTACATTAGAAGCAACTCTGAAACTTAACCTAAGCGTTTTTCGAAGCTACTTTTTGGCTAACTTCTTATAGGAAGGTCTAGGAGCTCTGAAAATGAACGTGCGCGTCTTTCACTCTTCCCGAGGGACTTAGAAGAATTTTGTGATATTTTTTATTAAATTGGTGTATAAGGGTATATATATAAATATATTTTATGCACTGTATATGAGCTGGCGATTTCTAAGTCTGTAGTTCCGAGAGGGGGTAACCAGGCTCACTAATAAAGGTCAAGCCACTTGGCTGCCAGAATGCCCTGCTTCAGCACAGACCAGAAAGGCATTGTGATAAGCGTATCTCCGGTATAGTCAGGGGTTAATGGGAGTCGTCCCCGTCCCCCCAGTATACGCCCAGAACCATGGACCCGGTACTTGTGGTTCGGACTGTCTCCAACCAGCCATAATGTTGTGAGAGTGAAATTATGTCTAAGTCCAGCTGTGGTACATTAGAAGCAACTCTGAAACTTAACCTAAGCGTTTTTCGAAGCTACTTTTTGGCTAACTTCTTATAGGAAGGTCTAGGAGCTCTAAAAATGAACGTGCGCGTCTTTCACTCTTCCCGAGAAACTTAGAAGAATTTTGTGATATTTTTTATTAATATGGTGTATAAGGGTATATATATAAATATATTTTATACACTGTATATGAGCTGGCGATTTCTAAGTCTGTAGTTCCGAGAGGGGGTAACCAGGCTCACTAATAAAGGTCAAGCCACTTGGCTGCCAGAATGCCCTGCTTCAGCACAGACCAGAAAGGCATTGTGATAAGCGTATCTCCGGTATAGTCAGGGGTTAATGGGAGTCGTCCCCGTCCCCCCAGTATACGCCCAGAACCATAGACCCGGTACTTGTGGTTCGGACTGTCTCCAACCAGCCATAATGTTGTGAGAGTGAAATTATGTCTAAGTCCAGCTTGGGTACATTAGAAGCAACTCTGAAACTTAACCTAAGCGTTTTTCGAAGCTACTTTTTGGCTAACTTCTTATAGGAAGGTCTCGGAGCTCTGAAATTGAACGTGCGCGTCTTTCACTCTTCCCGAGGGACTTAGAAGAATTTTGTGATATTTTTTATTAAAACGGTGTATAAGGGTATATATATAAATATATTTTATGCACTGTATATGAGCTGGCGATTTCTAAGTCTGTAGTTCCGAGAGGGGGTAACCAGGCTCACTAATAAAGGTCAAGCCACTTGGCTGCCAGAATGCCCTGCTTCAGCACAGACCAGAAAGGCATTGTGATAAGCGTATCCCCGGTATAGTCAGGGGTTAATGGAAGTCGTCCCCGTCCCCCCAGTATACGCCCAGAACCATAGACCCGGTACTCTTGGTTCGGACTGTCTCCAACCAGCCATAATGTTGTGAGAGTGAAATTATGTCTATGTCCAGCTTGGGTACATTAGAAGCAACTCTGAAACTTAACCTAAGAGTTTTTCGAAGCTACTTTTTGGCTAACTTCTTATAGGAAGGTCTAGGAGCTCTGAAATTGAAGGTGCGCGTCTTTCACTCTTCCCGAGGGACTTAGAAAAATTTTGTGATATTTTTTATTAAAATGGTGTAAAAGGGTATATATATATATAAATATATTTTATGCACTGTATATGAGCTGGCGATTTCTAAGTCTGTAGTTCCGAGAGGGGGTAACCAGGCACACTAATAAAGGTCAAGCCACTTGGCTGCCAGAATGCCCTGCTTCAGCACAGACCAGAAAGGCATTGTGATAAGCGTATCTCCGGTATAGTCAGGGGTTAATGGGAGTCGTCCCCGTCCCCCCAGTATACGCCCAGAACCATGGACCCGGTACTTGTGGTTTGGACTGTCTCCAACCAGCCATAATGTTGTGAGAGTGAAATTATGTCTAAGTCCAGCTTTGGTACATTAGAAGTAACTCTGAAACTTAACCTAAGCGTTTTTCGAAGCTACTTTTCGGCTAACTTCTTATAGGAAGGTCTAGGAGCTCTGAAAATGAACGTGCGCGTCTTTCACTCTTCCCTAGGGACTTAGAAGAATTTTGTGATATTTTTTATTAAAATGGTGTATAAGGGTATATATATAAATATATTTTATGCACTGTATATGAGCTGGCGATTTCTAAGTCTGTGGTTCCGAGAGGGGGTAACCAGGATCACTAATAAAGGTCAAGCCACTTGGCTGCCAGAATGCCCTGCTTCAGCACAGACCAGAAAGGCATTGTGATAAGCGTATCTCCGGTATACTCAGGGGTTAATGGGAGTCGTCCCCGTCCCCCCAGTATACGCCCAGAACCATGGACCCGGTACTTGTGGTTCGGACTGTCTCCAACCAGCCATAATGTTGTGAGAGTGAAATTATGTCTAAGTCCAGCTTTGGTACATTAGAAGCAACTCTGAAACTTAACCAAAGCGTTTTTCGAAGCTACTTTTTGGCTAACTTCTTATAGGAAGGTCTAGGAGCTCTGAAAATGAACGTGCGCGTCTTTCACTCTTCCCGAGGGACTTAGAAGAATTTTGTGATATTTTTAATTAAAATAGTGTATAAGGGTATATATATAAATATATTTTATGCACTGTATATGAGCTGGCGATTTCTAAGTCTGTAGTTCCGAGAGGGGGTTACCAGGCTCACTAAAAAAATTCAAGCCACTTGGCTGCCAGAATGCCCTGCTTCAGCACAGACCAGAAAGGCATTGTGATAAGCGTATCCCCGGTATAGTCAGGGGTTAATGGGAGTCGTCCCCGTCCCCCCAGTATACGCCCAGAACCATGGACCCGGTACTTGTGGTTCGGACTGTCTCCAACCAGCCATAATGTTGTGAGAGTGAAATTATGTCTAAGTCCAGCTGTGGTACATTAGAAGCAACTCTGAAACTTAACCTAAGCGTTTTTCGAAGCTACTTTTTGGCTAACTTCTTATAGGAAGGTCTAGGAGCTCTAAAAATGAACGTGCGCGTCTTTCACTCTTCCCGAGAAACTTAGAAGAATTTTGTGATATTTTTTATTAATATGGTGTATAAGGGTATATATATAAATATATTTTATACACTGTATATGAGCTGGCGATTTCTAAGTCTGTAGTTCCGAGAGGGGGTAACCAGGCTCACTAATAAAGGTCAAGCCACTTGGCTGCCAGAATGCCCTGCTTCAGCACAGACCAGAAAGGCATTGTGATAAGCGTATCTCCGGTATAGTCAGGGGTTAATGGGAGTCGTCCCCGTCCCCCCAGTATACGCCCAGAACCATGGACCCGGTACTTGTGGTTCGGACTGTCTCCAACCAGCCATAATGTTTTTGAGAGTGAAATTATGTCTAAGTCCAGCTTTGGTACATTAGAAGTAACTCTGAAACTTAACCTAAGCGTTTTTCGAAGCTACTTTTCGGCTAACTTCTTATAGGAAGGTCTAGGAGCTCTGAAAATGAACGTGCGCGTCTTTCACTCTTCCCGAGGGACTTAGAAGAATTTTGTGATATTTTTTATTAAAATGGTGTATAAGGGTATATATATAAATATATTTTATGCACTGTATATGAGCTGGCGATTTCTAAGTCTGTAGTTCCGAGAGGGGGTAACCAGGCTCACTAAAAAAAGTCAAGCCACTTGGCTGCCAGAATGCCCTGCTTCAGCACAGACCAGAAAGGCATTGTGATAAGCGTATCTCCGGTATAGTCAGGGGTTAATGGGAGTCGTCCCCGTCCCCCCAGTATACGCCCAGAACCATGGACCCGGTACTTGTGGTTTGGACTGTCTCCAACCAGCCATAATGTTGTGAGAGTGAAATTATGTCTAAGTCCAGCTTTGGTACATTAGAAGTAACTCTGAAACTTAACCTAAGCGTTTTTCGAAGCTACTTTTCGGCTAACTTCTTATAGGAAGGTCTAGGAGCTCTGAAAATGAACGTGCGCGTCTTTCACTCTTCCCTAGGGACTTAGAAGAATTTTGTGATATTTTTTATTAAAATGGTGTATAAGGGTATATATATAAATATATTTTATGCACTGTATATGAGCTGGCGATTTCTAAGTCTGTGGTTCCGAGAGGGGGTAACCAGGATCACTAATAAAGGTCAAGCCACTTGGCTGCCAGAATGCCCTGCTTCAGCACAGACCAGAAAGGCATTGTGATAAGCGTATCTCCGGTATACTCAGGGGTTAATGGGAGTCGTCCCCGTCCCCCCAGTATACGCCCAGAACCATGGACCCGGTACTTGTGGTTCGGACTGTCTCCAACCAGCCATAATGTTGTGAGAGTGAAATTATGTCTAAGTCCAGCTTTGGTACATTAGAAGCAACTCTGAAACTTAACCAAAGCGTTTTTCGAAGCTACTTTTTGGCTAACTTCTTATAGGAAGGTCTAGGAGCTCTGAAAATGAACGTGCGCGTCTTTCACTCTTCCCGAGGGACTTAGAAGAATTTTGTGATATTTTTAATTAAAATAGTGTATAAGGGTATATATATAAATATATTTTATGCACTGTATATGAGCTGGCGATTTCTAAGTCTGTAGTTCCGAGAGGGGGTTACCAGGCTCACTAAAAAAATTCAAGCCACTTGGCTGCCAGAATGCCCTGCTTCAGCACAGACCAGAAAGGCATTGTGATAAGCGTATCCCCGGTATAGTCAGGGGTTAATGGGAGTCGTCCCCGTCCCCCCAGTATACGCCCAGAACCATGGACCCGGTACTTGTGGTTCGGACTGTCTCCAACCAGCCATAATGTTGTGAGAGTGAAATTATGTCTAAGTCCAGCTGTGGTACATTAGAAGCAACTCTGAAACTTAACCTAAGCGTTTTTCGAAGCTACTTTTTGGCTAACTTCTTATAGGAAGGTCTAGGAGCTCTAAAAATGAACGTGCGCGTCTTTCACTCTTCCCGAGAAACTTAGAAGAATTTTGTGATATTTTTTATTAATATGGTGTATAAGGGTATATATATAAATATATTTTATACACTGTATATGAGCTGGCGATTTCTAAGTCTGTAGTTCCGAGAGGGGGTAACCAGGCTCACTAATAAAGGTCAAGCCACTTGGCTGCCAGAATGCCCTGCTTCAGCACAGACCAGAAAGGCATTGTGATAAGCGTATCTCCGGTATAGTCAGGGGTTAATGGGAGTCGTCCCCGTCCCCCCAGTATACGCCCAGAACCATGGACCCGGTACTTGTGGTTCGGACTGTCTCCAACCAGCCATAATGTTTTTGAGAGTGAAATTATGTCTAAGTCCAGCTTTGGTACATTAGAAGTAACTCTGAAACTTAACCTAAGCGTTTTTCGAAGCTACTTTTCGGCTAACTTCTTATAGGAAGGTCTAGGAG
The DNA here is from genome assembly GCF_040206685.1 of Ascaphus truei. Classification (NCBI taxonomy): domain Eukaryota; kingdom Metazoa; phylum Chordata; class Amphibia; order Anura; family Ascaphidae; genus Ascaphus; species Ascaphus truei. The sequence goes on from NC_134485.1 coordinate 182,976,856, forward strand.
CTCTGAAAATGAACGTGCGCATCTTTCACTCTTCCCGAGGGACTTAGAAGAATTTTGTGATATTTTTTATTAAAATGGTGTATAAGGGTATATATATAAATATATTTTATGCACTGTATATGAGCTGGCGATTTCTAAGTCTGTAGTTCCGAGAGGGGGTAACCAGGCTCACTAAAAAAAGTCAAGCCACTTGGCTGCCAGAATGCCCTGCTTCAGCACAGACCAGAAAGGCATTGTGATAAGCGTATCCCCGGTATAGTCAGGGGTTAATGGGAGTCGTCCCCGTCCCCACAGTATACGCCCAGAACCATGGACCCGGTACTTGTGGTTCGGACTGTCTCCAACCAGCCATAATGTTGTGAGAGTGAAATTATGTCTAAGTCCAGCTTGGGTACATTAGAAGTAACTCTGAAACTTAACCTAAGCGTTTTTCGAAGCTACTTTTCGGCTAACTTCTTATAGGAAGGTCTAGGAGCTCTGAAAATGAACGTGCGCGTCTTTCACTCTTCCCGAGGGACTTAGAAGAATTTTGTGATATTTTTTATTAAATTGGTGTATAAGGGTATATATATATAAATATATTTTATGCACTGTATATGAGCTGGCGATTTCTAAGTCTGTGGTTCCGAGAGGGGGTAACCAGGATCACTAATAAAGGTCAAGCCACTTGGCTGCCAGAATGCCCTGCTTCAGCACAGACCAGAAAGGCATTGTGATAAGCGTATCTCCGGTATAGTCAGGGGTTAATGGGAGTCGTCCCCGTCCCCCCAGTATACGCCCAGAACCATGGACCCGGTACTTGTGGTTCGGACAGTCTCCAACCAGCCATAATGTTGTGAGAGTGAAATTATGTCTAAGTCCAGCTTTGGTACATTAGAAGCAACTCTGAAACTTAACCTAAGCGTTTTTCGAAGCTACTTTTTGGCTAACTTCTTATAGGAAGGTCTAGGAGCTCTGAAAATGAACGTGCGCGTCTTTCACTCTTCCCGAGGGACTTAGAAGAATTTTGTGATATTTTTTATTAAATTGGTGTATAAGGGTATATATATAAATATATTTTATGCACTGTATATGAGCTGGCGATTTCTAAGTCTGTAGTTCCGAGAGGGGGTAACCAGGCTCACTAATAAAGGTCAAGCCACTTGGCTGCCAGAATGCCCTGCTTCAGCACAGACCAGAAAGGCATTGTGATAAGCGTATCTCCGGTATAGTCAGGGGTTAATGGGAGTCGTCCCCGTCCCCCCAGTATACGCCCAGAACCATGGACCCGGTACTTGTGGTTCGGACTGTCTCCAACCAGCCATAATGTTGTGAGAGTGAAATTATGTCTAAGTCCAGCTGTGGTACATTAGAAGCAACTCTGAAACTTAACCTAAGCGTTTTTCGAAGCTACTTTTTGGCTAACTTCTTATAGGAAGGTCTAGGAGCTCTAAAAATGAACGTGCGCGTCTTTCACTCTTCCCGAGAAACTTAGAAGAATTTTGTGATATTTTTTATTAATATGGTGTATAAGGGTATATATATAAATATATTTTATACACTGTATATGAGCTGGCGATTTCTAAGTCTGTAGTTCCGAGAGGGGGTAACCAGGCTCACTAATAAAGGTCAAGCCACTTGGCTGCCAGAATGCCCTGCTTCAGCACAGACCAGAAAGGCATTGTGATAAGCGTATCTCCGGTATAGTCAGGGGTTAATGGGAGTCGTCCCCGTCCCCCCAGTATACGCCCAGAACCATAGACCCGGTACTTGTGGTTCGGACTGTCTCCAACCAGCCATAATGTTGTGAGAGTGAAATTATGTCTAAGTCCAGCTTTGGTACATTAGAAGCAACTCTGAAACTTAACCTAAGAGTTTTTCGAAGCTACTTTTTGGCTAACTTCTTATAGGAAGGTCTAGGAGCTCTGAAATTGAAGGTGCGCGTCTTTCACTCTTCCCGAGGGACTTAGAAGCATTTTGTGATATTTTTTATTAAAATGGTGTATAAGGGTATATATATATATAAATATATTTTATGCACTGTATATGAGCTGGCGATTTCTAAGTCTGTAGTTCCGAGAGGGGGTAACCAGGCTCACTAAAAAAAGTCAAGCCACTTGGCTGCCAGAATGCCCTGCTTCAGCACAGACCAGAAAGGCATTGTGATAAGCGTATCTCCGGTATAGTCAGGGGTTAATGGGAGTCGTCCCCGTCCCCCCAGTATACGCCCAGAACCATGGACCCGGTACTTGTGGTTTGGACTGTCTCCAACCAGCCATAATGTTGTGAGAGTGAAATTATGTCTAAGTCCAGCTTTGGTACATTAGAAGTAACTCTGAAACTTAACCTAAGCGTTTTTCGAAGCTACTTTTCGGCTAACTTCTTATAGGAAGGTCTAGGAGCTCTTAAAATGAACGTGCGCGTCTCTCACTCTTCCCTAGGGACTTAGAAGAATTTTGTGATATTTTTTATTAAAATGGTGTATAAGGGTATATATATAAATATATTTTATGCACTGTATATGAGCTGGCGATTTCTAAGTCTGTGGTTCCGAGAGGGGGTAACCAGGATCACTAATAAAGGTCAAGCCACTTGGCTGCCAGAATGCCCTGCTTCAGCACAGACCAGAAAGGCATTGTGATAAGCGTATCTCCGGTATAGTCAGGGGTTAATGGGAGTCGTCCCCGTCCCCCCAGTATACGCCCAGAACCATGGACCCGGTACTTGTGGTTCGGACTGTCTCCAACCAGCCATAATGTTGTGAGAGTGAAATTATGTCTAAGTCCAGCTGTGGTACATTAGAAGCAACTCTGAAACTTAACCTAAGCGTTTTTCGAAGCTACTTTTTGGCTAACTTCTTATAGGAAGGTCTAGGAGCTCTAAAAATGAACGTGCGCGTCTTTCACTCTTCCCGAGAAACTTAGAAGAATTTTGTGATATTTTTTATTAATATGGTGTATAAGGGTATATATATAAATATATTTTATACACTGTATATGAGCTGGCGATTTCTAAGTCTGTAGTTCCGAGAGGGGGTAACCAGGCTCACTAATAAAGGTCAAGCCACTTGGCTGCCAGAATGCCCTGCTTCAGCACAGACCAGAAAGGCATTGTGATAAGCGTATCTCCGGTATAGTCAGGGGTTAATGGGAGTCGTCCCCGTCCCCCCAGTATACGCCCAGAACCATGGACCCGGTACTTGTGGTTCGGACTGTCTCCAACCAGCCATAATGTTGTGAGAGTGAAATTATGTCTAAGTCCAGCTTTGGTACATTAGAAGTAACTCTGAAACTTAACCTAAGCGTTTTTCGAAGCTACTTTTCGGCTAACTTCTTATAGGAAGGTCTAGGAGCTCTGAAAATGAACGTGCGCGTCTTTCACTCTTCCCGAGGGACTTAGAAGAATTTTGTGATATTTTTTATTAAAATGGTGTATAAGGGTATATATATAAATATATTTTATGCACTGTATATGAGCTGGCGATTTCTAAGTCTGTAGTTCCGAGAGGGGGTAACCAGGCTCACTAAAAAAAGTCAAGCCACTTGGCTGCCAGAATGCCCTGCTTCAGCACAGACCAGAAAGGCATTGTGATAAGCGTATCCTCGGTATAGTCAGGGGTTAATGGGAGTCGTCCCCGTCCCCACAGTATACGCCCAGAACCATGGACCCGGTACTTGTGGTTCGGACTGTCTCCAACCAGCCATAATGTTGTGAGAGTGAAATTATGTCTAAGTCCAGCTTGGGTACATTAGAAGCAACTCTGAAACTTAACCTAAGCGTTTTTCGAAGCTACTTTTTGGCTAACTTCTTATAGGAAGGTCTCGGAGCTCTGAAATTGAACGTGCGCGTCTTTCACTCTTCCCGAGGGACTTAGAAGAATTTTGTGATATTTTTTATTAAATTGGTGTATAAGGGTATATATATATAAATATATTTTATGCACTGTATATGAGCTGGCGATTTCTAAGTCTGTGGTTCCGAGAGGGGGTAACCAGGATCACTAATAAAGGTCAAGCCACTTGGCTGCCAGAATGCCCTGCTTCAGCACAGACCAGAAAGGCATTGTGATAAGCGTATCCCCGGTATAGTCAGGGGTTAATGGGAGTCGTCCCCGTCCCCCCAGTATACGCCCAGAACCATGGACCCGGTACTTGTGGTTCGGACTGTCTCCAACCAGCCATAATGTTGTGAGAGTGAAATTATGTCTAAGTCCAGCTGTGGTACATTAGAAGCAACTCTGAAACTTAACCTAAGCGTTTTTCGAAGCTACTTTTTGGCTAACTTCTTATAGGAAGGTCTAGGAGCTCTAAAAATGAACGTGCGCGTCTTTCACTCTTCCCGAGAAACTTAGAAGAATTTTGTGATATTTTTTATTAATACTGTATGGTGTATAAGGGTATATATATAAATATATTTTATACACTGTATATGAGCTGGCGATTTCTAAGTCTGTAGTTCCGAGAGGGGGTAACCAGGCTCACTAATAAAGGTCAAGCCACTTGGCTGCCAGAATGCCCTGCTTCAGCACAGACCAGAAAGGCATTGTGATAAGCGTATCTCCGGTATAGTCAGGGGTTAATGGGAGTCGTCCCCGTCCCCCCAGTATACGCCCAGAACCATGGACCCGGTACTTGTGGTTCGGACTGTCTCCAACCAGCCATAATGTTGTGAGAGTGAAATTATGTCTAAGTCCAGCTTTGGTACATTAGAAGTAACTCTGAAACTTAACCTAAGCGTTTTTCGAAGCTACTTTTCGGCTAACTTCTTATAGGATGGTCTAGGAGCTCTGAAAATGAACGTGCGCGTCTTTCACTCTTCCCGAGGGACTTAGAAGAATTTTGTGATATTTTTTATTAAAATGGTGTATAAGGGTATATATATATAAATATATTTTATGCACTGTATATGAGCTGGCGATTTCTAAGTCTGTAGTTCCGAGAGGGGGTGACCAGGCTCACTAAAAAAAGTCAAGCCACTTGGCTGCCAGAATGCCCTGCTTCAGCACAGACCAGAAAGGCATTGTGATAAGCGTATCCCCGGTATAGTCAGGGGTTAATGGGAGTCGTCCCCGTCCCCACAGTATACGCCCAGAACCATGGACCCGGTACTTGTGGTTTGGACTGTCTCCAACCAGCCATAATGTTGTGAGAGTGAAATTATGTCTAAGTCCAGCTTGGGTACATTAGAAGCAACTCTGAAACTTAACCTAAGCGTTTTTCGAAGCTACTTTTTGGCTAACTTCTTATAGGAAGGTCTCGGAGCTCTGAAATTGAACGTGCGCGTCTTTCACTCTTCCCGAGGGACTTAGAAGAATTTTGTGATATTTTTTATTAAATTGGTGTATAAGGGTATATATATATAAATATATTTTATGCACTGTATATGAGCTGGCGATTTCTAAGTCTGTGGTTCCGAGAGGGGGTAACCAGGATCACTAATAAAGGTCAAGCCACTTGGCTGCCAGAATGCCCTGCTTCAGCACAGACCAGAAAGGCATTGTGATAAGCGTATCTCCGGTATAGTCAGGGGTTAATGGGAGTCGTCCCCGTCCCCCCAGTATACGCCCAGAACCATGGACCCGGTACTTGTGGTTCGGACTGTCTCCAACCAGCCATAATGTTGTGAGAGTGAAATTATGTCTAAGTCCAGCTTTGGTACATTAGAAGTAACTCTGAAACTTAACCTAAGCGTTTTTCGAAGCTACTTTTCGGCTAACTTCTTATAGGATGGTCTAGGAGCTCTGAAAATGAACGTGCGCGTCTTTCACTCTTCCCGAGGGACTTAGAAGAATTTTGTGATATTTTTTATTAAAATGGTGTATAAGGGTATATATATATAAATATATTTTATGCACTGTATATGAGCTGGCGATTTCTAAGTCTGTAGTTCCGAGAGGGGGTAACCAGGCTCACTAAAAAAAGTCAAGCCACTTGGCTGCCAGAATGCCCTGCTTCAGCACAGACCAGAAAGGCATTGTGATAAGCGTATCCCCGGTATAGTCAGGGGTTAATGGGAGTCGTCCCCGTCCCCACAGTATACGCCCAGAACCATGGACCCGGTACTTGTGGTTCGGACTGTCTCCAACCAGCCATAATGTTGTGAGAGTGAAATTATGTCTAAGTCCAGCTTGGGTACATTAGAAGCAACTCTGAAACTTAACCTAAGCGTTTTTCGAAGCTACTTTTTGGCTAACTTCTTATAGGAAGGTCTCGGAGCTCTGAAATTGAACGTGCGCGTCTTTCACTCTTCCCGAGGGACTTAGAAGAATTTTGTGATATTTTTTATTAAATTGGTGTATAAGGGTATATATATATAAATATATTTTATGCACTGTATATGAGCTGGCGATTTCTAAGTCTGTGGTTCCGAGAGGGGGTAACCAGGATCACTAATAAAGGTCAAGCCACTTGGCTGCCAGAATGCCCTGCTTCAGCACAGACCAGAAAGGCATTGTGATAAGCGTATCTCCGGTATAGTCAGGGGTTAATGGGAGTCGTCCCCGTCCCCCCAGTATACGCCCAGAACCATGGACCCGGTACTTGTGGTTCGGACTGTCTCCAACCAGCCATAATGTTGTGAGAGTGAAATTATGTCTAAGTCCAGCTTTGGTACATTAGAAGTAACTCTGAAACTTAACCTAAGCGTTTTTCGAAGCTACTTTTCGGCTAACTTCTTATAGGATGGTCTAGGAGCTCTGAAAATGAACGTGCGCGTCTTTCACTCTTCCCGAGGGACTTAGAAGAATTTTGTGATATTTTTTATTAAAATGGTGACTAAGGGTATATATATATAAATATATTTTATGCACTGTATATGAGCTGGCGATTTCTAAGTCTGTAGTTCCGAGAGGGGGTAACCAGGCTCACTAAAAAAAGTCAAGCCACTTGGCTGCCAGAATGCCCTGCTTCAGCACAGACCAGAAAGGCATTGTGATAAGCGTATCCCCGGTATAGTCAGGGGTTAATGGGAGTCGTCCCCGTCCCCACAGTATACGCCCAGAACCATGGACCCGGTACTTGTGGTTCGGACTGTCTCCAACCAGCCATAATGTTGTGAGAGTGAAATTATGTCTAAGTCCAGCTTGGGTACATTAGAAGCAACTCTGAAACTTAACCTAAGCGTTTTTCGAAGCTACTTTTTGGCTAACTTCTTATAGGAAGGTCTCGGAGCTCTGAAATTGAACGTGCGCGTCTTTCACTCTTCCCGAGGGACTTAGAAGAATTTTGTGATATTTTTTATTAAATTGGTGTATAAGGGTATATATATATAAATATATTTTATGCACTGTATATGAGCTGGCGATTTCTAAGTCTGTGGTTCCGAGAGGGGGTAACCAGGATCACTAATAAAGGTCAAGCCACTTGGCTGCCAGAATGCCCTGCTTCAGCACAGACCAGAAAGGCATTGTGATAAGCGTATCTCCGGTATAGTCAGGGGTTAATGGGAGTCGTCCCCGTCCCCCCAGTATACACCCAGAACCATGGACCCGGTACTTGTGGTTCGGACTGTCTCCAACCAGCCATAATGTTGTGAGAGTGAAATTATGTCTAAGTCCAGCTTTGGTACATTAGAAGCAACTCTGAAACTTAACCTAAGCGTTTTTCGAAGCTACTTTTTGGCTAACTTCTTATAGGAAGGTCTCGGAGCTCTGAAATTGAACGTGCGCGTCTTTCACTCTTCCCGAGGGACTTAGAAGAATTTTGTGATATTTTTTATTAAATTGGTGTATAAGGGTATATATATATAAATATATTTTATGCACTGTATATGAGCTGGCGATTTCTAAGTCTGTGGTTCCGAGAGGGGGTAACCAGGATCACTAATAAAGGTCAAGCCACTTGGCTGCCAGAATGCCCTGCTTCAGCACAGACCAGAAAGGCATTGTGATAAGCGTATCTCCGGTATAGTCAGGGGTTAATGGGAGTCGTCCCCGTCCCCCCAGTATACACCCAGAACCATGGACCCGGTACTTGTGGTTCGGACTGTCTCCAACCAGCCATAATGTTGTGAGAGTGAAATTATGTCTAAGTCCAGCTTTGGTACATTAGAAGCAACTCTGAAACTTAACCTAAGCGTTTTTCGAAGCTACTTTTTGGCTAACTTCTTATAGGAAGGTCTAGGAGCTCTGAAAATGAACGTGCGCGTCTTTCACTCTTCCCGAGGGACTTAGAAGAATTTTGTGATATTTTTTATTAAATTGGTGTATAAGGGTATATATATAAATATATTTTATGCACTGTATATGAGCTGGCGATTTCTAAGTCTGTGGTTCCGAGAGGGGGTAACCAGGATCACTAATAAAGGTCAAGCCACTTGGCTGCCAGAATGCCCTGCTTCAGCACAGACCAGAAAGGCATTGTGATAAGCGTATCTCCGGTATAGTCAGGGGTTAATGGGAGTCGTCCCCGTCCCCCCAATATACGCCCAGAACCATGGACCCGGTACTTGTGGTTCGGACTGTCTCCAACCAGCCATAATGTTGTGAGAGTGAAATTATGTCTAAGTCCAGCTTTGGTACATTAGAAGCAACTCTGAAACTTAACCTAAGCGTTTTTCGAAGCTACTTTTTGGCTAACTTCTTATAGGAAGGTCTAGGAGCTCTAAAAATGAACGTGCGCGTCTTTTACTCTTCCCGAGAAACTTAGAAGAATTTTGTGATATTTTTTTATTAATATGGTGTATAAGGGTATATATATAAATATATTTTATGCACTGTATATGAGCTGGCGATTTCTAAGTCTGTAGTTCCGAGAGGGGGTAACCAGGCTCACTAATAAAGGTCAAGCCACTTGGCTGCCAGAATGCCCTGCTTCAGCACAGACCAGAAAGGCATTGTGATAAGCGTATCCCCGGTATAGTCAGGGGTTAATGGAAGTCGTCCCCGTCCCCCCAGTATACGCCCAGAACCATGGACCCGGTATTTGTGGTTCGGACTGTCTCCAACCAGCCATAATGTTGTGAGAGTGAAATTATGTCTAAGTCCAGCTTTGGTACATTAGAAGCAACTCTGAAACTTAACCTAAGCGTTTTTCGAAGCTACTTTTTGGCTAACTTCTTATAGGAAGGTCTAGGAGCTCTGAAATTGAAGGTGCGCGTCTTTCACTCTTCCCGAGGGACTTAGAAGCATTTTGTGATATTTTTTATTAAAATGGTGTATAAGGGTATATATATATATAAATATATTTTATGCACTGTATATGAGCTGGCGATTTCTAAGTCTGTAGTTCCGAGAGGGGGTAACCAGGCTCACTAAAAAAAGTCAAGCCACTTGGCTGCCAGAATGCCCTGCTTCAGCACAGACCAGAAAGGCATTGTGATAAGCGTATCCCCGGTATAGTCAGGGGTTAATGGGAGTCGTCCCCGTCCCCACAGTATACGCCCAGAAACATGGACCCGGTACTTGTGGTTCGGACTGTCTCCAACCAGCCATAATGTTGTGAGAGTGAAATTATGTCTAAGTCCAGCTTGGGTACATTAGAAGCAACTCTGAAACTTAACCTAAGCGTTTTTCGAAGCTACTTTTTGGCTAACTTCTTATAGGAAGGTCTCGGAGCTCTGAAATTGAACGTGCTCGTCTTTCACTCTTCCCGAGGGACTTAGAAGAATTTTGTGATATTTTTTATTAAATTGGTGTATAAGGGTATATATATAAATATATTTTATGCACTGTATATGAGCTGGCGATTTCTAAGTCTGTGGTTCCGAGAGGGGGTAACCAGGATCACTAATAAAGGTCAAGCCACTTGGCTGCCAGAATGCCCTGCTTCAGCACAGACCAGAAAGGCATTGTGATAAGCGTATCTCCGGTACAGTCAGGGGTTAATGGGAGTCGTCCCCGTCCCCCCAGTATACGCCCAGAACCATGGACCCGGTACTTGTGGTTCGGACTGTCTCCAACCAGCCATAATGTTGTGAGAGTGAAATTATGTCTAAGTCCAGCTTTGGTACATTAGAAGCAACTCTGAAACTTAACCTAAGCGTTTTTCGAAGCTACTTTTTGGCTAACTTCATATAGGAAGGTCTAGGAGCTCTGAAATTGAAGGTGCGCGTCTTTCACTCTTCCCGAGGGACTTAGAAGAATTTTGTGATATTTTTTATTAAAATGGTGTATAAGGGTATATATATATATAAATATATTTTATGCACTGTATATGAGCTGGCGATTTCTAAGTCTGTAGTTCCGAGAGGGGGTAACCAGGCTCACTAAAAAAAGTCAAGCCACTTGGCTGCCAGAATGCCCTGCTTCAGCACAGACCAGAAAGGCATTGTGATAAGCGTATCCCCGGTATAGTCAGGGGTTAATGGGAGTCGTCCCCGTCCCCACAGTATACGCCCAGAACCATGGACCCGGTACTTGTGGTTCGGACTGTCTCCAACCAGCCATAATGTTGTGAGAGTGAAATTATGTCTAAGTCCAGCTTGGGTACATTAGAAGCAACTCTGAAACTTAACCTAAGCGTTTTTCGAAGCTACTTTTTGGCTAACTTCTTATAGGAAGGTCTCGGAGCTCTGAAATTGAACGTGCGCGTCTTTCACTCTTCCCGAGGGACTTAGAAGAATTTTGTGATATTTTTTATTAAATTGGTGTATAAGGGTATATATATAAATATATTTTATGCACTGTATATGAGCTGGCGATTTCTAAGTCTGTGGTTCCGAGAGGGGGTAACCAGGATCACTAATAAAGGTCAAGCCACTTGGCTGCCAGAATGCCCTGCTTCAGCACAGACCAGAAAGGCATTGTGATAAGCGTATCCCCGGTATAGACAGGGGTTAATGGGAGTCGTCCCCGTCCCCACAGTATACGCCCAGAACCATGGACCCGGTACTTGTGGTTCGGACTGTCTCCAACCAGCCATAATGTTGTGAGAGTGAAATTATGTCTAAGTCCAGCTTGGGTACATTAGAAGCAACTCTGAAACTTAACCTAAGCGTTTTTCGAAGCTACTTTTTGGCTAACTTCTTATAGGAAGGTCTCGGAGCTCTGAAATTGAACGTGCGCGTCTTTCACTCTTCCCGAGGGACTTAGAAGAATTTTGTGATATTTTTTATTAAATTGGTGTATAAGGGTATATATATAAATATATTTTATGCACTGTATATGAGCTGGCGATTTCTAAGTCTGTGGTTCCGAGAGGGGGTAACCAGGATCACTAATAAAGGTCAAGCCACTTGGCTGCCAGAATGCCCTGCTTCAGCACAGACCAGAAAGGCATTGTGATAAGCGTATCTCCGGTATAGTCAGGGGTTAATGGGAGTCGTCCCCGTCCCCCCAGTATACGCCCAGAACCATGGACCCGGTACTTGTGGTTCGGACTGTCTCCAACCAGCCATAATGTTGTGAGAGTGAAATTATGTCTAAGTCCAGCTTTGGTACATTAGAAGCAACTCTGAAACTTAACCTAAGCGTTTTTCGAAGCTACTTTTTGGCTAACTTCTTATAGGAAGGTCTAGGAGCTCTGAAAATGAACGTGCGCGTCTTTCACTCTTCCCGAGGGACTTAGAAGAATTTTGTGATATTTTTTATTAAATTGGTGTATAAGGGTATATATATAAATATATTTTATGCACTGTATATGAGCTGGCGATTTCTAAGTCTGTAGTTCCGAGAGGGGGTAACCAGGCTCACTAATAAAGGTCAAGCCACTTGGCTGCCAGAATGCCCTGCTTCAGCACAGACCAGAAAGGCATTGTGATAAGCGTATCCCCGGTATAGTCAGGGGTTAATGGAAGTCGTCCCCGTCACCCCAGTATACGCCCAGAACCATGGACCCGGTACTTGTGGTTCGGACTGTCTCCAACCAGCCATAATGTTGTGAGAGTGAAATTATGTCTAAGTCCAGCTTTGGTACATTAGAAGTAACTCTGAAACTTAACCTAAGCGTTTTTCGAAGCTACTTTTTGGCTAACTTCTTATAGGAAGGTCTAGGAGCTCTGAAAATGAATGTGCGCGTCTTTCACTCTTCCCGAGGGACTTAGAAGAATTTTGTGATATTTTTTATTAAAATGGTGTATAAGGGTATATATATAAATATATTTTATGCACTGTATATGAGCTGGCGATTTCTAAGTCTGTGGTTCCGAGAGGGGGTAACCAGGATCACTAATAAAGGTCAAGCCACTTGGCTGCCAGAATGCCCTGCTTCAGCACAGACCAGAAAGGCATTGTGATAAGCGTATCTCCGGTATAGTCAGGGGTTAATGGGAGTCCCCCCCGTCCCCCCAGCATACGCCCAGAACCATGGACCCGGTACTTGTGGTTCGGACTGTCTCCAACCAGCCATAATGTTGTGAGAGTGAAATTATGTCTAAGTCCAGCTTTGGTACATTAGAAGCAACTCTGAAACTTAACCTAAGAGTTTTTCGAAGCTACTTTTTGGCTAACTTCTTATAGGAAGGTCTAGGAGCTCTGAAATTGAAGGTGCGCGTCTTTCACTCTTCCCGAGGGACTTAGAAGAATTTTGTGATATTTTTTATTAAAATGGTGTATAAGGGTATATATATATATATATATATTTTATGCACTGTATATGAGCTGGCGATTTCTAAGTCTGTAGTTCCGAGAGGGGGTAACCAGGCACACTAATAAAGGTCAAGCCACTTGGCTGCCAGAATGCCCTGCTTCAGCACAGACCAGAAAGGCATTGTGATAAGCGTATCTCCGGTATAGTCAGGGGTTAATGGGAGTCGTCCCCGTCCCCCCAGTATACGCCCAGAACCATGGACCCGGTACTTGTGGTTCGGACTGTCTCCAACCAGCCATAATGTTGTGAGAGTGAAATTATGTCTAAGTCCAGCTTTGGTACATTAGAAGTAACTCTGAAACTTAACCTAAGCGTTTTTCGAAGATACTTTTCGGCTAACTTCTTATAGGAAGGTCTAGGAGCTCTGAAAATGAACGTGCGCGTCTTTCACTCTTCCCGAGGGACTTAGAAGAATTTTGTGATATTTTTTATTAAAATGGTGTATAAGGGTATATATATAAATATATTTTATGCACTGTATATGAGCTGGCGATTTCTAAGTCTGTAGTTCCGAGAGGGGGTAACCAGGCTCACTAAAAAAAGTCAAGCCACTTGGCTGCCAGAATGCCCTGCTTCAGCACAGACCAGAAAGGCATTGTGATAAGCGTATCCCCGGTATAGTCAGGGGTTAATGGGAGTCGTCCCCGTCCCCACAGTATACGCCCAGAACCATGGACCCGGTACTTGTGGTTCGGACTGTCTCCAACCAGCCATAATGTTGTGAGAGTGAAATTATGTCTAAGTCCAGCTTGGGTTCATTAGAAGCAACTCTGAAACTTAACCTAAGCGTTTTTCGAAGCTACTTTTTGGCTAACTTCTTATAGGAAGGTCTCGGAGCTCTGAAATTGAAGGTGCGCGTCTTTCACTCTTCCCGAGGGACTTAGAAGAATTTTGTGATATTTTTTATTAAAATGGTGTATAAGGGTATATATATAAATATATTTTATGCACTGTATATGAGCTGGCGATTTCTAAGTCTGTGGTTCCGAGAGGGGGTAACCAGGATCACTAATAAAGGTCAAGCCACTTGGCTGCCAGAATGCCCTGCTTCAGCACAGACCAGAAAGGCATTGTGATAAGCGTATCTCCGGTATAGTCAGGGGTTAATGGGAGTCGTCCCCGTCCCCCCAGTATACGCCCAGAACCATGGACCCGGTACTTGTGGTTCGGACTGTCTCCAACCAGCCATAATGTTGTGAGAGTGAAATTATGTCTAAGTCCAGCTTTGGTACATTAGAAGCAACTCTGAAACTTAACCTAAGCGTTTTTCGAAGCTACTTTTTGGCTAACTTCTTATAGGAAGGTCTAGGAGCTCTGAAATTGAACGTGCGCGTCTTTCACTCTTCCCTAGGGACTTAGAAGAATTTTGTGATATTTTTTATTAAAATGGTGTATAAGGGTATATATATAAATATATTTTATGCACTGTATATGAGCTGGCGATTTCTAAGTCTGTAGTTCCGAGAGGGGGTAACCAGGCTCACTAAAAAAAGTCAAGCCACTTGGCTGCCAGAATGCCCTGCTTCAGCACAGACCAGAAAGGCATTGTGATAAGCGTATCCCCGGTATAGTCAGGGGTTAATGGGAGTCGTCCCCATCCCCCCAGTACACGCCCAAAACCATGGACCCGGTACTTGTGGTTCGGACTGTCTCCAACCAGCCATAATGTTGTGAGAGTGAAATTATGTCTAAGTCCAGCTTTGGTACATTAGAAGCAACTCTGAAACTTAACCTAAGCGTTTTTCGAAGCTACTTTTTGGATAACTTCTTATAGGAAGGTCTAGGAGCTCTGAAAATGAACGTGCGCGTCTTTCACTCTTCCCTAGGGACTTAGAAGAATTTTGTGATATTTTTTATTACAGTAAAATGGTGTATAAGGGTATATATATAAATATATTTTAAGCACTGTATATGAGCTGGCGATTTCTAAGTCTGTAGTTCCGAGAGGGGGTAACCAGGCTCACTAAAAAAAAGTCAAGCCACTTGGCTGCCAGAATGCCCTGCTTCAGCACAGACCAGAAAGGCATTGTGATAAGCGTATCCCCGGTATAGTCAGGGGTTAATGGGAGTCGTCCCCGTCCCCCCAGTATACGCCCAGAACCATGGACCCGGTACTTGTGGTTCGGACTGTCTCCAACCAGCCATAATGTTGTGAGAGTGAAATTATGTCTAAGTCCAGCTTGGGTACATTAGAAGCAACTCTGAAACTTAACCTAAGCGTTTTTCGAAGCTACTTTTTGGCTAACTTCTTATAGGAAGGTCTCGGTACTCTGAAAATGAACGTGCGCGTCTTTCACTCTTCCCTAGGGACTTAGAAGAATTTTGTGATATTTTTTATTAAAATGGTGTATAAGGGTATATATATAAATATATTTTATGCACTGTATATGAGCTGGCGATTTCTAAGTCTGTGGTTTCGAGAGGGGGTAACCAGGATCACTAATAAAGGTCAAGCCACTTGGCTGCCAGAATGCCCTGCTTCAGCACAGACCAGAAAGGCATTGTGATAAGCGTATCTCTGGTATAGTCAGGGGTTAATGGGAGTCGTCCCCGTCCCCCCAGTATACGCCCAGAACCATGGACCCGGTACTTGTGGTTCGGACTGTCTCCAACCAGCCATAATGTTGTGAGAGTGAAATTATGTCTAAGTCCAGCTTTGGTACATTAGAAGCAAATCTGAAACTTAACCTAAGCGTTTTTCGAAGCTACTTTTTGGCTAACTTCTTATAGGAAGGTCTCGGAGCTCTGAAATTGAAGGTGCGCGTCTTTCACTCTTCCCGAGGGACTTAGAAGAATTTTGTGATATTTTTTATTAAAATGGTGTATAAGGGTATATATATATAAATATATTTTATGCACTGTATATGAGCTGGCGATTTCTAAGTCTGTAGTTCCGAGAGGGGGTAACCAGGCACACTAATAAAGGTCAAGCCACTTGGCTGCCAGAATGCCCTGCTTCAGCACAGACCAGAAAGGCATTGTGATAAGCGTATCTCCGGTATAGTCAGGGGTTAATGGGAGTCGTCCCCGTCCCCCCAGTATACGCCCAGAACCATGGACCCGGTACTTGTGTTTCGGACTGTCTCCAACCAGCCATAATGTTGTGAGAGTGAAATTATGTCTAAGTCCAGCTTTGGTACATTAGAAGTAACTCTGAAACTTAACCTAAGCGTTTTTCGAAGCTACTTTTCGGCTAACTTCTTATAGGAAGGTCTAGGAGCTCTGAAAATGAACGTGCGCGTCTTTCACTCTTCCCGAGGGACTTAGAAGAATTTTGTGATATTTTTTTATTAAAATGGTGTATAAGGGTATATATATAAATATATTTTATGCACTGTATATGAGCTGGCGATTTCTAAGTCTGTGGTTCCGAGAGGGGGTAACCAGGATCACTAATAAAGGTCAAGCCACTTGGCTGCCAGAATGCCCTGCTTCAGCACAGACCAGAAAGGCATTGTGATAAGCGTATCTCCGGTATAGTCAGGGGTTAATGGGAGTCGTCCCCGTCCCCCCAGTATACGCCCAGAACCATGGACCCGGTACTTGTGGTTCGGACTGTCTCCAACCAGCCATAATGTTGTGAGAGTGAAATTATGTCTAAGTCCAGCTTTGGTACATTAGAAGCAACTCTGAAACTTAACCTAAGCGTTTTTCGAAGCTACTTTTTGGCTAACTTCTTATAGGAAGGTCTCGGAGCTCTGAAATTGAACGTGCGCGTCTTTCACTCTTTCCGAGGGACTTAGAAGAATTTTGTGATATTTTTTATTAAATTGGTGTATAAGGGTATATATATAAATATATTTTATGCACTGTATATGAGCTGGCGATTTCTAAGTCTGTGGTTCCGAGAGGGGGTAACCAGGATCACTAATAAAGGTCAAGCCACTTGGCTGCCAGAATGCCCTGCTTCAGCACAGACCAGAAAGGCATTGTGATAAGCGTATCTCCGGTATAGTCAGGGGTTAATGGGAGTCGTCCCCGTCCCCCCAGTATACGCCCAGAACCATGGACCCGGTACTTGTGGTTCGGACTGTCTCCAACCAGCCATAATGTTGTGAGAGTGAAATTATGTCTAAGTCCAGCTTTGGTACATTAGAAGCAACTCTGAAACTTAACCTAAGCGTTTTTCGAAGCTACTTTTTGGCTAACTTCTTATAGGAAGGTCTAGGAGCTCTGAAATTGAACGTGCGCGTCTTTCACTCTTCCCTAGGGACTTAGAAGAATTTTGTGATATTTTTTATTAAAATGGTGTATAAGGGTATATATATAAATATATTTTATGCACTGTATATGAGCTGGCGATTTCTAAGTCTGTAGTTCCGAGAGGGGGTAACCAGGCTCACTAAAAAAAGTCAAGCCACTTGGCTGCCAGAATGCCCTGCTTCAGCACAGACCAGAAAGGCATTGTGATAAGCGTATCCCCGGTATAGTCAGGGGTTAATGGGAGTCGTCCCCGTCCCCCCAGTATACGCCCAGAACCATGGACCCGGTACTTGTGGTTCGGACTGTCTCCAACCAGCCATAATGTTGTGAGAGTGAAATTATGTCTAAGTCCAGCTTGGGTACATTAGAAGCAACTCTGAAACTTAACCTAAGCGTTTTTCGAAGCTACTTTTTGGCTAACTTCTTATAGGAAGGTCTCGGTACTCTGAAAATGAACGTGCGCGTCTTTCACTCTTCCCTAGGGACTTAGAAGAATTTTGTGATATTTTTTATTAAAATGGTGTATAAGGGTATATATATAAATATATTTTATGCACTGTATATGAGCTGGCGATTTCTAAGTCTGTGGTTTCGAGAGGGGGTAACCAGGATCACTAATAAAGGTCAAGCCACTTGGCTGCCAGAATGCCCTGCTTCAGCACAGACCAGAAAGGCATTGTGATAAGCGTATCTCTGGTATAGTCAGGGGTTAATGGGAGTCGTCCCCGTCCCCCCAGTATACGCCCAGAACCATGGACCCGGTACTTGTGGTTCGGACTGTCTCCAACCAGCCATAATGTTGTGAGAGTGAAATTATGTCTAAGTCCAGCTTTGGTACATTAGAAGCAAATCTGAAACTTAACCTAAGCGTTTTTCGAAGCTACTTTTTGGCTAACTTCTTATAGGAAGGTCTCGGAGCTCTGAAATTGAAGGTGCGCGTCTTTCACTCTTCCCGAGGGACTTAGAAGAATTTTGTGATATTTTTTATTAAAATGGTGTATAAGGGTATATATATATAAATATATTTTATGCACTGTATATGAGCTGGCGATTTCTAAGTCTGTAGTTCCGAGAGGGGGTAACCAGGCACACTAATAAAGGTCAAGCCACTTGGCTGCCAGAATGCCCTGCTTCAGCACAGACCAGAAAGGCATTGTGATAAGCGTATCTCCGGTATAGTCAGGGGTTAATGGGAGTCGTCCCCGTCCCCCCAGTATACGCCCAGAACCATGGACCCGGTACTTGTGTTTCGGACTGTCTCCAACCAGCCATAATGTTGTGAGAGTGAAATTATGTCTAAGTCCAGCTTTGGTACATTAGAAGTAACTCTGAAACTTAACCTAAGCGTTTTTCGAAGCTACTTTTCGGCTAACTTCTTATAGGAAGGTCTAGGAGCTCTGAAAATGAACGTGCGCGTCTTTCACTCTTCCCGAGGGACTTAGAAGAATTTTGTGATATTTTTTTATTAAAATGGTGTATAAGGGTATATATATAAATATATTTTATGCACTGTATATGAGCTGGCGATTTCTAAGTCTGTGGTTCCGAGAGGGGGTAACCAGGATCACTAATAAAGGTCAAGCCACTTGGCTGCCAGAATGCCCTGCTTCAGCACAGACCAGAAAGGCATTGTGATAAGCGTATCTCCGGTATAGTCAGGGGTTAATGGGAGTCGTCCCCGTCCCCCCAGTATACGCCCAGAACCATGGACCCGGTACTTGTGGTTCGGACTGTCTCCAACCAGCCATAATGTTGTGAGAGTGAAATTATGTCTAAGTCCAGCTTTGGTACATTAGAAGCAACTCTGAAACTTAACCTAAGCGTTTTTCGAAGCTACTTTTTGGCTAACTTCTTATAGGAAGGTCTCGGAGCTCTGAAATTGAACGTGCGCGTCTTTCACTCTTTCCGAGGGACTTAGAAGAATTTTGTGATATTTTTTATTAAATTGGTGTATAAGGGTATATATATAAATATATTTTATGCACTGTATATGAGCTGGCGATTTCTAAGTCTGTGGTTCCGAGAGGGGGTAACCAGGATCACTAATAAAGGTCAAGCCACTTGGCTGCCAGAATGCCCTGCTTCAGCACAGACCAGAAAGGCATTGTGATAAGCGTATCTCCGGTATAGTCAGGGGTTAATGGGAGTCGTCCCCGTCCCCCCAGTATACGCCCAGAACCATGGACCCGGTACTTGTGGTTCGGACTGTCTCCAACCAGCCATAATGTTGTGAGAGTGAAATTATGTCTAAGTCCAGCTTTGGTACATTAGAAGCAACTCTGAAACTTAACCTAAGCGTTTTTCGAAGCTACTTTTTGGCTAACTTCTTATAGGAAGGTCTAGGAGCTCTGAAATTGAACGTGCGCGTCTTTCACTCTTCCCTAGGGACTTAGAAGAATTTTGTGATATTTTTTATTAAAATGGTGTATAAGGGTATATATATAAATATATTTTATGCACTGTATATGAGCTGGCGATTTCTAAGTCTGTAGTTCCGAGAGGGGGTAACCAGGCTCACTAAAAAAAGTCAAGCCACTTGGCTGCCAGAATGCCCTGCTTCAGCACAGACCAGAAAGGCATTGTGATAAGCGTATCCCCGGTATAGTCAGGGGTTAATGGGAGTCGTCCCCATCCCCCCAGTACACGCCCAGAACCATGGACCCGGTACTTGTGGTTCGGACTGTCTCCAACCAGCCATAATGTTGTGAGAGTGAAATTATGTCTAAGTCCAGCTTTGGTACATTAGAAGCAACTCTGAAACTTAACCTAAGCGTTTTTCGAAGCTACTTTTTGGATAACTTCTTATAGGAAGGTCTAGGAGCTCTGAAAATGAACGTGCGCGTCTTTCACTCTTCCCTAGGGACTTAGAAGAATTTTGTGATATTTTTTATTAAAATGGTGTATAAGGGTATATATATAAATATATTTTATGCACTGTATATGAGCTGGCGATTTCTAAGTCTGTAGTTCCGAGAGGGGGTAACCAGGCTCACTAAAAAAAAGTCAAGCCACTTGGCTGCCAGAATGCCCTGCTTCAGCACAGACCAGAAAGGCATTGTGATAAGCGTATCCCCGGTATAGTCAGGGGTTAATGGGAGTCGTCCCCGTCCCCCCAGTATACGCCCAGAACCATGGACCCGGTACTTGTGGTTCGGACTGTCTCCAACCAGCCATAATGTTGTGAGAGTGAAATTATGTCTAAGTCCAGCTTTGGTACATTAGAAGCAACTCTTAAACTTAACCTAAGCGTTTTTCGAAGCTACTTTTTGGCTAACTTCTTATAGGAAGGTCTAGGAGCTCTGAAAATAAACGTGCGCGTCTTTCACTCTTCCCGAGGGACTTAGAAGAATTTTGTGATATTTTTTATTAAAATGGTGTATAAGGGTATATATATAAATATATTTTATGCACTGTATATGAGCTGGCGATTTCTAAGTCTGTAGTTCCGAGAGGGGGTAACCAGGCTCACTAAAAAAAGTCAAGCCACTTGGCTGCCAGAATGCCCTGCTTCAGCACAGACCAGAAAGGCATTGTGATAAGCGTATCCCCGGTATAGTCAGGGGTTAATGGGAGTCGTCCCCGTCCCCCCAGTATACGCCCAGAACCATGGACCCGGTACTTGTGGTTCGGACTGTCTCCAACCAGCCATAATGTTGTGAGAGTGAAATTATGTCTAAGTCCAGCTTCGGTACATTAGAAGCAACTCTGAAACTTAACCTAAGCGTTTTTCGAAGCTACTTTTTGGATAACATCTTATAGGAAGGTCTAGGAGCTCTGAAAATGAACGTGCGCGTCTTTCACTCTTCCCGAGAGACTTAGAAGAATTTTGTGATATTTTTTATTAAAATGGTGTATAAGGGTATATATATATAAATATATTTTATGCACTGTATATGAGCTGGCGATTTCTAAGTCTGTAGTTCCGAGAGGGGGTAACCAGGCACACTAATAAAGGTCAAGCCACTTGGCTGCCAGAATGCCCTGCTTCAGCACAGACCAGAAAGGCATTGTGATAAGCGTATCCCCGGTATAGTCAGGGGTTAATGGGAGTCCCCCCCGACCCCCCAGCATACGCCCAGAACCATGGACCCGGTTCTTGTGGTTCGGACTGTCTCCAACCAGCCATAATGTTGTGAGAGTGAAATTATGTCTAAGTCCAGCTTCGGTACATTAGAAGCAACTCTGAAACTTAACCTAAGCGTTTTTCGAAGCTACTTTTTGGCTAACTTCTTATAGGAAGGTCTAGGAGCTCTGAAAATAAACATGCGCGTCTTTCACTCTTCCCGAGGGACTTAGAAGAATTTTGTGATATTTTTTATTAAAATGGTGTATAAGGGTATATATATAAATATATTTTATGCACTGTATATGAGCTGGCGATTTCTAAGTCTGTAGTTCCGAGAGGGGGTAACCAGGCTCACTAAAAAAAGTCAAGCCACTTGGCTGCCAGAATGCCCTGCTTCAGCACAGACCAGAAAGGCATTGTGATAAGCGTATCCCCGGTATAGTCAGGGGTTAATGGGAGTCGTCCCCGTCCCCCCAGTATACGCCCAGAACCATGGACCCGGTACTTGTGGTTCGGACTGTCTCCAACCAGCCATAATGTTGTGAGAGTGAAATTATGTCTAAGTCCAGCTTTGGTACATTAGAAGCAACTCTGAAACTTAACCTAAGCGTTTTTCGAAGCTACTTTTTGGCTAACTTCTTATAGGAAGGTCTAGGAGATCTGAAAATGAACGTGCGCGTCTTTCACTCTTCCCGAGGGACTTAGAAGAATTTTGAGATATTTTTTATTAAATTGGTGTATAAGGGTATATATAAATATATTTTATGCACTGTATATGAGCTGGCGATTTCTAAGTCTGTGGTTCCGAGAGGGGGTAACCAGGATCACTAATAAAGGTCAAGCCACTTGGCTGCCAGAATGCCCTGCTTCAGCACAGACCAGAAAGGCATTGTGATAAGCGTATCCCCGGTATAGTCAGGGGTTAATGGGAGTCGTCCCCGTCCCCCCAGTATACGCCCAGAACCATGGACCCGGTACTTGTGGTTCGGACTGTCTCCAACCAGCCATAATGTTGTGAGAGTGAAATTATGTCTAAGTCCAGCTTTGGTACATTAGAAGCAACTCTGAAACTTAACCTAAGCGTTTTTCGAAGCTACTTTTTGGCTAACTTCTTATAGGAAGGTCTAGGAGCTCTGAATATAAACGTGCGCGTCTTTCACTCTTCCCGAGGGACTTAGAAGAATTTTGTGATATTTTTTATTAAAATGGTGTATAAGGGTATATATATAAATATATTTTATGCACTGTATATGAGCTGGCGATTTCTAAGTCTGTAGTTCCGAGAGGGGGTAACCAGGCTCACTAAAAAAAGTCAAGCCACTTGGCTGCCAGAATGCCCTGCTTCAGCACAGACCAGAAAGGCATTGTGATAAGCGTATCCCCGGTATAGTCAGGGGTTAATGGGAGTCGTCCCCGTCCCCCCAGTATACGCCCAGAACCATGGACCCGGTACTTGTGGTTCGGACTGTCTCCAACCAGCCATAATGTTGTGAGAGTGAAATTATGTCTAAGTCCAGCTTTGGTACATTAGAAGCAACTCTGAAACTTAACCTAAGCGTTTTTCGAAGCTACTTTTTGGCTAACTTCTTATAGGAAGGTCTAGGAGATCTGAAAATGAACGTGCGCGTCTTTCACTCTTCCCGAGGGACTTAGAAGAATTTTGAGATATTTTTTATTAAATTGGTGTATAAGGGTATATATAAATATATTTTATGCACTGTATATGAGCTGGCGATTTCTAAGTCTGTGGTTCCGAGAGGGGGTAACCAGGATCACTAATAAAGGTCAAGCCACTTGGCTGCCAGAATGCCCTGCTTCAGCACAGACCAGAAAGGCATTGTGATAAGCGTATCTCCGGTATAGTCAGGGGTTAATGGGAGTCCCCCCCGACCCCCCAGCATACGCCCAGAACCATGGACCCGGTACTTGTGGTTCGGACTGTCTCCAACCAGCCATAATGTTGTGAGAGTGAAATTATGTCTAAGTCCAGCTGTGGTACATTAGAAGCAACTCTGAAACTTAACCTAAGCGTTTTTCGAAGCTACTTTTTGGCTAACTTCTTATAGGAAGGTCTAGGAGCTCTAAAAATGAACGTGCGCGTCTTTCACTCTTCCCGAGAAACTTAGAAGAATTTTGTGATATTTTTTATTAATATGGTGTATAAGGGTATATATATAAATATATTTTATACACTGTATATGAGCTGGCGATTTCTAAGTCTGTAGTTCCGAGAGGGGGTAACCAGGCTCACTAATAAAGGTCAAGCCACTTGGCTGCCAGAATGCCCTGCTTCAGCACAGACCAGAAAGGCATTGTGATAAGCGTATCTCCGGTATAGTCAGGGGTTAATGGGAGTCGTCCCCGTCCCCCCAGTATACGCCCAGAACCATGGACCCGGTACTTGTGGTTCGGACTGTCTCCAACCAGCCATAATGTTGTGAGAGTGAAATTATGTCTAAGTCCAGCTTTGGTACATTAGAAGCAACTCTGAAACTTAACCTAAGCGTTTTTCGAAGCTACTTTTTGGATAACTTCTTATAGGAAGGTCTAGGAGCTCTGAAATTGAACGTGCGCGTCTTTCACTCTTCCCTAGGGACTTAGAAGAATTTTGTGATATTTTTTATTAAAATGGTGTATAAGGGTATATATATAAATATATTTTATGCACTGTATATGAGCTGGCGATTTCTAAGTCTGTAGTTCCGAGAGGGGGTAACCAGGCTCACTAAAAAAAGTCAAGCCACTTGGCTGCCAGAATGCCCTGCTTCAGCACAGACCAGAAAGGCATTGTGATAAGCGTATCCCCGGTATAGTCAGGGGTTAATGGGAGTCGTCCCCATCCCCCCAGTACACGCCCAGAACCATGGACCCGGTACTTGTGGTTCGGACTGTCTCCAACCAGCCATAATGTTGTGAGAGTGAAATTATGTCTAAGTCCAGCTTTGGTACATTAGAAGCAACTCTGAAACTTAACCTAAGCGTTTTTCGAAGCTACTTTTTGGATAACTTCTTATAGGAAGGTCTAGGAGCTCTGAAAATGAACGTGCGCGTCTTTCACTCTTCCCTAGGGACTTAGAAGAATTTTGTGATATTTTTTATTAAAATGGTGTATAAGGGTATATATATAAATATATTTTATGCACTGTATATGAGCTGGCGATTTCTAAGTCTGTAGTTCCGAGAGGGGGTAACCAGGCTCACTAAAAAAAAGTCAAGCCACTTGGCTGCCAGAATGCCCTGCTTCAGCACAGACCAGAAAGGCATTGTGATAAGCGTATCCCCGGTATAGTCAGGGGTTAATGGGAGTCGTCCCCGTCCCCCCAGTATACGCCCAGAACCATGGACCCGGTACTTGTGGTTCGGACTGTCTCCAACCAGCCATAATGTTGTGAGAGTGAAATTATGTCTAAGTCCAGCTTTGGTACATTAGAAGCAACTCTGAAACTTAACCTAAGCGTTTTTCGAAGCTACTTTTTGGCTAACTTCTTATAGGAAGGTCTAGGAGCTCTGAAAATAAACGTGCGCGTCTTTCACTCTTCCCGAGGGACTTAGAAGAATTTTGTGATATTTTTTATTAAAATGGTGTATAAGGGTATATATATAAATATATTTTATGCACTGTATATGAGCTGGCGATTTCTAAGTCTGTAGTTCCGAGAGGGGGTAACCAGGCTCACTAAAAAAAGTCAAGCCACTTGGCTGCCAGAATGCCCTGCTTCAGCACAGACCAGAAAGGCATTGTGATAAGCGTATCCCCGGTATAGTCAGGGGTTAATGGGAGTCGTCCCCGTCCCCCCAGTATACGCCCAGAACCATGGACCCGGTACTTGTGGTTCGGACTGTCTCCAACCAGCCATAATGTTGTGAGAGTGAAATTATGTCTAAGTCCAGCTTCGGTACATTAGAAGCAACTCTGAAACTTAACCTAAGCGTTTTTCGAAGCTACTTTTTGGATAACATCTTATAGGAAGGTCTAGGAGCTCTGAAAATGAACGTGCGCGTCTTTCACTCTTCCCGAGAGACTTAGAAGAATTTTGTGATATTTTTTATTAAAATGGTGTATAAGGGTATATATATATAAATATATTTTATGCACTGTATATGAGCTGGCGATTTCTAAGTCTGTAGTTCCGAGAGGGGGTAACCAGGCACACTAATAAAGGTCAAGCCACTTGGCTGCCAGAATGCCCTGCTTCAGCACAGACCAGAAAGGCATTGTGATAAGCGTATCCCCGGTATAGTCAGGGGTTAATGGGAGTCCCCCCCGACCCCCCAGCATACGCCCAGAACCATGGACCCGGTTCTTGTGGTTCGGACTGTCTCCAACCAGCCATAATGTTGTGAGAGTGAAATTATGTCTAAGTCCAGCTTCGGTACATTAGAAGCAACTCTGAAACTTAACCTAAGCGTTTTTCGAAGCTACTTTTTGGCTAACTTCTTATAGGAAGGTCTAGGAGCTCTGAAAATAAACATGCGCGTCTTTCACTCTTCCCGAGGGACTTAGAAGAATTTTGTGATATTTTTTATTAAAATGGTGTATAAGGGTATATATATAAATATATTTTATGCACTGTATATGAGCTGGCGATTTCTAAGTCTGTAGTTCCGAGAGGGGGTAACCAGGCTCACTAAAAAAAGTCAAGCCACTTGGCTGCCAGAATGCCCTGCTTCAGCACAGACCAGAAAGGCATTGTGATAAGCGTATCCCCGGTATAGTCAGGGGTTAATGGGAGTCGTCCCCGTCCCCCCAGTATACGCCCAGAACCATGGACCCGGTACTTGTGGTTCGGACTGTCTCCAACCAGCCATAATGTTGTGAGAGTGAAATTATGTCTAAGTCCAGCTTTGGTACATTAGAAGCAACTCTGAAACTTAACCTAAGCGTTTTTCGAAGCTACTTTTTGGCTAACTTCTTATAGGAAGGTCTAGGAGATCTGAAAATGAACGTGCGCGTCTTTCACTCTTCCCGAGGGACTTAGAAGAATTTTGAGATATTTTTTATTAAATTGGTGTATAAGGGTATATATAAATATATTTTATGCACTGTATATGAGCTGGCGATTTCTAAGTCTGTGGTTCCGAGAGGGGGTAACCAGGATCACTAATAAAGGTCAAGCCACTTGGCTGCCAGAATGCCCTGCTTCAGCACAGACCAGAAAGGCATTGTGATAAGCGTATCCCCGGTATAGTCAGGGGTTAATGGGAGTCGTCCCCGTCCCCCCAGTATACGCCCAGAACCATGGACCCGGTACTTGTGGTTCGGACTGTCTCCAACCAGCCATAATGTTGTGAGAGTGAAATTATGTCTAAGTCCAGCTTTGGTACATTAGAAGCAACTCTGAAACTTAACCTAAGCGTTTTTCGAAGCTACTTTTTGGCTAACTTCTTATAGGAAGGTCTAGGAGCTCTGAAAATAAACGTGCGCGTCTTTCACTCTTCCCGAGGGACTTAGAAGAATTTTGTGATATTTTTTATTAAAATGGTGTATAAGGGTATATATATAAATATATTTTATGCACTGTATATGAGCTGGCGATTTCTAAGTCTGTAGTTCCGAGAGGGGGTAACCAGGCTCACTAAAAAAAGTCAAGCCACTTGGCTGCCAGAATGCCCTGCTTCAGCACAGACCAGAAAGGCATTGTGATAAGCGTATCCCCGGTATAGTCAGGGGTTAATGGGAGTCGTCCCCGTCCCCCCAGTATACGCCCAGAACCATGGACCCGGTACTTGTGGTTCGGACTGTCTCCAACCAGCCATAATGTTGTGAGAGTGAAATTATGTCTAAGTCCAGCTTCGGTACATTAGAAGCAACTCTGAAACTTAACCTAAGCGTTTTTCGAAGCTACTTTTTGGATAACATCTTATAGGAAGGTCTAGGAGCTCTGAAAATGAACGTGCGCGTCTTTCACTCTTCCCGAGAGACTTAGAAGAATTTTGTGATATTTTTTATTAAAATGGTGTATAAGGGTATATATATATAAATATATTTTATGCACTGTATATGAGCTGGCGATTTCTAAGTCTGTGTTTCCGAGAGGGGGTAACCAGGCTCACTAATAAAGGTCAAGCCACTTGGCTGCCAGAATGCCCTGCTTCAGCACAGACCAGAAAGGCATTGTGATAAGCGTATCCCCGGTATAGTCAGGGGTTAATGGGAGTCCCCCCCGACCCCCCAGCATACGCCCAGAACCATGGACCCGGTTCTTGTGGTTCGGACTGTCTCCAACCAGCCATAATGTTGTGAGAGTGAAATTATGTCTAAGTCCAGCTTCGGTACATTAGAAGCAACTCTGAAACTTAACCTAAGCGTTTTTCGAAGCTACTTTTTGGCTAACTTCTTATAGGAAGGTCTAGGAGCTCTGAATATAAACGTGCGCGTCTTTCACTCTTCCCGAGGGACTTAGAAGAATTTTGTGATATTTTTTATTAAAATGGTGTATAAGGGTATATATATAAATATATTTTATGCACTGTATATGAGCTGGCGATTTCTAAGTCTGTAGTTCCGAGAGGGGGTAACCAGGCTCACTAAAAAAAGTCAAGCCACTTGGCTGCCAGAATGCCCTGCTTCAGCACAGACCAGAAAGGCATTGTGATAAGCGTATCCCCGGTATAGTCAGGGGTTAATGGGAGTCGTCCCCGTCCCCCCAGTATACGCCCAGAACCATGGACCCGGTACTTGTGGTTCGGACTGTCTCCAACCAGCCATAATGTTGTGAGAGTGAAATTATGTCTAAGTCCAGCTGTGGTACATTAGAAGCAACTCTGAAACTTAACCTAAGCGTTTTTCGAAGCTACTTTTTGGCTAACTTCTTATAGGAAGGTCTAGGAGCTCTAAAAATGAACGTGCGCGTCTTTCACTCTTCCCGAGAAACTTAGAAGAATTTTGTGATATTTTTTATTAATATGGTGTATAAGGGTATATATATAAATATATTTTATACACTGTATATGAGCTGGCGATTTCTAAGTCTGTAGTTCCGAGAGGGGGTAACCAGGCTCACTAATAAAGGTCAAGCCACTTGGCTGCCAGAATGCCCTGCTTCAGCACAGACCAGAAAGGCATTGTGATAAGCGTATCTCCGGTATAGTCAGGGGTTAATGGGAGTCGTCCCCGTCCCCCCAGTATACGCCCAGAACCATGGACCCGGTACTTGTGGTTCGGACTGTCTCCAACCAGCCATAATGTTGTGAGAGTGAAATTATGTCTAAGTCCAGCTTTGGTACATTAGAAGCAACTCTGAAACTTAACCTAAGCGTTTTTCGAAGCTACTTTTTGGATAACTTCTTATAGGAAGGTCTAGGAGCTCTGAAATTGAACGTGCGCGTCTTTCACTCTTCCCTAGGGACTTAGAAGAATTTTGTGATATTTTTTATTAAAATGGTGTATAAGGGTATATATATAAATATATTTTATGCACTGTATATGAGCTGGCGATTTCTAAGTCTGTAGTTCCGAGAGGGGGTAACCAGGCTCACTAAAAAAAGTCAAGCCACTTGGCTGCCAGAATGCCCTGCTTCAGCACAGACCAGAAAGGCATTGTGATAAGCGTATCCCCGGTATAGTCAGGGGTTAATGGGAGTCGTCCCCATCCCCCCAGTACACGCCCAGAACCATGGACCCGGTACTTGTGGTTCGGACTGTCTCCAACCAGCCATAATGTTGTGAGAGTGAAATTATGTCTAAGTCCAGCTTTGGTACATTAGAAGCAACTCTGAAACTTAACCTAAGCGTTTTTCGAAGCTACTTTTTGGATAACTTCTTATAGGAAGGTCTAGGAGCTCTGAAAATGAACGTGCGCGTCTTTCACTCTTCCCTAGGGACTTAGAAGAATTTTGTGATATTTTTTATTAAAATGGTGTATAAGGGTATATATATAAATATATTTTATGCACTGTATATGAGCTGGCGATTTCTAAGTCTGTAGTTCCGAGAGGGGGTAACCAGGCTCACTAAAAAAAAGTCAAGCCACTTGGCTGCCAGAATGCCCTGCTTCAGCACAGACCAGAAAGGCATTGTGATAAGCGTATCCCCGGTATAGTCAGGGGTTAATGGGAGTCGTCCCCGTCCCCCCAGTATACGCCCAGAACCATGGACCCGGTACTTGTGGTTCGGACTGTCTCCAACCAGCCATAATGTTGTGAGAGTGAAATTATGTCTAAGTCCAGCTTTGGTACATTAGAAGCAACTCTGAAACTTAACCTAAGCGTTTTTCGAAGCTACTTTTTGGCTAACTTCTTATAGGAAGGTCTAGGAGCTCTGAAAATAAACGTGCGCGTCTTTCACTCTTCCCGAGGGACTTAGAAGAATTTTGTGATATTTTTTATTAAAATGGTGTATAAGGGTATATATATAAATATATTTTATGCACTGTATATGAGCTGGCGATTTCTAAGTCTGTAGTTCCGAGAGGGGGTAACCAGGCTCACTAAAAAAAGTCAAGCCACTTGGCTGCCAGAATGCCCTGCTTCAGCACAGACCAGAAAGGCATTGTGATAAGCGTATCCCCGGTATAGTCAGGGGTTAATGGGAGTCGTCCCCGTCCCCCCAGTATACGCCCAGAACCATGGACCCGGTACTTGTGGTTCGGACTGTCTCCAACCAGCCATAATGTTGTGAGAGTGAAATTATGTCTAAGTCCAGCTTCGGTACATTAGAAGCAACTCTGAAACTTAACCTAAGCGTTTTTCGAAGCTACTTTTTGGATAACATCTTATAGGAAGGTCTAGGAGCTCTGAAAATGAACGTGCGCGTCTTTCACTCTTCCCGAGAGACTTAGAAGAATTTTGTGATATTTTTTATTAAAATGGTGTATAAGGGTATATATATATAAATATATTTTATGCACTGTATATGAGCTGGCGATTTCTAAGTCTGTGTTTCCGAGAGGGGGTAACCAGGCACACTAATAAAGGTCAAGCCACTTGGCTGCCAGAATGCCCTGCTTCAGCACAGACCAGAAAGGCATTGTGATAAGCGTATCCCCGGTATAGTCAGGGGTTAATGGGAGTCCCCCCCGACCCCCCAGCATACGCCCAGAACCATGGACCCGGTTCTTGTGGTTCGGACTGTCTCCAACCAGCCATAATGTTGTGAGAGTGAAATTATGTCTAAGTCCAGCTTCGGTACATTAGAAGCAACTCTGAAACTTAACCTAAGCGTTTTTCGAAGCTACTTTTTGGCTAACTTCTTATAGGAAGGTCTAGGAGCTCTGAATATAAACGTGCGCGTCTTTCACTCTTCCCGAGGGACTTAGAAGAATTTTGTGATATTTTTTATTAAAATGGTGTATAAGGGTATATATATAAATATATTTTATGCACTGTATATGAGCTGGCGATTTCTAAGTCTGTAGTTCCGAGAGGGGGTAACCAGGCTCACTAAAAAAAGTCAAGCCACTTGGCTGCCAGAATGCCCTGCTTCAGCACAGACCAGAAAGGCATTGTGATAAGCGTATCCCCGGTATAGTCAGGGGTTAATGGGAGTCGTCCCCGTCCCCCCAGTATACGCCCAGAACCATGGACCCGGTACTTGTGGTTCGGACTGTCTCCAACCAGCCATAATGTTGTGAGAGTGAAATTATGTCTAAGTCCAGCTGTGGTACATTAGAAGCAACTCTGAAACTTAACCTAAGCGTTTTTCGAAGCTACTTTTTGGATAACATCTTATAGGAAGGTCTAGGAGCTCTGAAAATGAACGTGCGCGTCTTTCACTCTTCCCGAGAGACTTAGAAGAATTTTGTGATATTTTTTATTAAAATGGTGTATAAGGGTATATATATATAAATATATTTTATGCACTGTATATGAGCTGGCGATTTCTAAGTCTGTGTTTCCGAGAGGGGGTAACCAGGCTCACTAATAAAGGTCAAGCCACTTGGCTGCCAGAATGCCCTGCTTCAGCACAGACCAGAAAGGCATTGTGATAAGCGTATCCCCGGTATAGTCAGGGGTTAATGGGAGTCCCCCCCGACCCCCCAGCATACGCCCAGAACCATGGACCCGGTTCTTGTGGTTCGGACTGTCTCCAACCAGCCATAATGTTGTGAGAGTGAAATTATGTCTAAGTCCAGCTTCGGTACATTAGAAGCAACTCTGAAACTTAACCTAAGCGTTTTTCGAAGCTACTTTTTGGCTAACTTCTTATAGGAAGGTCTAGGAGCTCTGAATATAAACGTGCGCGTCTTTCACTCTTCCCGAGGGACTTAGAAGAATTTTGTGATATTTTTTATTAAAATGGTGTATAAGGGTATATATATAAATATATTTTATGCACTGTATATGAGCTGGCGATTTCTAAGTCTGTAGTTCCGAGAGGGGGTAACCAGGCTCACTAAAAAAAGTCAAGCCACTTGGCTGCCAGAATGCCCTGCTTCAGCACAGACCAGAAAGGCATTGTGATAAGCGTATCCCCGGTATAGTCAGGGGTTAATGGGAGTCGTCCCCGTCCCCCCAGTATACGCCCAGAACCATGGACCCGGTACTTGTGGTTCGGACTGTCTCCAACCAGCCATAATGTTGTGAGAGTGAAATTATGTCTAAGTCCAGCTGTGGTACATTAGAAGCAACTCTGAAACTTAACCTAAGCGTTTTTCGAAGCTACTTTTTGGCTAACTTCTTATAGGAAGGTCTAGGAGCTCTAAAAATGAACGTGCGCGTCTTTCACTCTTCCCGAGAAACTTAGAAGAATTTTGTGATATTTTTTATTAATATGGTGTATAAGGGTATATATATAAATATATTTTATACACTGTATATGAGCTGGCGATTTCTAAGTCTGTAGTTCCGAGAGGGGGTAACCAGGCTCACTAAAAAAAGTCAAGCCACTTGGCTGCCAGAATGCCCTGCTTCAGCACAGACCAGAAAGGCATTGTGATAAGCGTATCCCCGGTATAGTCAGGGGTTAATGGGAGTCGTCCCCATCCCCCCAGTACACGCCCAGAACCATGGACCCGGTACTTGTGGTTCGGACTGTCTCCAACCAGCCATAATGTTGTGAGAGTGAAATTATGTCTAAGTCCAGCTTTGGTACATTAGAAGCAACTCTGAAACTTAACCTAAGCGTTTTTCGAAGCTACTTTTTGGATAACTTCTTATAGGAAGGTCTAGGAGCTCTGAAAATGAACGTGCGCGTCTTTCACTCTTCCCTAGGGACTTAGAAGAATTTTGTGATATTTTTTATTAAAATGGTGTATAAGGGTATATATATAAATATATTTTATGCACTGTATATGAGCTGGCGATTTCTAAGTCTGTAGTTCCGAGAGGGGGTAACCAGGCTCACTAAAAAAAAGTCAAGCCACTTGGCTGCCAGAATGCCCTGCTTCAGCACAGACCAGAAAGGCATTGTGATAAGCGTATCCCCGGTATAGTCAGGGGTTAATGGGAGTCGTCCCCGTCCCCCCAGTATACGCCCAGAACCATGGACCCGGTACTTGTGGTTCGGACTGTCTCCAACCAGCCATAATGTTGTGAGAGTGAAATTATGTCTAAGTCCAGCTTTGGTACATTAGAAGCAACTCTGAAACTTAACCTAAGCGTTTTTCGAAGCTACTTTTTGGCTAACTTCTTATAGGAAGGTCTAGGAGCTCTGAAAATAAACGTGCGCGTCTTTCACTCTTCCCGAGGGACTTAGAAGAATTTTGTGATATTTTTTATTAAAATGGTGTATAAGGGTATATATATAAATATATTTTATGCACTGTATATGAGCTGGCGATTTCTAAGTCTGTAGTTCCGAGAGGGGGTAACCAGGCTCACTAAAAAAAGTCAAGCCACTTGGCTGCCAGAATGCCCTGCTTCAGCACAGACCAGAAAGGCATTGTGATAAGCGTATCCCCGGTATAGTCAGGGGTTAATGGGAGTCGTCCCCGTCCCCCCAGTATACGCCCAGAACCATGGACCCGGTACTTGTGGTTCGGACTGTCTCCAACCAGCCATAATGTTGTGAGAGTGAAATTATGTCTAAGTCCAGCTTCGGTACATTAGAAGCAACTCTGAAACTTAACCTAAGCGTTTTTCGAAGCTACTTTTTGGATAACATCTTATAGGAAGGTCTAGGAGCTCTGAAAATGAACGTGCGCGTCTTTCACTCTTCCCGAGAGACTTAGAAGAATTTTGTGATATTTTTTATTAAAATGGTGTATAAGGGTATATATATATAAATATATTTTATGCACTGTATATGAGCTGGCGATTTCTAAGTCTGTAGTTCCGAGAGGGGGTAACCAGGCACACTAATAAAGGTCAAGCCACTTGGCTGCCAGAATGCCCTTCTTCAGCACAGACCAGAAAGGCATTGTGATAAGCGTATCCCCGGTATAGTCAGGGGTTAATGGGAGTCCCCCCCGACCCCCCAGCATACGCCCAGAACCATGGACCCGGTTCTTGTGGTTCGGACTGTCTCCAACCAGCCATAATGTTGTGAGAGTGAAATTATGTCTAAGTCCAGCTTCGGTACATTAGAAGCAACTCTGAAACTTAACCTAAGCGTTTTTCGAAGCTACTTTTTGGCTAACTTCTTATAGGAAGGTCTAGGAGCTCTGAAAATAAACATGCGCGTCTTTCACTCTTCCCGAGGGACTTAGAAGAATTTTGTGATATTTTTTATTAAAATGGTGTATAAGGGTATATATATAAATATATTTTATGCACTGTATATGAGCTGGCGATTTCTAAGTCTGTAGTTCCGAGAGGGGGTAACCAGGCTCACTAAAAAAAGTCAAGCCACTTGGCTGCCAGAATGCCCTGCTTCAGCACAGACCAGAAAGGCATTGTGATAAGCGTATCCCCGGTATAGTCAGGGGTTAATGGGAGTCGTCCCCGTCCCCCCAGTATACGCCCAGAACCATGGACCCGGTACTTGTGGTTCGGACTGTCTCCAACCAGCCATAATGTTGTGAGAGTGAAATTATGTCTAAGTCCAGCTTTGGTACATTAGAAGCAACTCTGAAACTTAACCTAAGCGTTTTTCGAAGCTACTTTTTGGCTAACTTCTTATAGGAAGGTCTAGGAGATCTGAAAATGAACGTGCGCGTCTTTCACTCTTCCCGAGGGACTTAGAAGAATTTTGAGATATTTTTTATTAAATTGGTGTATAAGGGTATATATAAATATATTTTATGCACTGTATATGAGCTGGCGATTTCTAAGTCTGTGGTTCCGAGAGGGGGTAACCAGGATCACTAATAAAGGTCAAGCCACTTGGCTGCCAGAATGCCCTGCTTCAGCACAGACCAGAAAGGCATTGTGATAAGCGTATCCCCGGTATAGTCAGGGGTTAATGGGAGTCGTCCCCGTCCCCCCAGTATACGCCCAGAACCATGGACCCGGTACTTGTGGTTCGGACTGTCTCCAACCAGCCATAATGTTGTGAGAGTGAAATTATGTCTAAGTCCAGCTTTGGTACATTAGAAGCAACTCTGAAACTTAACCTAAGCGTTTTTCGAAGCTACTTTTTGGCTAACTTCTTATAGGAAGGTCTAGGAGCTCTGAAAATAAACGTGCGCGTCTTTCACTCTTCCCGAGGGACTTAGAAGAATTTTGTGATATTTTTTATTAAAATGGTGTATAAGGGTATATATATAAATATATTTTATGCACTGTATATGAGCTGGCGATTTCTAAGTCTGTAGTTCCGAGAGGGGGTAACCAGGCTCACTAAAAAAAGTCAAGCCACTTGGCTGCCAGAATGCCCTGCTTCAGCACAGACCAGAAAGGCATTGTGATAAGCGTATCCCCGGTATAGTCAGGGGTTAATGGGAGTCGTCCCCGTCCCCCCAGTATACGCCCAGAACCATGGACCCGGTACTTGTGGTTCGGACTGTCTCCAACCAGCCATAATGTTGTGAGAGTGAAATTATGTCTAAGTCCAGCTTCGGTACATTAGAAGCAACTCTGAAACTTAACCTAAGCGTTTTTCGAAGCTACTTTTTGGATAACATCTTATAGGAAGGTCTAGGAGCTCTGAAAATGAACGTGCGCGTCTTTCACTCTTCCCGAGAGACTTAGAAGAATTTTGTGATATTTTTTATTAAAATGGTGTATAAGGGTATATATATATAAATATATTTTATGCACTGTATATGAGCTGGCGATTTCTAAGTCTGTGTTTCCGAGAGGGGGTAACCAGGCTCACTAATAAAGGTCAAGCCACTTGGCTGCCAGAATGCCCTGCTTCAGCACAGACCAGAAAGGCATTGTGATAAGCGTATCCCCGGTATAGTCAGGGGTTAATGGGAGTCCCCCCCGACCCCCCAGCATACGCCCAGAACCATGGACCCGGTTCTTGTGGTTCGGACTGTCTCCAACCAGCCATAATGTTGTGAGAGTGAAATTATGTCTAAGTCCAGCTTCGGTACATTAGAAGCAACTCTGAAACTTAACCTAAGCGTTTTTCGAAGCTACTTTTTGGCTAACTTCTTATAGGAAGGTCTAGGAGCTCTGAATATAAACGTGCGCGTCTTTCACTCTTCCCGAGGGACTTAGAAGAATTTTGTGATATTTTTTATTAAAATGGTGTATAAGGGTATATATATAAATATATTTTATGCACTGTATATGAGCTGGCGATTTCTAAGTCTGTAGTTCCGAGAGGGGGTAACCAGGCTCACTAAAAAAAGTCAAGCCACTTGGCTGCCAGAATGCCCTGCTTCAGCACAGACCAGAAAGGCATTGTGATAAGCGTATCCCCGGTATAGTCAGGGGTTAATGGGAGTCGTCCCCGTCCCCCCAGTATACGCCCAGAACCATGGACCCGGTACTTGTGGTTCGGACTGTCTCCAACCAGCCATAATGTTGTGAGAGTGAAATTATGTCTAAGTCCAGCTGTGGTACATTAGAAGCAACTCTGAAACTTAACCTAAGCGTTTTTCGAAGCTACTTTTTGGCTAACTTCTTATAGGAAGGTCTAGGAGCTCTAAAAATGAACGTGCGCGTCTTTCACTCTTCCCGAGAAACTTAGAAGAATTTTGTGATATTTTTTATTAATATGGTGTATAAGGGTATATATATAAATATATTTTATACACTGTATATGAGCTGGCGATTTCTAAGTCTGTAGTTCCGAGAGGGGGTAACCAGGCTCACTAATAAAGGTCAAGCCACTTGGCTGCCAGAATGCCCTGCTTCAGCACAGACCAGAAAGGCATTGTGATAAGCGTATCTCCGGTATAGTCAGGGGTTAATGGGAGTCGTCCCCGTCCCCCCAGTATACGCCCAGAACCATGGACCCGGTACTTGTGGTTCGGACTGTCTCCAACCAGCCATAATGTTGTGAGAGTGAAATTATGTCTAAGTCCAGCTTTGGTACATTAGAAGCAACTCTGAAACTTAACCTAAGCGTTTTTCGAAGCTACTTTTTGGCTAACTTCTTATAGGAAGGTCTAGGAGATCTGAAAATGAACGTGCGCGTCTTTCACTCTTCCCGAGGGACTTAGAAGAATTTTGAGATATTTTTTATTAAATTGGTGTATAAGGGTATATATAAATATATTTTATGCACTGTATATGAGCTGGCGATTTCTAAGTCTGTGGTTCCGAGAGGGGGTAACCAGGATCACTAATAAAGGTCAAGCCACTTGGCTGCCAGAATGCCCTGCTTCAGCACAGACCAGAAAGGCATTGTGATAAGCGTATCCCCGGTATAGTCAGGGGTTAATGGGAGTCGTCCCCGTCCCCCCAGTATACGCCCAGAACCATGGACCCGGTACTTGTGGTTCGGACTGTCTCCAACCAGCCATAATGTTGTGAGAGTGAAATTATGTCTAAGTCCAGCTTTGGTACATTAGAAGCAACTCTGAAACTTAACCTAAGCGTTTTTCGAAGCTACTTTTTGGCTAACTTCTTATAGGAAGGTCTAGGAGCTCTGAAAATAAACGTGCGCGTCTTTCACTCTTCCCGAGGGACTTAGAAGAATTTTGTGATATTTTTTATTAAAATGGTGTATAAGGGTATATATATAAATATATTTTATGCACTGTATATGAGCTGGCGATTTCTAAGTCTGTAGTTCCGAGAGGGGGTAACCAGGCTCACTAAAAAAAGTCAAGCCACTTGGCTGCCAGAATGCCCTGCTTCAGCACAGACCAGAAAGGCATTGTGATAAGCGTATCCCCGGTATAGTCAGGGGTTAATGGGAGTCGTCCCCGTCCCCCCAGTATACGCCCAGAACCATGGACCCGGTACTTGTGGTTCGGACTGTCTCCAACCAGCCATAATGTTGTGAGAGTGAAATTATGTCTAAGTCCAGCTTCGGTACATTAGAAGCAACTCTGAAACTTAACCTAAGCGTTTTTCGAAGCTACTTTTTGGATAACATCTTATAGGAAGGTCTAGGAGCTCTGAAAATGAACGTGCGCGTCTTTCACTCTTCCCGAGAGACTTAGAAGAATTTTGTGATATTTTTTATTAAAATGGTGTATAAGGGTATATATATATAAATATATTTTATGCACTGTATATGAGCTGGCGATTTCTAAGTCTGTGTTTCCGAGAGGGGGTAACCAGGCTCACTAATAAAGGTCAAGCCACTTGGCTGCCAGAATGCCCTGCTTCAGCACAGACCAGAAAGGCATTGTGATAAGCGTATCCCCGGTATAGTCAGGGGTTAATGGGAGTCCCCCCCGACCCCCCAGCATACGCCCAGAACCATGGACCCGGTTCTTGTGGTTCGGACTGTCTCCAACCAGCCATAATGTTGTGAGAGTGAAATTATGTCTAAGTCCAGCTTCGGTACATTAGAAGCAACTCTGAAACTTAACCTAAGCGTTTTTCGAAGCTACTTTTTGGCTAACTTCTTATAGGAAGGTCTAGGAGCTCTGAATATAAACGTGCGCGTCTTTCACTCTTCCCGAGGGACTTAGAAGAATTTTGTGATATTTTTTATTAAAATGGTGTATAAGGGTATATATATAAATATATTTTATGCACTGTATATGAGCTGGCGATTTCTAAGTCTGTAGTTCCGAGAGGGGGTAACCAGGCTCACTAAAAAAAGTCAAGCCACTTGGCTGCCAGAATGCCCTGCTTCAGCACAGACCAGAAAGGCATTGTGATAAGCGTATCCCCGGTATAGTCAGGGGTTAATGGGAGTCGTCCCCGTCCCCCCAGTATACGCCCAGAACCATGGACCCGGTACTTGTGGTTCGGACTGTCTCCAACCAGCCATAATGTTGTGAGAGTGAAATTATGTCTAAGTCCAGCTGTGGTACATTAGAAGCAACTCTGAAACTTAACCTAAGCGTTTTTCGAAGCTACTTTTTGGCTAACTTCTTATAGGAAGGTCTAGGAGCTCTAAAAATGAACGTGCGCGTCTTTCACTCTTCCCGAGAAACTTAGAAGAATTTTGTGATATTTTTTATTAATATGGTGTATAAGGGTATATATATAAATATATTTTATACACTGTATATGAGCTGGCGATTTCTAAGTCTGTAGTTCCGAGAGGGGGTAACCAGGCTCACTAATAAAGGTCAAGCCACTTGGCTGCCAGAATGCCCTGCTTCAGCACAGACCAGAAAGGCATTGTGATAAGCGTATCTCCGGTATAGTCAGGGGTTAATGGGAGTCGTCCCCGTCCCCCCAGTATACGCCCAGAACCATGGACCCGGTACTTGTGGTTCGGACTGTCTCCAACCAGCCATAATGTTGTGAGAGTGAAATTATGTCTAAGTCCAGCTTTGGTACATTAGAAGCAACTCTGAAACTTAACCTAAGCGTTTTTCGAAGCTACTTTTTGGATAACTTCTCATAGGAAGGTCTAGGAGCTCTGAAATTGAACGTGCGCGTCTTTCACTCTTCCCTAGGGACTTAGAAGAATTTTGTGATATTTTTTATTAAAATGGTGTATAAGGGTATATATATAAATATATTTTATGCACTGTATATGAGCTGGCGATTTCTAAGTCTGTAGTTCCGAGAGGGGGTAACCAGGCTCACTAAAAAAAGTCAAGCCACTTGGCTGCCAGAATGCCCTGCTTCAGCACAGACCAGAAAGGCATTGTGATAAGCGTATCCCCGGTATAGTCAGGGGTTAATGGGAGTCGTCCCCATCCCCCCAGTACACGCCCAGAACCATGGACCCGGTACTTGTGGTTCGGACTGTCTCCAACCAGCCATAATGTTGTGAGAGTGAAATTATGTCTAAGTCCAGCTTTGGTACATTAGAAGCAACTCTGAAACTTAACCTAAGCGTTTTTCGAAGCTACTTTTTGGATAACTTCTTATAGGAAGGTCTAGGAGCTCTGAAAATGAACGTGCGCGTCTTTCACTCTTCCCTAGGGACTTAGAAGAATTTTGTGATATTTTTTATTAAAATGGTGTATAAGGGTATATATATAAATATATTTTATGCACTGTATATGAGCTGGCGATTTCTAAGTCTGTAGTTCCGAGAGGGGGTAACCAGGCTCACTAAAAAAAAGTCAAGCCACTTGGCTGCCAGAATGCCCTGCTTCAGCACAGACCAGAAAGGCATTGTGATAAGCGTATCCCCGGTATAGTCAGGGGTTAATGGGAGTCGTCCCCGTCCCCCCAGTATACGCCCAGAACCATGGACCCGGTACTTGTGGTTCGGACTGTCTCCAACCAGCCATAATGTTGTGAGAGTGAAATTATGTCTAAGTCCAGCTTTGGTACATTAGAAGCAACTCTGAAACTTAACCTAAGCGTTTTTCGAAGCTACTTTTTGGCTAACTTCTTATAGGAAGGTCTAGGAGCTCTGAAAATAAACGTGCGCGTCTTTCACTCTTCCCGAGGGACTTAGAAGAATTTTGTGATATTTTTTATTAAAATGGTGTATAAGGGTATATATATAAATATATTTTATGCACTGTATATGAGCTGGCGATTTCTAAGTCTGTAGTTCCGAGAGGGGGTAACCAGGCTCACTAAAAAAAGTCAAGCCACTTGGCTGCCAGAATGCCCTGCTTCAGCACAGACCAGAAAGGCATTGTGATAAGCGTATCCCCGGTATAGTCAGGGGTTAATGGGAGTCGTCCCCGTCCCCCCAGTATACGCCCAGAACCATGGACCCGGTACTTGTGGTTCGGACTGTCTCCAACCAGCCATAATGTTGTGAGAGTGAAATTATGTCTAAGTCCAGCTTCGGTACATTAGAAGCAACTCTGAAACTTAACCTAAGCGTTTTTCGAAGCTACTTTTTGGATAACATCTTATAGGAAGGTCTAGGAGCTCTGAAAATGAACGTGCGCGTCTTTCACTCTTCCCGAGAGACTTAGAAGAATTTTGTGATATTTTTTATTAAAATGGTGTATAAGGGTATATATATATAAATATATTTTATGCACTGTATATGAGCTGGCGATTTCTAAGTCTGTGTTTCCGAGAGGGGGTAACCAGGCACACTAATAAAGGTCAAGCCACTTGGCTGCCAGAATGCCCTGCTTCAGCACAGACCAGAAAGGCATTGTGATAAGCGTATCCCCGGTATAGTCAGGGGTTAATGGGAGTCCCCCCCGACCCCCCAGCATACGCCCAGAACCATGGACCCGGTTCTTGTGGTTCGGACTGTCTCCAACCAGCCATAATGTTGTGAGAGTGAAATTATGTCTAAGTCCAGCTTCGGTACATTAGAAGCAACTCTGAAACTTAACCTAAGCGTTTTTCGAAGCTACTTTTTGGCTAACTTCTTATAGGAAGGTCTAGGAGCTCTGAATATAAACGTGCGCGTCTTTCACTCTTCCCGAGGGACTTAGAAGAATTTTGTGATATTTTTTATTAAAATGGTGTATAAGGGTATATATATAAATATATTTTATGCACTGTATATGAGCTGGCGATTTCTAAGTCTGTAGTTCCGAGAGGGGGTAACCAGGCTCACTAAAAAAAGTCAAGCCACTTGGCTGCCAGAATGCCCTGCTTCAGCACAGACCAGAAAGGCATTGTGATAAGCGTATCCCCGGTATAGTCAGGGGTTAATGGGAGTCGTCCCCGTCCCCCCAGTATACGCCCAGAACCATGGACCCGGTACTTGTGGTTCGGACTGTCTCCAACCAGCCATAATGTTGTGAGAGTGAAATTATGTCTAAGTCCAGCTGTGGTACATTAGAAGCAACTCTGAAACTTAACCTAAGCGTTTTTCGAAGCTACTTTTTGGATAACATCTTATAGGAAGGTCTAGGAGCTCTGAAAATGAACGTGCGCGTCTTTCACTCTTCCCGAGAGACTTAGAAGAATTTTGTGATATTTTTTATTAAAATGGTGTATAAGGGTATATATATATAAATATATTTTATGCACTGTATATGAGCTGGCGATTTCTAAGTCTGTGTTTCCGAGAGGGGGTAACCAGGCTCACTAATAAAGGTCAAGCCACTTGGCTGCCAGAATGCCCTGCTTCAGCACAGACCAGAAAGGCATTGTGATAAGCGTATCCCCGGTATAGTCAGGGGTTAATGGGAGTCCCCCCCGACCCCCCAGCATACGCCCAGAACCATGGACCCGGTTCTTGTGGTTCGGACTGTCTCCAACCAGCCATAATGTTGTGAGAGTGAAATTATGTCTAAGTCCAGCTTCGGTACATTAGAAGCAACTCTGAAACTTAACCTAAGCGTTTTTCGAAGCTACTTTTTGGCTAACTTCTTATAGGAAGGTCTAGGAGCTCTGAATATAAACGTGCGCGTCTTTCACTCTTCCCGAGGGACTTAGAAGAATTTTGTGATATTTTTTATTAAAATGGTGTATAAGGGTATATATATAAATATATTTTATGCACTGTATATGAGCTGGCGATTTCTAAGTCTGTAGTTCCGAGAGGGGGTAACCAGGCTCACTAAAAAAAGTCAAGCCACTTGGCTGCCAGAATGCCCTGCTTCAGCACAGACCAGAAAGGCATTGTGATAAGCGTATCCCCGGTATAGTCAGGGGTTAATGGGAGTCGTCCCCGTCCCCCCAGTATACGCCCAGAACCATGGACCCGGTACTTGTGGTTCGGACTGTCTCCAACCAGCCATAATGTTGTGAGAGTGAAATTATGTCTAAGTCCAGCTGTGGTACATTAGAAGCAACTCTGAAACTTAACCTAAGCGTTTTTCGAAGCTACTTTTTGGCTAACTTCTTATAGGAAGGTCTAGGAGCTCTAAAAATGAACGTGCGCGTCTTTCACTCTTCCCGAGAAACTTAGAAGAATTTTGTGATATTTTTTATTAATATGGTGTATAAGGGTATATATATAAATATATTTTATACACTGTATATGAGCTGGCGATTTCTAAGTCTGTAGTTCCGAGAGGGGGTAACCAGGCTCACTAATAAAGGTCAAGCCACTTGGCTGCCAGAATGCCCTGCTTCAGCACAGACCAGAAAGGCATTGTGATAAGCGTATCTCCGGTATAGTCAGGGGTTAATGGGAGTCGTCCCCGTCCCCCCAGTATACGCCCAGAACCATGGACCCGGTACTTGTGGTTCGGACTGTCTCCAACCAGCCATAATGTTGTGAGAGTGAAATTATGTCTAAGTCCAGCTTTGGTACATTAGAAGCAACTCTGAAACTTAACCTAAGCGTTTTTCGAAGCTACTTTTTGGATAACTTCTTATAGGAAGGTCTAGGAGCTCTGAAAATGAACGTGCGCGTCTTTCACTCTTCCCTAGGGACTTAGAAGAATTTTGTGATATTTTTTATTAAAATGGTGTATAAGGGTATATATATAAATATATTTTATGCACTGTATATGAGCTGGCGATTTCTAAGTCTGTAGTTCCGAGAGGGGGTAACCAGGCTCACTAAAAAAAAGTCAAGCCACTTGGCTGCCAGAATGCCCTGCTTCAGCACAGACCAGAAAGGCATTGTGATAAGCGTATCCCCGGTATAGTCAGGGGTTAATGGGAGTCGTCCCCGTCCCCCCAGTATACGCCCAGAACCATGGACCCGGTACTTGTGGTTCGGACTGTCTCCAACCAGCCATAATGTTGTGAGAGTGAAATTATGTCTAAGTCCAGCTTTGGTACATTAGAAGCAACTCTGAAACTTAACCTAAGCGTTTTTCGAAGCTACTTTTTGGCTAACTTCTTATAGGAAGGTCTAGGAGCTCTGAAAATAAACGTGCGCGTCTTTCACTCTTCCCGAGGGACTTAGAAGAATTTTGTGATATTTTTTATTAAAATGGTGTATAAGGGTATATATATAAATATATTTTATGCACTGTATATGAGCTGGCGATTTCTAAGTCTGTAGTTCCGAGAGGGGGTAACCAGGCTCACTAAAAAAAGTCAAGCCACTTGGCTGCCAGAATGCCCTGCTTCAGCACAGACCAGAAAGGCATTGTGATAAGCGTATCCCCGGTATAGTCAGGGGTTAATGGGAGTCGTCCCCGTCCCCCCAGTATACGCCCAGAACCATGGACCCGGTACTTGTGGTTCGGACTGTCTCCAACCAGCCATAATGTTGTGAGAGTGAAATTATGTCTAAGTCCAGCTTCGGTACATTAGAAGCAACTCTGAAACTTAACCTAAGCGTTTTTCGAAGCTACTTTTTGGATAACATCTTATAGGAAGGTCTAGGAGCTCTGAAAATGAACGTGCGCGTCTTTCACTCTTCCCGAGAGACTTAGAAGAATTTTGTGATATTTTTTATTAAAATGGTGTATAAGGGTATATATATATAAATATATTTTATGCACTGTATATGAGCTGGCGATTTCTAAGTCTGTGTTTCCGAGAGGGGGTAACCAGGCACACTAATAAAGGTCAAGCCACTTGGCTGCCAGAATGCCCTGCTTCAGCACAGACCAGAAAGGCATTGTGATAAGCGTATCCCCGGTATAGTCAGGGGTTAATGGGAGTCCCCCCCGACCCCCCAGCATACGCCCAGAACCATGGACCCGGTTCTTGTGGTTCGGACTGTCTCCAACCAGCCATAATGTTGTGAGAGTGAAATTATGTCTAAGTCCAGCTTCGGTACATTAGAAGCAACTCTGAAACTTAACC